>NC_058130.1:355468920-355502520 GCF_016433145.1 Gracilinanus agilis | reverse complement strand
GAGTAAAAGAGGCAGGAAAGAAGGAAGGAGGGGAGGAAAGAAGGAAGGAAGAAAAAGTGGGAACAATGTATTTCTAGCCTGGGTGAGAGAGGGAGATCTAGTTAATGAATACATAAATGAACAAAATGCTGGTTAAGATTACATTGGCTTTTATGGGCTGCATGTCACACTATTGATACATATTAGGCCTGTAGTCCACAAAAGTCACAAGATTTTTTTGTGCGAACTTCTATGCAGCCATGTCTTCCCAAATCTATACCAATTTAGCTAATTTTTTCCCAATATTTTTTAGTCACATGTAGAAACTATTTTTGACAATTCTTTTTTGACATTTTAGAATTCCAGTTTTCTCTGCCACCATCCCCTTTTCCCGGCAGTGAATTGTCTGATATAGGTTATATCCATACTTTCGTGTAGTACATATTTCCATATTGCTCATGTCATGGTAGAAGACATATAATACACATATAATAGACATCTCACAAATGACATAAGTGGGGAGATGGCATGCTTTGATCTGCACTCAGGCTCCAACAGTTCTTTCTTCATCACAAATCCCTTGTGGTTGTCTTGGAAACTCGCTTTGCTAATAATGGGTTAGACCTTCACAGTTAATCATTGTATAATATTTGTTACTGCATATATTGTTCTCCTGGTTCTATTCACTTTACTTTGCATCAGTTCATATAAGTCTTTCCAAGCTTTTTTGACTTCAACCTATTCATTGTTCCTTATGGTGTGATAGTATACAACTATACATCATAACTTGATACAAAGACAAACAACTATCCATCCCAAATGATGAAAAACCCCTCAGTTTCCAATTCTTTGCCACTACAAAAAAGAGCTGCTAAAAATATTTTGGCAAAAATAGGCCTGTTTCCTTTATATCTGATTTCTTTGGGATATAGACTCAGTAGTGATATTGCTGGGTCAAAAGGTATGCATAATTTTGTGGCCCTTTGAAACTGGTCCCATATTGTTCTCCAGAATGGTTGTATTAGTTCACTTTTCCACCAACAGTGTATTAGTGTCCCTATTTTCCCATATTCCCTCCAATACTTATCAGTTTCCTTTTTGGTCATGTTGGCCAATCTAGTAGGTATGCATTTAATGTTCTGCTTTTCTACATTCGAATGTGAGGTTTTTTTGTGGCCAATTTTTGTGAAGGTTCCAGTACTCCTGAGAAAATGTGTATTCCTTTCTATTCCCATTTAGTTTTCTCCAGAGGTCAATTATATCTTGTTTTTCTGAAATTCTATTTACCCCCTTAACTTCATCCTTGTTTATTTTTTTTTGTTGTTGGATTTATCTACTTTTGAGAGAGAAAGGTGAACCATCAGTAATGTTTTACTATCTAGTTCCTCCTGAACTCTAGGAATCTGGATGCTATGCCATTTGGCACATATATGTTTAATATTTCTATTCTTTTATTGTCTGTGGTGCCTTTTATCATGATGCAATTTCCTTCTTTATCTCTTTTGATTAGATCAAATTTTACTTTCCTCAACTGAGATCATGATTGCTACCTACCTCTGCTTTTGTACTTTAGCAGAGGCATGGTAGATTTTGCTCCAGCCATATTCAGCACCTGTGTTATCTGTTCCTCTGTTGTTTCAAGAGGTAGGCTAGTCCTTGCTCTGCTGCTTCCCTGCCTCTGCCAAGTAGCTTAAGCTGGGCAGGTCCTTACTCTGTGCTCTGCTGCCTCAGGCCCTCGGCTGACACATGCATGACACATGCAGGTGAGTTTCCTGTACTTCAGCTTGTCCCCCTCTCTGCTCTCTCATGGCCTCAGGGCTCTGCTACCATGTGGGAGTGCAGAGTTTCCTGCCTTCTTGCCTTCTATACCTGTGTAGCATGACTCAGGTTGGGCTCCTACCTGTTTTGCAGCTTCATCAAATGTAGCAGAGTTTCAACATGCTGGGCTGCTCCAAATTCTGCCAGTTCTCACAGATGTTGTGCTGCTTGGGTTACTGTCTCTTCTTACCCCAGTGAGATATATTCCTCCAGTTTTCCTTTTTTTGAGGCAATTTTTTCTCATGTTGCATGAATGCATGTGTGTGCATATGCATGTGGTGGTGATGGTGGTAGTGTGTGTGTGTAGACTGGGCTAGTGGAGTATCCTTCACTACACCATCTTAGCTCCCAATTATCTTAGTTACCTTTTTGAATCCAAGTACCCAAATACTCAAATGGATCAATGACCTCATATATATGGGTAGTCAACCTAATAAGGCATATATTAGCCCTTTCAGGCCAGTCCAACCTATAAGGCTTTTAGCCATGTCCTCTCCTAAGTTTATCACAGATGATCCATCCAACATGCTGGAGGTCTACTTTGAGTTCTCCTAACATCAATAGGATACTGTGTTAGGGACTATTCTACCTCTCTACCAATCAATCAGCAAGTATTTATGAAGTACTTGATATGTGCCATACACTATTCTAGGCTAAGATTAAAAAGAAAGGTAACTTTAAATAGGATTCTTGATGTTATTGAGTCATTTCAGTCATATCTGATTCTTTGTGACCTCATTTAGGGTCTTCTCAGCAGAGATATTGGAATGGTTTTCCATTTCCTTCTCCAGTTCATTTTACACATGAGGAACCTGAGACAAACAGGGTTAAATGACTTGCCCAGGGTCACATAAGGCCAAATCTGAACTTAGGTCTTCTTGACTCCAGGCCTAGCATTCTATCCATTGCATGATCTTGCTACCTGATTCTATTCCTGAGCAACTGATTGTTAGCATTTTTCACAGATGAAAGACACTAGTAGAATATGACCTGATTAACAAACTCAACATCTATTACCTCTGGCATTCATTCTTTCCTTTCCACTCATATTGCTGCCACCTTGGTGCATGCCCTCATTGCCTTGGACTATCATAACAGTGTTCTAGATGGTATCCCTGTCCCTGGACTATTCTGTTCTCCAATCCCTTCTTCCTTACTGCTAAAATAATTTTCCTAAAGTATGATTCTTAGCATATCTTCTGTTCAAAATCCCTCAGTGGCTCTACTGCCCATGTCAAAGAATCCACAATGAATGATAACACATTCACTAGCCCTATGGTTCACTCTCTATTTGGCTCACTCCAGATTTCTCTTCCCCTGTGCCTGACATCTTTCCACTATGGAGAAACCTTATCCTTGAGCTCTACTCTCTAGAGAGGTAACTCTTTACCCTAGAGCAAGAGTCGGCAACGTATGGCTCTGAAGCCATACCTGGCTCTTTTGAGGGCCAGATATGGCTCTTTCTGCAGGAGCCATAAAGTCAATTTTTTTCAGGCACTGTTACAGGAGTGAGCACTGTGAGCACTGTATGGCTCTCATGAAATTACATTTTAAAAATATGGCGTTTATGGCTCTCATGGCCAAAAAGGTTGTCAACCCCTGCCCTAGAGAGTCAGTTCATGGAGGTCCCAGACATGCACACTTTATTCTCTTCTCAATTCATCAAGTCACTCTCTAGACTTCTCCATCTCTTCAACTTGCCCCAAGGTGAGTACCTTTCTCTACCCTTTCCTTATCACCCCACCTCTGGATTTCCAGTTCCACTTTATGGTTTGTCTTCTCCTAATGAAATGTAAGTTCCTTAAGAGTAGAGTATTTTGCTTTCTTGCCTGGAATACTGTCCCTCTTCTATCTTGCCTACTAATCTCTTTGGGTCTCAACTAAAATTCTCCCTCTTATAAGGAGCCTTCCCAAACTTTTCTTAATTTTAGTGCCTTTCATGTAATGTTTACTTCCTATTTATCATATATACAAATATATACACACACACATACATACATACATATATATATATGTATATATTTGCATGTTTTCTCTCCTCATTTGACTGTAAGCTCTTAAAAGCCAGGGACTTTTTTGCTTCTTTATATCTCCAGCACTTAATGGGCCACTAGGTGGTACAGTGTTTAGAGCACTGGACCTGGAATCAGGAAGAACTGAATTAAAATCCAGTCTCAGACACTCACTAGCTATGTGACACTCAGCAAGTCACTAAACTCTGTTTGCCTCACTTTCCTCATTTATAAAATGAGTTGGAGAAGGAAATGGCAAATCACTTCAGTATCTTTGCCAAGAAAACACCAAATGGGATCATGAAGAGTTGGAACATGACTGAACAACAACAAATTCCCAGCACTTAGCATAGTGTCTGGTTGCAACATGGAAAATGGCAGGGTGGAACACCCTGCCATTTTCCATGTTGCACTGATATGTAGTAGGCACTTAATACATGTTTATTGATTGACTGATTGATTGACTGATCTATCTATCTATCCATCTATCAATTTCTTTCCCCATAACATCCTTTAAAGTCCAGAGACTGGTCTGTAAGAGTCAAGGTTAAATCAGGAATTCAGGCCACAAATAAACTTTGACCCATTTCTTCTTTGCATTAGCTCATGAACCCCTGTGAAGAAAAAGTTTCTCATAAGCTCAAATGAATGCCATGAAGCCAAGGACCCTAACCCTAATGAGAACAGGCCCAAGGTCAAGTACAGAATGAGTTAGATTCTCTCCTCACTTTTCCTTCTCCCTCCTTTGCCTTCTAAACTGATTATAGTGATCAAATTTCCCAAAGCATGGATACAGAAACATAAGTAACAGCACATTTTTTTTCCCAACAATCCCCATGCTAGATCCCCCGAAAGCTGAGAGAGCATCCCTTTCAAGCATCAGAGAATAAAGTTTTTCTATACAAAAAGGTAAAGTCCAAAAGCCATAATAAAAGTCACCATGCTACAATTCCAATACGTTTTGGGATGAAGATTTGGAAAAGCCTAGAATCATACCCCTTCTGTTATCTTCCCGACATTCTGAGGTCTAAGTTGATACATAATAACCTTCAATAAATGTCATTTGGAGAATTTACTTTTTTTATATTTTGAGGGTTTTTTTTTTCCTTTCCCCTTACTACAGATGCAGAATCTGTACAATCACTGGTCTGATGAAGCTTTTGCTATCAGAAGTAGGAATTTAAATGGGAAGAGGAAACTGATCAAGTGTTTTTCCCACCTGAAAACTTATAATTCACACAGAAAGCCCTCATTGAACTTCTGTGGTGAGTAGCTCTGATTCAGATACTATTGGAGCATGCAAGCTCTTTGTGAGTTGTCCTTCACTCTCAGCACCTAACCAGCTCATCTTCTTTTTCTAGCCAATATTTCTTTGGTAAGAAATGGTCCACCTTTACACTTTTTTTAACCCTTGCCTTCCATTTTAGAATCAATAATTGAATTAGTTCTAAGGCAGAAGAGTAGAAAGGCCCAGGAAGGGGGAATTAAGTGACTCGCCCAGGGTCACAAAGCTAGCACGTGTTTGAGGCCAGATCTCATCCCAGCTCTGGCTATTTATCCACTGAACTGCCTAGCTGCCCTCTACTCTTTAGAAATCCCTTGTTGCCATTGTGTTGAATGCCTATCAGACATCTCTCCATTGCCTTCTGGGTGTCTCTTCATTTAAGTTCTCTGGAGATAGTAGTGTTCCATGGCATCCTGCCCAGCTATATAACAAATTTAAATGTATCCTAATTAAATTTCATTTCACTTCATTAAGCTCATTGTCCCAGGCTGGGAAGATCTTTTAGATGTTGCTATTATTGTCCAAAGTGTTAGCTATTCACCTTCAAATCCCATCTCAAGTCTATGCCATGAGCAAATTTGATAAATATTTATAAAAACATTTTTTTTTGCAATAGTAGAAAACCGGAAACAAAGTTAAGTACTCATAGAATAGGAAATGGCTGGTTTAAATTTTGATATTTGAATATAATGAAATAGTTTTGTGCCATAAGAAAAGACAAGCATGAAGAATTCCCAGATCCTTGGAAAGATTTGTATAAATTAATGCCAAGAGAAGTAATCAGAAACAGGAGACCAGTTTATATAGTCACTACAATAATGTAAAGTAAAATACACTGAAGAATTTCAGAACTTTGACAAGTGTAGTGACAAATCAAGTCTATAATGAAATTATTATTGGTATTATTGTCATTTAGTTGTTCATGTCCAACTCAGCATGGCACCATTTGGGGTTTTCTTGGCAAAGATATCGAGCGGTTACTCATTTTACTGATGAGGAAACAGAGGCAAAAGGGTTAAGTGACATGCCCAAGGTCACACAGCGTTTGAGGTTGGATTTTAACTTGGGTCTTCCTGACTATAGTCCTGGCCCTCTATCTACTGCACCTCCTAAAATAAGAATAATATGGAATAAGGAATGTATTTTCAAACATGGTCAATGAGTTTGTTTTGCTTTATTTATTACAAGGAGGATCTATAGTGGGTATTGATCAGTGGGAAGTAAAGGTTATATAAAAAGAGCAAAAAATTATTAAAGCTGGGGCAGCTGGGTAGCTCAGTGGAGTGAGGGTCAGGCCTAGAGACAGGAGGTCCTAGGTTCAAACCCAGCCTCAGCCACTTCCCAGCTGTGTGACCCTGGGCAAGTCACTTGACCCCCATTGCCCACCCTTACCATTCTTCCACCTATGAGACAATACACCGAAGTACAAGGGTTTAAAAAAATTTTATTAAAGCAAAGAGAAGTGATAAGGTAGAGGTGAAATTTCTCCCTTACTCTCGTGTCATTCCATAAGGAATAACCAATGAAGAGTAAGAGAGACCCAAAGCTTACTTAAGGAAAAAAGGAAAAATCCTGACAAGGCAAGAGAGATCTGACGGGGAGGAGCCTCCTCTGGCTAAAGCCACTGCTCCATCAACTAATGAATTTTTTTTTTTCATAAAGGTAGAAGTCACTGGGTTTTTTTTTTCCAAATGAAGCCTATGAGAAGTGACCTGTATTGTCACCTCTCTCGGAATCTTTTGTCCTAAGTAAATTATCTCTCCTCCAAACTTACAAGAGCAACAGCTTCCCATATGCCTCCCAACAAGAGAGAGAGAGAATCACATGTGATTTGCCAGCAGGCTTATCAAGAAATACGCTAAATTCACCGAGGCACAGAAATGGTCCACCAGCTCTCCTTTCCCCTGGACAGTTCCTTTACACAGCCCTGCATCCTTCTAACTTAGACCATTTCTAATATGAAAGGGACAGGAATTTGGATTGTATCTGTGATTTCACCAGTATGTAGAACCCATAGGGGAGACAACTCCTGCTACTAATACAAATTATTAATTTCTCTGCAATTTATAGATTTAGAAATATAGACTTAGCAATTTAGAAAGCTGTCTTGCTCACTAGGAGATGAAATGATTCGACGGGGTCATACTGCCAATATGTGTGAGAGTCAAGACTTAAACCTGGGTCTTCCTGACTCTGCAGCCAGCTCTCTATTTATTAAGTTAAACTGATTCTCTTCTCATCTGTAGAAAGGAAAAAAAATTACTACAGTACAAACCAAACAATAACTAGGTGGGGGCAATGGATAGAACTCTGGGCTTGGAGTCAGCAAACTTCCTAAGTTCAACTCTAGCCTCAGACACTACCTAGCTAGGTGACCCTGAATATGTCATTTAACCCAGTTTACCTCAATTCCCTCATCTATCAAATAAGGAGGAAAAGGAAATGACAAACTGTTCTAGTATCTTTGCCAAGAAAGCCCCAAATAGGATCACAAAAAGTCAGACACAACTGAAAATGAGTGAAAACCACGAAAGCTTCCACCATACCATAGAAATGTGGTGGTTCCTGCTCTCAAGGAGAGTCAAGAAATGAGCATGTGAAAGTATATGAGAAGTGGCAAATTAGGTTCACCAACAATAAAGTTATCGCAGGTGATAGAAAGATGAGGTAAATTTCAAGGTTACAGAAGACAGTCCCTGCCTTCATGGGGCTTACAGTGAAATGGATGATATGATACATATGATACACAAATAGATATGAGTCAAATTTTTGATACGTAGCAAGTACTTTAGAGAGATGCAAAGTAACATTCTATTTGAGTTTTGAGGAGGAACGTTGTGACTAAAAAGTTTTTGAAACTTTGCCCTTAAAAATTGACCTTTTCCTTCCTTTCAAGTCCTTTCACACCATTCACTTCTACCATGAATTAGCAATTCAGTTTCTCATAGCAGACGCATCATCCCCTGAGTGGGTTTTTTCACTAGCTTCCCCCACACCCACCCCACTCCATGGCTGGAATTCTCTCGCTTCTTATCTCAGCCTGGCTTCCCTGGTTTCCTTTATGTTTCAGCTAAAATCTCACCTTCTAGGGGCAGCTAGGTAGGAAAGTAGATAGAGGACCAGGTCTGCAGCTGGGAGGACCTGGGTTCAAATATGAGTTCAGATACTTCCTGGCTGTGTGACCTGGACATTTCACTTAGCCCAGATTTCTTAGCCCTTACTGTTCTTCTGTCTTAGAATTCCTCCTAAGACAGAAGGCAAAGATTCAAAAATGGAAAATAAAATCTCACTTTGTGGAAGAAGCCTTTTCTGATCTTCTTTAATGCCACTGCTTTCCCTCTAAAACTATCTCCAATTTATTCTGTGTGCTTCCATACATAGTTGTTTACATGTTCCCATTAGTCTGTGAGCTCCTTGAGAGCAGGGTCACCGAGCACTTAGCATGATGCCGGGCATAAGTATGTGCTTAATAAATACTTACTGACTACTGACTGATCGGGAGATTGCTGTTATTCTTCTTCAGTTATTTCAGCTGTGTCTGACTCTTTGTGAACCCATCTGGGGTTTTCTTGGCAAAGATACTGGAGTGGTTTGTCATTTACCTCTCCAGCTCATTTTATTGATAAGGAAACTGAGGCAAATAGGGTTAAGTGACTTGTCCAGGGTCACACAGCTAGTAAGGTAAATGTCTGAGGGCAGTTTTGAATTCATAAATATGAGTTCCTGACTCCAGGCCCTGCACTCTATCTACTGCACTACCCAGTTGCCCAATTGGGAGATTAGGGAAAGCTGTTTGGAAGAGATAGCATTGGGAGGTGGAGCCAAGATGGTGGCAGAGTAGCAGCAAAATCCTGAAACTGCTCTGAATATCCTTCCAAACCAATCTTTATAAGTCATCTCAAAAGGACAGGAACTAAAGCAGGGCAAGCAAGGGCACGCTCCCACTGAACATGATGGGAAAGGAAAGCAGAGATAGTGGATTTCCAGGGGGAACCAACCAGAGGCAAAACTGCACAAGGAAAAACACAGACCAACTGCCCCTCCTCCCCCACCATGCCAGACTGAGAACCAGGACCTGGGTAACCTCAGGGTCCCTGGGCAGGGTTATGCCAACAAAAGAGCACCTTAGACCCACTCCTGGTAATCCCAGGCCCTGGAGGTGAGGTTTGGAGATCCATAGCACTGGGCACATTTGGGCCACTGAGGCCAAGGTGAAGATAATCCCAGGGCAAAAAACCTTGCAAGCCAGAAACTAAGACAAAAATGGCCAGCAACTTGAAGATAGATCTCCCAGTCCTCGAGTGGGAAAATGAGTAAACAACAGGGAAAACAATTTTAAAAAAAAGCTCTTGACCCTCGGGAATTTCTGTGGGGAAAAAGAGCAAAAAACAGAAGCAATAGGAGAGGGTGAGAAACAAGAAAACGCATGCAAACTCTCCAAAATGGTCTCAAGCTCCAGGAGAACTCAAAAAGAAGTTCAAAAATCAAACAGGAAGAGATAGCATTTAAGTTGGGCTTTGAAGAATGGATAGAAAAACAGTAAATGAAAAAGAGAAGGACAGTCTAGATCTGGACAAGACAAAGGCACAGAGTTAAGGAAGCCCAGGACATGTGAACAGTTCAGTTTGGCTAGAGCAAAGAATATATAGAGCGCATGAATATTAATATTAATTAGACTAGAAAGGTTAATGAGTGCTAAATTGTAAAGGGATTTTAACACTCTGCAATTAAGTGATCACCTTACTTGGTTAACAATGACAATAATAATAACTAACATTTATATAATACTTCAAGGTTTGCAAAATACTTTACGTGTTAACTCATCCCCACAACAACCATGTGAGATAAGCACTATTGTTCAGTTGTTGATGTTTTGTTTTGTTTTTTTATGTCATGTCCAATTCTTTGTGACCCCATTTGGGGTTTTCCTGGCAAAGATCCTGGATCCTTGCAATGGTTTGCCATTTCTTCCCCAGCTCATTTTGGAAATAAGGAAAGTGAGACAAAGAGGGTTAAGTGACTTGCCCAGCATCATACAGTAAGTATGCTAGTGTCTGAGCCTAGATATGAACTGAGGAAGATGAATCTTCTGACTCCAGGCTCAGCATTTTATCCACTGTGCCTGCTAGCTGCCCCTTAGGTACTATGATTATCTCCATTTTATAGATGAGGAAATTAAGGTTAAGAGAAGTTAAGTGACTTGCCAAGTTTCACACAGATGCTAAGTGTCTGAGGCAGGATTCAGACTCAGGTTTTCACAGCCCCAAGCCCTGAACTCCCTCTGGTGAGCCACCTCTCTGTCAGACAATAGGAAATCACTGATAATTTGGGGGAGGTGGGATGGGGAAAGAAAAATAGCCTAACCAAGTCTGTGAGTATTGTTAGACCACATTTGTTCCACCATAAAATCTGCTTTTTGAATTCCTCTATGTTGAATTTCGTTTAAATGCTGGGTCCATGTATAATCGCTACTGGACACAGCATAGGCAGATGGTGATAAATGAGATGAGCCAAAGAATTCTACAAGGGCACTCTGAGGAAAAAAGTCATAATAGCTGACATTTATAGAGCTTTACAGACCCTGGAAGCATTTTCACATACATTATCTCACTTGATCCTTACAACAACCCTGTGAGGTCGTTAATACAAGATAGGAAAACTGAAGCTCAGAAAAGTTATGGACAGTCAAGGTCACATCCCTAGTAAGTGAACAAGTTGGGCCTTGAATCCAAATCTTTTGAAAACCTTGAAGAGATAACATGGCATCATTGATAGAGGACTGGATTTGGATCCAGGAAGACCTGGGTTCCAATCACACCTCAGACACTTCCTGGATTTGTGATCCAGGAAAATTACTGAACCCTCCTGGGTCTCAGTTTCCACATCTGTAAAATTAAATGACTTGCTTTTGTAAGTGGCCTCTAAGGCCCCTTCCTAATGTTAAGTCCATGATCCAAAGAGTTCAAATCTGAGGAAATGGTGTTTCCATTTAGCCACATTACCTATAAAATACCTGGCACCTAGCAATAAGACATAGGAGGCATCTGAACCTAATGCCTTAAATATTTTTTGTATTCCCCTAAACACAGCCCAAAGGCAGAACCCACATGTGCTTGCAAACAGGCAAACATCGAAGTGGGAAAAGGGAGATCTGAGACTAAAGAGGCTTTAGCCATTGTTGGGACATGAAAAAACAAAAACCAGGACTGGTTTTTACCAAGGCAACTACAAAGTATTACGGTCTAAGAGGCATATGGAACAAATTATGTCCAGGAACAGAGTCCAGTTGGGGAATAAATACTAGATTAAGAGACAAAATGAGGGATGATGATCATTGTCTTGCTCAATCTGTTTCCCCAAAGTCCAGTTTTTTCTAATGATTGCAGCTGGTTTTTTCTGCCCTGTTTGGCACAGGCATGCTGGTATCATAGTTAAGGCAGGGGTTGCAGGCTATATAGAGCCTCCTGATTCAGCCACACACATGAGAATTAGTTCAAATTCTACTACTACAAATAGCAATAATAATAGCTAACAGTTATGCAGTGCTTTAAGGTCCTCAAAGTGCTTTACAAATATTTTCTCCTTTCATCCTCTCAACAACCCTTGGAGGTAGAAACCGTTATTATCCCCATTTTACAGACAAGAAAACTGAAGTTGTCAAAGAATAGATGAGTTGCCCAGAGTCAAACAGCTAACACATATTTGAGGATGAATTTTAATTAAAGTCTTCATGTCTCCAAGTCCACAGCTTTATCCACAGGCCTACCTACTGCCTTACTTAGGTGATATAATGGATTCAGTGCTCACCTTGGAGTCAGAAGGGGCTTGATTCAAAACCTGCCTTAACACTAAAATTAGCTCTGTAACCCTGGACAAATCCCCTAGCCTTTTTGGTCCTTAATTTCATCTGGAAAATGGGGGATTTGGACTCATGGTCTCTGAAGTCTGATCTACTTTGAAATCCATGTTCCTACAATACTGTTGTCAAAGATGCAGAAAAGAATATGAGCCTTAGGAGCAGGTAGGTGGCTAAGGGGGTAGAAAGCCAGGCTTGGAGATGAGAAGTCCTGGATTCAAAGTTGGCTTCAGATACTTCCTAGCTGTGTGACCCTGGGCAAGTCACTTAATCCCAATTGTCTAGCCCTTACCATTCTTCTGCCTTAGAACCGATAGTATTCTCAGACAGAAGGTAAGGGACTGTTAAAAAAGAATATAAATCCTCATGAAACGTAAGCTCCTTAAAGACAGGAATTTTCTTCTTTGTAACCCCAGAACTTAGTACAATATTTGGCATATAGTAGGCCCTTAATAAATGCTTGTTGACTAATTGGAAGATCTGCCACATCCACTCTTCACAGTTGTACCTGATACAAATCAAGACAGAAATTGGGATTTATGTTTTGACCTTTTCATCTTCAGTTCTGCCCTCCCAAACTATAGAAAAGACTTGTCGTTATTGCCATTGCCGTTGCCACATAAGAAGATCATCCTTCAGGGGCCTAACAGTACCAGATATTAAACTATACTATAAATCAGCAGTCATCAAAACAATATGGTACTGGTTAAGAGACAGAAGGGAGGATCAGTGGAATAGTCTTGGGGTAAGTGACATCAGCAAGACAGTGTATGATAAACCCAAAGAGCCCAACTTTGGGGACATTAATCCACTATTTGACAAAAACTGCTGGGAAATTTGGAAAACAATATGGGAGAGATTAGGTTTAGATCAACATCTCACACCCTACACTAAGATAAATTCAGAATGGGATGAATGATCTGAATATAAAGAGGGAAACTATAAATAAGTTAAGTGAACACAGAATAATATACTTGTCAGATCTCTGGGAAAGGAAAGATTTTAAAACCAAGAAAGAGTTAGAGAAAATTACAAAATGTAAAATAAATGGTTTTGATTATATTAAACTAAAAAGCTTTTGTACAAACAAAAACAATGCAGCCAAAATCAGAAGGGAAACAACAAATTGGGAAAAAATCTTTATAACAAAAAACTCTGACAAGTGTCTAATTACTCAAATATACAAGGAGTTAAGTCAATTGTATAAAAAATCAAGCCATTCACCAATTGATAAATGGGCAAGAGACATGAATAGGCAATTTTCAGATAAAGAAATCAAAACTATCAATAAGCACATGAGAAAGTGTTCTAAATCTCTAATAATTAGAGAAATGCAAATCAAAACAACTCTGAGATATCACCTCACACCTAGCAGATTGTCTAAAATGACAGCAGGGGAGAGTAATGAATGCTGGAGGGGATGTGGCAAAATTGGGACATTAATGCATTGCTGGTGGAGTTGTGAACTGATCCAACCATTCTGGCTGGCAATTTGGAATCATGCTCAAAGGGCTATAAAAGAATGCCTGCCCTTTGATCCAGCCATACCATTATTGGGTTTGTACCCCAAAGAGATCATAGATAAACAGACTTGTACAAAAATATTTATAGCTATGCTTTTTGTGGTGGCAAAAAAACTGGAAAAGGAGGATATGTCCTTCAATTGGGGAATGGCTGAACAAATTGTGGTATATGCTGGTGATGGAATACTTTTGTGCTAAAAGGTATAATAAACTGGAGGAATTCCATGTGAACTGGAAAGACCTCCAGGAATTGATGCAGAGCAAAAGGAGCAGAGCCAGAAAAACATTGTACACAGAGACCAATACACTGTGGTAAAATAGAATGTAATGGACTTCTGTACTAGCAGCAATGCAAGGATCCAGGACAATTCTGAGGGATTTATGGAAAATAACGATACCCACATTCAGAGGAAGAACTGCAGGAGTGGAAACACAGAAGAAAAGCAGTTGCTTGAACACATGGGTTGAGGCAGACATGATTGGGGATGTAGACTCGAAACTACCACACCAATGCAATGATCAACAATTTGGAAATAGGTCTTGATCTTTAACACATGTTAAAACCAGTGGAAATACGCATCGGCTATGGTGGGGGGAGGGGAAGTGGGGGGGATGAAGGGGAAAGTAAGAGCATGAATCATGTAACCATGTTAACTTTTCTAAAAAATGAATATTAATAAATGTTTTAAAAAACATAAAAAAAAGATCATCCTTCATAGACTAGGGTCCCCATCTTGAATACTTGGGTCTGGACCAAGGTTAATCCAGGGTCTGATTCCAATTATCTTTAAGAAGTCTACCCCAGACTGAGATCATCTTTGTTCTGAAAGATTTGGCAGGATGCTAGATAAGGTATACAGTCACTCACAGGAATTTGGACAAAATCCAGGGGCATCTTGAGATTCCTGAATTAAACAAGATCACTGAAAATGTCTTAGAGTATGCCCTATCTCCAAGTCAACTTTAGAAACAAAATAGTGTCCTATTGGTCCTCTAGATGACTTTACAACCACTCTATACCAAAATGTGTTTCCCTACCTCCAAACTCTCATTACTTTTTACAAAGGCATCACAGACTTACACCAACAGGATCAGACTAAGAACAGACCCACCTTACAAGAGTAAGTAATCATTCTTCCATTTTCTAATCTTTCAGTTGTCATTTATATATCCACACATAAATTTGTCCATGGAGAGCAACTCACCAGTTGTATTATCTTTAAATACAAAAGGTAGTGATTAAATAGCCATGATTTCAGGCGTTTAGCCATTGAGTTTCCAACCCTCTCCTACAAATATCATTTTAGATTTAAAATGTGTTTTAAATTTATTTTTAGCTATAGGATGGGTGTGCTGAAGCCAACTTTACCTGGATTTCCAGAGTGGATTCAATGTGAACATTTATATCCCAGGAATCAATACTAAAAATCAAGGTTTGATTTATCATTTTGTTGATTGTCTAGACTTAAATGTAGAATAAACTTCAAGGTTTGAATGCATATATTTTTCCTCCTGAAAGCCTGGTGGTTAATATTTACCAGAATATCCTAATATTATTCCATAAATACTACTTGAGCTCAGCAAGAGAAGTAGAATGCCCTGGGAAAGAATTCATTACCATCTTGGAGGTCTGATGTCTAGAGATTAACAATAACAAGAACAGTGATATAAACACAACAACTGGCATTTATATGGTCACTGAGCTGGGCCTTGAATACAATTTAAAATCTTGAAGAGACAGCATAGCATAATGGAGAGAGGGCTAGATATGGGACCAGGAAGATCTGGAATCCAATTTCACCAAGATATTTCCTGGATTTGTGATCCTAGGCAAGTTACCAAATGAACCCTTCAGAGCCTCAGTTTCTACATCTGTGAAATTAAAGGGCTTGTAAAACTCAGTGACCATTAAGATCCTTCCATTTCTCAATCCATGATCTTATGAGTCCAAATCCATGGCATTTTCATTCAGTCATTTGGTGTAAAGAACTCCCCTAACTAACTCTTCTTTAACTTATGCCCTTGAATAATTGCTTAGGATACTAGGTGGTTAAGTAATTTGCACAGGGTCCAACAATCAATATGTGTTAGACACCAGAAGAAGAGGAAAAACTCAGGTCTTTCTGGCTCTAAGACCAGTTCTCTGGTCATTACACCCACAGGTAAGAGTTGGGTGAAAGTATTCATCAAAGTTGAATGAGCAACTCTGGAAAAGGCTCTTTTGGCAAGCCCCAATTCTCAGCTGTGGCTCCAAGAAGCTGTAGCATGTGCCGGTCTATACCTCAGGAAAACCATAGAGCACGCAGCTAAACCAGGTTGACGGTAACCAACAGGTCTCAAACCTGTTGGTCAATAAATGGGATACCTACCCCAGACATGTGGAGACTTACCCAAGCAAAATGGGCAGATAAGAACAATTTATTCCAATGGCCATAAAGATGGCCGAAGAAAGCATTGTGGAGCATTTAGAACTTTGTCAGATATCAAAGACACCAAGTTTCTTTACTGCATCCTTGGCCATCACTAATAATCTTGACTTTGGTCTTGCCACTAGACTTCAACGACTAGAAAAGAGAATGAGGCTGCTGACTTTGTGCAACTCTTCCTCACTTAAATCCAGTTCACACACAGGTCAAGATATCACCTTCTGATGTCATTGGTCTTCTTTGAAAACAAAGGATGAACAGCAACCACAAAATTCAGACTACATTTTAAATCAGATACAAAGTTCTGAAATATCTTATTTTTTAAACTCTTATCCTCTGTCTTAGAATCAATACTAGGTATTGGTTCCAAGGCAGAAGAGAAGTTGGAGTTTAAATGGCTTGCCCAGGGTCACACAGCTAGGAAGTGTCCAAGGTCACATTTGAATCCAAGACCTCCCAACTCCAGACCCAGCTTTCTATCCAAAGAGCCTCCTAGATGATGAAGTAAAGGAATAGGAATGAGAGTGCCAGACCACATTTGCATTGCCCCTCAGCTGAGGGCTAGCACAACCTTTAAATGATACTTTCCAAGCTGATCCTACTTGGGAAGTAAATTCATGCATTCAAACCAGTCTTTTCATCCTCCATGTTATTTCTCCTAGTTTTACTCTGTTTGGGCCCTTTCTTGGTGCTGAAGTAATTAACTTCTGAAGTCAGAGCATTTTTCTCTCTGCTCTTCCCACTCCTCAGATGATATGGTATCACAGTGGATTTCTGTCTCTGATCTTTAGATGATGCTACTAATTCTTCATTGAACCCTAGAATGAGCCTTGTGCTTAGATCACACTTGTCCCAAAACTTGTTGGCTTTCTCTCATTTCTTAATCATCTTCTTCTAATGCTTTGCTGGGAAGAAAGCAGTGGCAGAGTAGATAGAGGGCTAGACTTGGAGTCAGAAAAATTCAGATCTAGTTCCTTCTTTTGGTTCACACAATGCCACTGAGCCACTAGTCACTTCATTTCTTAGTGGCCCAGAAAGCTCTCTTTGACTAAGTTGTAAGTGAGTTGAAAAGGCTGCTAGTACAGTGTGGTAGTACAGTGGATAGAAACCAAGTCTGGAGTTGGGAGTGTTGTGGAGGGCTTGAGGTGAACCTCCGGGGTTCAGGAAGAGTACCTTTTGCAAGGATGCAAGACTCAGAAACTTAGCTTAAAAAGAAAAAGAAAAATGTATTAAGTTAGAAGGCAATATTTAATCTGGTCAGGAGGACAGCATAGATGGAAGACTACCTCCTGGGGAAACAGCATAGATGGAAAGCTGTTCCCAGATGACATCAATTCTGGGGTCTTCATACTCTTTACAACAATGTAAAGTGGTATGCACTGAGGCATGGACAGGGAGGAGGTTTGCCTGAAGACATAGAGGTGACCCTCATAGTTTAGAGGACAGATGGATGTCTGAGATACAACTTAATGATATCAAGGAGGTGTATCTCTCTGACCATCTAAAGGATGATCCAAGGAGGATAATCCTCTCAGGGTCATATAGGAGTTATCAGATGTTTTGGGTTAGGAGTCACAAGGATAGAAGGGAGCAAAGGAATTTCCCTGCTTATAGTTTGCCTGAAACACTTCTATAGTTTTGGAGGTACAGTGCCCATGCCAGGAGGACTTGGGTTCAAATATGGTCTCAGATAGTCTCAAGTTGGTTGACCCTAGGCAAGTCACTTAACCCTCATTGCCTAGCTAATAATTGCCTAGCTTAGAATCAATACTAAAACACAAGGTAATGATTTAAAATAAATGAGTTGCCAATCTGCATCAGTTGAAGGAAGGAAATAAACATTTATTAAGTGTCTACTATGTGCTAAGCACTGTGCTAGGTGGTTTACAAATATTATACCACTTGATCCTTACAACAATCCTGGGAGACAGATGCCAGAAGACCAAGTAAAATAATATTAGTAAAGAAAGTTTCCATATAGGAACTCCCCCCAGCTTATGGAATCATAGATCCAAGCCTCTTGGCTCTTCCTCCTCCTCCTCCTTCACCTCCTTCTCATCTCTGTAGGGATTAAGAGGCATAGCAACATGGACTGCAGAAGAACTTGGGAGAGAGAAAGATTTTGACAGGATATTTTGAGGAGACAGTTTTGGAAAACCTTTGGGCTATTTGTAGCTTCTCAAGAAATAAAACCAGGAATGTTTGTTATCCTGCCCCCTCTTTTTTCATTATAAATTGAGTCAGTCTTTCTATGGCACTCAAGATTGGAAGCCATTTTCTCAAAATCAAGTGGGCTGCAAAATATTTGTGGGCCACCTGCTCTGAAGGCCCCAAGTAATAATATGGGCATAATTGGCAGCCCACTGTAACTGCAAGGTTGATATGTAAGATTACTGGAGTTAAGGACTGCCTTTTTGTGCCTACATGGAGCAGTGCAGTGAAATGTAAATAATGTACAGCATACAGTATCTTTAGGAGGAAAAAAAACTATGTAAATATTTTATAAACTGTACAGTAAATAATATATATTTAGAAAAACAATGTAAATATTTTATAGGCTGCAGCACGACTGTCAAGTCTGGAATTAAGCCTGTGGGTTTAAAGAAATGCAGCCTGTGCATGGTGCAGTATAATGGACATGACTGAAAACATGTGATAAGCAGTTCTCTAACTGCTCTAACATTTTCTAACATTCTTCACACTGGGCTTCCAGGAGCAGAAGAATGTTGACTTTCAGGTTCGTAGTTGCCTTATTCTCTTCCCACTCCCATAACATAGCTACTCAAGGAAGACAGCTAGTGAAGATGGAAGCAAGAAAAGTTCTTTCTTGTTGTTCAAGACATCCAAAACTCTGGTACTGCCCTATTCATTGTTGTTTGGTTGTTTCGATCGTGTCTGAGTCTATGACTCCAGTCTGGGGTGTTCTTGGCAATGATACTAGAATGGTTTACCATTTCCTTCGCCAGTTAATTTTATGGATAAGAAAACTGAGGCAAACAGGGATTAAATGCTTGCTTAGTGTCCACAGTTAGTTAAATGTCTGAGGAGATTTAAACTCGGGAAGATGAGTCTCCCAGATTTATTTTATCTTATTCCCCTCTATACACTCAGTGCTCAAAGAAATTGAACAGTTTTCTGTACAGAGGATTTCCTAGTCCCTATGCCTTTGCTGTTATTTCCTTCTCTCCCACTTTCTTTTGAGTTCTGCCTAATGTTCAAATCCCATCCCAAATGCCACCTATTTCCCATGATCTCTCACTTCCTATCTACTTCCCCATCATCACCTGTCCCATCACAGGTCTTTCTGACTTTGGTTAGTCCTTCCTTCTCTCTTCCCTTTCCCTGCTTTGAGTGTTTTTCGGTTATCTTCCCATACTCATTAAGAGTGTTATGTTTTTTAAAATGTCTTCTACACTAATTGGGTCTCTGTAGATTTTTAGGGTTTATGATTTTCCAAGTCCGAACTTGGTAATACCACTCATTACAGAAGTGGTAAAGATTCCTGTCTCACTGAGTCTGATGATTATTGGAATAAAAATAACAAATTTTCAAATTATAACTTGTCCTAAGCTCAAATCCTTCCAGCAGTTAAATAAACTGGATCACCACTCTGGCCAAAGGATACCAGATACCTAGAGTCCCTTAAGATGCTCATAGCCTCTTTTCTCAACTATTCCCTTTCTTGGTTACTCACTTCCTCTGTAAGCTGAAAAGGAAATGATTTATCTGCTTGATGTTAGTCAGGCCTACATTTGAGGGAGGTGAGAGATAAGATTCAGGGAAGAAGGATATTGGATGAAGAAATAATTAGCTATGATATTTTTAATAAATAAATATGATATTCTATTACAAGATAATACAATAATAATAATAAATTTAAAAGGGGCTATGGGTTTGGTTAAACTCATAGAGGATTGAGAAAATTTCTAGTGCTCTGAAGTCTTGCCAAAACAGTTCCAAGGATGATATTATTTTTAAATCAACAATTCCAGCAGCTACTGAGTCTAGTCAGGCTGGATCCCAGATTTCCTAGTGTCACCTCACAGGTTGTCACTCATCACATAGACTTACGGATTGCTAGAGCAGGAAGAGAATATGGATAGATCATTGATACATGGATAATGTTATCATCATTTTGCAGCGGAGGAAGCTGAAGCAAGTTATTTGTCCAGAATCACAAAGCAAGTAATAACAACAATGTTATTGGTTAGTTGTGTCCAATTCTTTGGATTCCCACGTGGGGTTTTCTTGGTAAAGTTATAACAAAGTAGCTTGCTATTTCCTTCTCCAACTTGTTTTACAGATGAGAAAACTGAGTCAAACAGGGCTAAGTGATGGCCTAGGGGTCACACAGCTAGTATGTGTCTCAGGCTTTGAACGTAGATAATAGTTTCCAGATAGATCAATTAGTCTAACCTCCAATTTACAGATAAGGAAACCAAGGACTAAAAGGATGAAATATTTAACAAAAACAAGCATTTCTTAGGCCCTACCATGTGCAAGAGACAATGTGCTATGAAGGTGCTCAGGAAACATAGAAAATGAAAAAAGTAGCTCCTGCCTTTTAGGTGTTTATACTCTATTTGGAAAATACAAAATTTACACATATGATTAAGTACAATATAATGTGAAGACAATCAATAAAGGCTTTTTGAGGAGGGGTGGCACTTGAGCAAATAATTGTAAGAAGAAGGTATGAGAAGGATCATTTATTTCTGCAGTCTTTAAGGCTTCAGTGAAACTTATTGTTTTAAACAAGACTTGGCAACTGATTAGATATGGAAATTATGGGTAGAATAGAAAGGGAAGAGTTGAGGATTGCTCTGAGATTTCAAACCTAAGTGACTAGTAGTATGGTGATATCCTCAACAGAATATGGAAGTTGGAATGAGGAACAGATTTGGGAGAAAAGATAATGAATTCATAGGGTCACAGAATTTTGCTTCTGATGCATTCAAAAAAATCACATTAACTTTATAGGCTGTCACCTCACAGCGATAACTTATAATCAGCTTGCAATCCTCAATACCTTCAGATTTTTGTCAAATAACTGCTGTTTCCCCCTGAACTTCCCCTCCCATCTTGTACTTATGGTGTTGATTTAGTTGGTTTTATTTTTCTAAGGGTAAGATTTTAAATCTGTCTCTATTGAATCACATCTTAGTTCATTCAACCCTATGTTCTAACCTTCCAAGATTCTTTTGGATCCTGCCTCAGTCATTCAAAGTGCTAACTATCCCTCCAAGCTTAGTATCATCTAAAATTTTGATGATCATTCCAGCAAATTAAGAAGATAGTATGCAGGAGAAGGATTTGGTCAACAGTGTCAAATGTCAGTGACAAAAACTGAGAAAAAAGTCTTTGGATTTTGCATTTAAAAATCATTGGTAATCTGAAAGTTTCAGTTGAATGGCAAAACTGAAAGTCAGTTTACAAGGAGTAGAAGAGTAGGAAGGAGTGTAGATGGATTTTAAAAGGACTTTGTCTATGAAAGGAAGGAGAGATATAAGAAAACAGAGGAATAACAAGTTCAAGTGAAAGTTTTATAGTTTGGTGGAAATCTGGGTATGTTTGTAGCAGCCATGAAGGAGATAATGAATAAAGCAAAACGTAAGGTCAGATAAGGAGTGAGAATGGACTTAGAGGTAAGCTTTTGGAGGAGATGAGAGAGAAAGAAATCAAATACAAAGCAGAAGTGT
This sequence comes from Gracilinanus agilis, assembly GCF_016433145.1. Classification (NCBI taxonomy): domain Eukaryota; kingdom Metazoa; phylum Chordata; class Mammalia; order Didelphimorphia; family Didelphidae; genus Gracilinanus; species Gracilinanus agilis. The sequence goes on along the minus strand of NC_058130.1, from coordinate 355,480,922 downwards.
TAACCTTGACAATGGGGAAAGTCATCTCTGTCTGAAAAACTGAAGCAAAGGAGAGAAAGATGAATGATGCTCCAAGAACTTGAGATGTAGAATTTCGAAGTGGGGAACTCATGAAAGGTGGTTTAAAGAATAAGGAATCAGTCAACAAGTATTTATCAAGTACTGTAACACATATAATCTTAAGTAGGGTGAACCACCTCACAATACCCCCAAAGAGTGAGTTCGCTGGGTTTCCTGCTTTTTTATACCCACATTCTTAACTGCCCCAACTGCCCTGTCTCCTGGAGTTCTGGGGGGTACTGTGAGATTCTGTGAGACAGTTCACCCCCACTTAAGATTATAATGTTACAGTACTCAATGTGCCAGGTACTATGCTAAGGACTTGATTATAAAGAAAAGCAAAAACATGATCCCTGTCTTCAAAAAGCTTCTATTTTAGTGGAAGAGGTAAAATGGAAGAACATGCAAAAAATCACATGCAAAATATATACAGTGTAAATGAAAAGTAAATTCAGAGTGGATGTACTAACAAGTCCTCCATTGAGAAGGAAGAGGCAAGAGGATGGTGTGGGAGACTGGAGGACAAAAGAGAACTTTATAAAGTGTAGGACTCTGTTAGGGAGTCAATCTGGGGGAAGTCCGTGGCAAGATTGTCATAAAGCAGTGAGTGCCCCATTGTGATTACTAAATTTGTAATGTAACCACATCAGCCTCGTGCATGGCTTCTTTTTTTTCCCTTCTAACTCTTACTTTCTGTCTTAGAATCAATAGACAATATCAATTCTAAGACAGAACAGTAAGGGGTAGGCAATTGGAGTTAAGTGACTTACCCAGAGTCACAGAGTTGAGAAAGGTTTGAGACCAGATATTAACCCAGGACCTTCTGACTCCCAGCCTATCACTCTATCCACTGTGCTACCTAGCTGACCCCTGTGGGTGGCTTCTTCCAGCAACATTCAGCTCCACATAAATAGGAAAGGCAGATGGGATTGTTAAGGGGTTGAGCTGAGGATTAGAAAGGAAAGAGGAATCAAGGGTAGAATACCCTGTATAGTTAAACCAACTAACTCTAGGATCAAGATTTCAAAGGGAAGAGTATGAGGCCAGAGTAGAGATGTGGAGATAATAGGAAGGCATGAGATGGCTAGAAATCACAACAAAAATTAATAATAGATTTAGGAAAAATGAAACAGAGGGAAAAATTAAAGATAGGATAAGCAGCCATAGTCTGGGCTAGGAATTTTAGAGTTCTAGGTCAAAGAAGTCAAGCAGTTATGGGCAATATTGAGGTAAAGAAATGCACATCCCAGTGAGAAGCCATAAATGTGCTGATGGGATACAATCTCTACACTATGCACAAATCTTAAGAAGCAAAGCCTTAGACCTATGAAAATTTCCACATGGCTCATTGTTCTAGGCTTTACTCTTTTTTATTTTCCCAGATATTTTGAGAGCTCTCTGTCTCAGAAAATCCAGAAACAGACACTGCAAGTAATGAATGGATAGACAGACTAGGGTTTTATAGTAAGGAAAAAGTTAAGCAATTCTATACAAAATATGACATACTAGATTTTAAATATATATAAAAGGCAGTCATCTCACCGGATTTCCTTCATGGAACCATGGGAATCTCAGGGCTATATCAGGTTAACCTTCATGAAATATGAATAATAAATGTTAAATATTGATATTAATTAAACTAAGCCCTTTGTGACCAAGAGATCTTAGCCTTGACATATACCCATGCAAAAATCTATAGACAATAAAAATACAACACTTGGGACTCTATACAGGTTTCCCATTGGCTGAAGAATGAGTTTTGAGAACTTCTGCAGGTAAGCAGTCAGCAAAGAAATCATCTGAATAAGGGAAATTCATTCATTAACAAATATCTATTGAACACCTGCCAGATGTGAAAGATAGAAAGAAACATAAATTACCAGTCCCTAGCATCTACCTTTCAGAAACATGATTGCAAAGGTAAACAGAGTATGAAAATCAAAAAACCAGTAGCTTCCTACTTGAGACCGGGTTTCCCAAATCACCTCTGCCACTAACTTTGTAATCTTGCATAAGTGACATAGCATCTCATTAGTTCTCTCATTCATAAAATGGAGTACAATTAGATGATCTCTAAGCTCATTTCTATCTCCAAAATTATAACCCTCACTAACAATGTATAAACATACATGTATACGCAAATAATTTTAATGCCGGGCAATAGATATCTAGTGTTTATGAGTGGCAGAAGTATTAAATGTTTTCAGATGGGTAGGAAAGGTGACTTAACTGATAAATCACAGGACTTAAGTAGACATAAAATTTTGAGATGGACCTGGAAGGATAGATGGAGATATCGTAGATAAAATATTCCAGAAGGAAAAAAGAAAATGAATAAAGGCTTCAATACATTGAGAGATTTGTAATTTCATTGATTTCATCACTGCCTTTTGTAGGGTAGATTGCAGTCCATCTATGTTATTCTATAAAATTCTTGCCCATGTCCTCTCATAAATGTTTCACAAAGAGGTATCATGGTGGGAGCTTCCTCTATATTTTTTAACATTTCATGGATACCAAAGCAATATGCAATCTATCTATCACTCTTGCTACATAGTCAAACCTCTTTTTTCAGTTATATAGGCCTGTCTCCTGGTTCTGAGCCTCCACATCATTTCCCTACCATTTTTCTGCCATGAAAAGTTCTGATATAAATATTTCAGTGTATATGGAGCCATTTGTTTTTGTCATTGATCCCCTTGGGGGTATATGCCTAGCAAAGAAATCCCCTGGTCAAAGGATATGGCCATTTTAGTCACTTTGCATAATTTCAAATTGCTTTCTAGAATGGTTGGACCAATTCGTAGCTCTACCAACAGTGCATTAGTATGTTTATCTTCCATAACTCCTCCAACATGGACTATTGTCATTTCATGTTATCAGGATCATACAATTTTGAAGATGAAAAAGATAATAGAGGTAATTTATTCCGGTCATTTCATTAAAAAAAAAAACACCTCCTTTCCATCTTGGAATGGAGAGTGGTGACACTACTAGGTGAGAGAAAGGAATGAATGAACTAGTAGTTATGGAGAGAATAGATAGGACTGAGTGACTGCCTGGACATCTTGGGCTAACAGAGAGAACATATTCTAAGATGGCATTAAGCCTTTGAGCCTGAGCAACTGGGGAGTTTGTGATGCAATTAACAGAAACAAGGAAGTCAGATGAAATAAATGCCCTTTTAATGGATATCTAAACATCCTTCCAGCAACTACTTTGCCATTTCAAATCCAGGAAATTAGGATTATGCTATCCCTCATTTATTGTCTCTTCTGATTCCCATTTCATATAGGAGCACTCAAGGTTTTACTCAGAACAGAATTTTTCCTTAAAGATGCCCAATCTAGGTAGCCCAAGGAATGCACTGTTGGTGAGGCTACAAAAACTCAGAAATGGGCCAAATCTCTGGGATTGCTTCCCCTGCCCATTTCTTAGGCACCTCAGCTCTTTTAACTCAATCGCTTTCTGGTTTGTTTGTTTTACTGCTAAAATCAGTTCTTCCCTTCTAAATGGCATTTTAACACCACCATCCCCAGATAACCACTGCTCTTCCTTCTGCTGAAACTTACACGGTAGGTGGTGCAGAAAAGTGTTACGACTTAAATTAGAAGCGTGAAAATGATGCTGGGAATAAATACATTGACTGAAGCTGGGCTCATGGGGAGAGTTATTCCGAAGGCGGGTCTGGTCCTTTTGGTGAGCTGGATGGAAATGATCTTGCCCTGAGTCCTTGTTCACACTGCATTTGGAAGGTCTCAGATTGCATCTTTCTACTGTCCTGGAAATCTCTGCCTGAAGACGATGTGTGATCAAAAGCAAACTGCAGGGTGTCATATTTGTGTCATGACAAATCTTTGAGCTCACAGTTAAACAATTGATTATCTGTCTTAGCCAGCACATTAAGCAATGTCTTCCAGTCTATCAGCTCTGAGCTGCCAGGCTCTGCCCACCTACTCCACCTCCCCAAAAACAGTATTAAAACTTGCATTTCAACTTCAATCTGAAAAGAGAGAGAAACTAGAGTTGACCTGTTATGCATTATATGTACTTTTTTATTATATCATCTAGCATTATATGATGTGGTTGAGTACAGGTAAATGTATACATATATGTTAAACTATGACCTCAATTCACTTAGGATCATTGGAACATAGTTTAATGAGGAAAAGACATTAAGTCTAACCTCCTCATTTTACAGATTAGAAAACTGAGGCAAAGGGGAGAAAAGTAACTCTCGCAGGTTTATATAGGTAATAAGGAACATAACCAAGATTTGAAGCAAGCTTCTCTGAATCTACAGGCAACATTCAAAAGAAGGCTCTAACTGTACCGTGCTGCCAGTTAACTGAACTTCCCTAGAAATAGTTCAGTAAGCACTAACGCAACCCCAGTTTCCATTTGTCCCTATTCTATGTTAGAAAACTTTATCAAAGAAATTTATCTGATAAAAGTAGACAGATGATAAGGTGGACAGAGAAAAAGATGAATGGATGGACTGATAAAGAGAGAAGATAGATAGATAGATAGATATGGACAGATGGATGGATGGATGGATTGATGGCTAGACAGAAAGATAGATGACAGAGAAACAGAAGAGTAGATAGACAAATGATAGAGACAGAAAGATGAATGGTCAGATGATAGATAGATAGATAGATAGATAGATAGATAGATAGATAGATAGATAGATAGATAGNGATAGATAGATAGATAGATAGATAGATAGATAGATAGATAGATAGATAGATAGATAGTTAAAAGATGAATGTGGTGGATAGGTAAGTAGATAAGGATAAGATGGATGGATGGATAGGTAAATAGATAAATAGATGGATAGATGGAGAATAAGTAAGTAGATAGAAAACAGATGGAGCAGATGGATAGATAGCTGGGTGGAGGATAACTAAGTAGATAGTAGAAGGAGAGATAGGTAAGTAGTAGATAAGAATGCAGATAAAAGGATGTATAGATAATAAATTACATTATATTTATATTCTATATGGGAAGAATTATGGCATGAAAATCCAAGATATTATTGATATTCAGTATTATATTATCTAATACTTCTCTAAAATATTTAGTATTTCTCTTTATCATCTTCCACATAGTTGCCAAATTGATCTTCTGAAAGCAAGGTCTTACCATGTCACTCTCTGCTCGAGAAGTATTAGGAGTTCCCTATTGCCTCTAGGCTCCTCTGTTTTACATTTAAAGCCCTGTAGAGGCTAGTTCCAACCTCTCCTTATTTATTTTACTAAATTACCCTCATGCCCTTTAACTTTGCCATCCAACTAGCTTACTTGCTATTTATTCCTGAGTTGCCATCCCAACTCCTTCTTCTGTACTTTTATACTTTCCTCCATGTCTGGATTCCTTTTCCTCCTCATCTTGAGATCTTGGAATTTCTAACTACATTCATGCCTTTTCCAGGTTCTTTCCTAGCCTTAGATTGTTGTTCTCTTATCTTACCTTCATGTCTTGGAATCCCCATCTCTAAGAGCCTTTATGGTTCTTAAATGAGGCCTTCTCTGATAACATTAAGTATTAGTGCCACCTCCCAAGTTACATGTTTTATTCACTTAGCTATGTCCATGTGACTTCCCCCTTTTGAGGAAAGAAACCATTTTCAACTCTGCATTTGTAATCCTAGAAACCTGGTACATAGTACATGCTTAATAAAGGCTTGTTGAATTGAATTACACATTATAATGTATAATAAATACTGCAAGATTCCCAAGAGATGTGTGATCTCATCAACATAGGTATTTCCTCCAAGGATACAGACAATGCTTGCCTCCCCTAGGTCTCGCTTGCCAAGGTCCTCCTATAAGTTGGTCCTAGCAGTGCCACCTATTCTGGAAATGTTTCAATAGTTATCCTGATATCTTGAATACATAGGCTATCCACTGGTCATTCTTCACTCTTACCAGACTAGTCTACTGTCTCCTTCAATCATATACTTTTTTGCTGGCATCCTTTACACTCTTTCCCCTACATAATTCCTTTTTGTTATGTTTCACAGTTTGTTCTCATCTATCATCTAGCTCTGTTGCCCTTTGGTTGATCCTTAGCCTCAATTACAAGGCTAAGCTGTAGAATACTAAAAGAACTAGGTTATTAAAATGGTCAGCCTTTGTTCTAGGGAAAACTTTGACGTTGTTAAAAAGAACTTTTTAGATTAAGCACCACGCCTGGAGTCAGGAGGACATAGGTTCAAATCTGGCCTTAGACACTTCCTAGATGTATGACTGGGCAAGTCATTTAATTCCAATTGCCTAGGCCTTCCCACTCTTCTGCCTTAAAACCAATACTTATTCTTAGCAGAAGGTAAGGGTTAAAAAAAAAGAACTTTGTAATGTTCCAAAAGCAACTCAGCCTGCCCTCCACCTTCTGTTTAATTCTGGACCCAACTTACTGTCTATTTACAGTGCCTGTCTCAAATCAGGGAACAGGGAAGTCACTATGCTGAATGATGATGGCTACATAGTATATTGGAAAGAGTGGATTTAAAGTTATTGGACCTGGGTTCCAATCCTAGCTCTGCTACTTCTCACTGATAGGACCTTGATCAAGTCACTTAACCTCTTTAGCTTTCAGTTTTCTCAGTTGTAAAATAAAAAGAACTGGACTAGGTGATCTCTAAGGTCCTTTTCTAGTTCTCTGTTTAATATCTTATGACCTCTTCCTCCCCCAACAGAATCTCCTACCTTGAAATTTCTTTACACTATACGAAAGGAAAATAATACTCAAAAGTAAATGAAAAAAGGAGCAAAATGACAAGTGTCAGAAGGGATTTGGAAAATAGAGACACTAATACACTGTGGTGAAACTATGGACTGATTTAACCATTTTGGAGAACAATCTGAAATTATGCCCAAAGAGTTATAAAACTGTGAATACCCTTTGACTCAGAAATGCCATTATTGGGTCTGTTTCCTAAGGTCATCAGGGAAAAAGGAAAAGAACCTATATATTCTAAATATATATCAGCCCTTTTTGTGGTGGTAAAACACTGGAAATTGATGATCAGTTGGAGACTGACTAAACACATTGTGGTATATGATTATGATGAATAGAATACTACTGCACTAAAAGAAATGACAAGTAGGTTAATTTTGGAAAAAATATGAAAAGACCTACGTGATATTATGAAGAGTGAGACAAGCAGAACCAAGAGAAAGTTATCTACAGCTACAGAAATATTGCTTGAAGAATGACTTGTGTATGTCCACCTCTAGAGAAAGAACTGAGAAATAGAAACAAGTAAAGCCTTTTTTTTTCCAAATGATGCCTTCTCTAGTATGGGGAGAGGAGAGAAGAAGGAAGATAGCTGGAAACTTTAATGTAACAAAACATTTTTTAAGTGCATACTACCATATAAAGAAGTGTCTTCTCTTAAACCTGCTAATAGTAATAGCTAACCTTTAGATAGTGTTTAAAAGTTTACAAAATATTTTACGAATATCTGCTCCCCAGGTAGGTGCTATTATTATTCCCATTATACAGATAAGAAGACCTAGACCAAGAGATGTGAAATGACTTGCCCAGGGTCATATTTCTAGTAACTGAGACTGGATTACAACTCACATCAGCCCAGCTCCAGAATCAGCACTTTATCCATTGTGCTACCTAATTACCTGATGAATTACTATACATCTCCTCCCTCAATTAGAATATTGCTTCATTTATAACTTTTTCAGCTATTCCCATTCCACTATGGCACCATCACTTAGCCTTACGGGTTTGGCTTTTTCCATTGACAATAGTGTTTGCCTTAATACAGGATACTTTCTGTGGTTAACTGGAGGGCAGCAATGCTTCTAGTGACCACAAACTGTGTATTTCTTACAGGAAGTAGCAGCTCTGATCATTTCTTTGGGGCATTTACTGCTTTTTACAGGACTAATAAGTTGTTCAATAATAATAATTCCAAGATTATAATATTTATGGTTGATTATGTAAAAGCAGAAAGTGGTAGCCTCAACCTACCTTGCTTTCCTGAAATCCAACTACAGAAAAGAATTAACCCCAGGGAAGAAAACAGGGAGTGTCATTCAAAGAGCACCTTCCTAAGGAAGATATCTTTGTGTTCTCACTTGTATTCTTGGCCATTCTGGCAATTTCTTTACAAATCAGTCTGACTAGTTGGCATTTTCAAAGTTAATATCTTTTTTGCATCTAGCATTTAATCAACACAGATTTTTAAGCTCCTATTATCTTCTCATTAAAGAGTAAATGTGAAGAAGTGGATAGTAGCTAGTAGATACATACTAAATTTGAAGGGTAAAATAATTTAGAGTACACTTAAGTGTTCTGGAACTCCAAAGACCCAGAGAACTCATCAACAGGCATGTTCTGGTGATACCAATTGCAACCTATTCATACCTACCCATCTTATACAACTATTGTTTGTACCCTTCCCCAAATTTGCTGTGAGAGGAAAAGTCCTTCCAGACATGCTGGAGTCATCCTTTCATTCTCTTGATGTTATAATCATTATTGATGAGGCATGCAAGATAACCACTTGTTTTTTCTATGTGACCATCACTTCAGGCATGGACTATTGATAGAAAACTAATGAAACAAACCGCAAAGTTTCTGTTAAATACAGGAATTTCTCTCTCTTTTTTTACTACTCCTGACTCAACTAATCTTCAATTCAGCCTACAGAAAGGAATTTGTAACTGTTATGTTCATATCCTGGGAAATGATGGATGTCACCTTGAGTGACAAGGGAGGCAGTTGGAAGACATTGGAATGTTCTGGGGTGTTGTAAGCCAGGGGCAAACGTCAGTTGGCCTGGCAGTATAAATTCCCCTGACAGCCACTTGAAGGTGTCCTTGACCTTTGGTGTTGGGTCTGTGGGCTCTTTAGGTCTTTAGGTCTTTGAATCTTTCTAGCTCTTTAGGTCTTTGGGTCTCTGGGTGGTGAAGTGAGGCTGGGAGGTCTATGAAGAAGAGGGTAGGAAGAAGTTGAATATTCCCTGAAGACTGTGAGAGCTAGTGCATCACCAAACACTGATAGTGAAAAGCTGAGAGAATACCATCACCAACACAGCTGCATCAACAGCAGTCCTATTCTCTGGCTTGGCTGTGGCCAGGCTGGGCCAGAGGGGTAGTGGAGAATAAAGCTCCAGCTTTTACTAGATCAATAACCTCCAGTCCTGATTGTCAACTAATTATAGATATTAGATTGACAGGGTCTCCAATCCCCATTCCTTATCCCGTTTATCCTTTCCCTGATTATAGATTTTGATAGAGTTTAACAAGTACCTTCCTGAGTGGTCTTTATATCATGACCCTTGGGGAGGGAGCTAATGCAGTCAGATACCAAACATGATCCAAGGCGAATCAAAAGCCCTATAAATAACATATCCAACCCCAGGTGGGACCTGAAAGGGTTACCCATACAGCACACTTTTTGAGGTCCTCCCTGGGCGACTGTTAGAGAAAGGGGAAATTATAACAACCCTCAAGGGTGATCAGGGTTGGTGTTCCTCCATCATCTGCAACTAGGGAAAATACATAGATACATTCATATCACTATATCTCCCTAGGACCTTTTGTTATAACATAATTCACCTTCACTGAACACCTAAAATGTTATAACAACGATTCAACAAAACAAAGGTTCATCTTTTTATTTGTTTATATAGTATAAGTGGGTTGGCCAATGGAAGCCAGTTCTTGAAGCATGCTTTGACATTCCCCATCCGGTTTCAGTCCAAATGTCCATGTGGTAATTTGGTCATGGCTGATGGAGGAGTTTATATTTTGTGATGACAAAAAGTCTTCTAATTCACTGCAGAGCTAGAAAAACTGATGAATCCAAGAGTTTCTACTCTAGAATGGTATTCGTATACAAAAGAGGAAGCCCAACCCTTTTTTTTTAATTCTCTTTTTCTTTTGTAATTTCAAGGAGGTAAAACCTCTTTGAATTGCCTTCCTGAGGTATTCTGGGAAGGAGTAGCAATCCTGTTAGAAATGGGCTTAACACACCTACCCTTTTTTAGGTTTAATGTTGGGATGAAATGAGGCACTTACAAGTCATCAAACAGTTCATAAAAGAAAGTATTCTTCAAGGATACAGTAGAATTTGGGTTCTCTAGGCCAATCCCCCTCACCTCTATACATATCTAGTCATCCTGGAAGGATATGGTGCTTCAAGTGGCCTTCAGAAATATACCAAGTTGAGGCACCTAGGTGGCTCAATGGATAGACAACCAAACTAGCCCCAGACATGTCCTAGTTATGTGATCCTAGGCAAGTCACTTAATCCCAATTGCCTAGCCTTTTCCGTTCTTCTGCCTTGGCACTGATATTTAGTATTGATTCTAAGATAGTAGAAAAGGGTTTAAAAAGAAAAAAAAATACACCAAGTCAGAGGTGCTCCATCTCTATGTGGGTGGGGCTTTTTATGCTTTTAGCTGACCAGGAAGCTTCGCCAAAGGAAGCAGGGGTCAATCAAGTCCAAAAGGATGGCATTTGGACAGTCTAGTTGCTGTCCCTCATTCTCAGTATGTCACCAGCTTCCTCCTTTTCTGGTCAGACATGTCCTCAGTGATGTCATTTATTTTACTTTCTGCTTGTGAGGCATCATTGGTGCAGCCTATTTAACCCTATTGTGTACCTTCCCATTGCCTTTTTTAATTTGTTAATTGATTTGTTTTGAAATCTTTATGTCTCTGAGATCTTGGTTTTCTGTGATTTACAGCCAAATATTTTCACAAGGTTAGAGATATAGGCTTTGGGATAATAAGCCATTTGGTATCTGTTAAAGTATGGCATGATTTCACAAAAGAAATGCAGCCCCCTCTCTCCCTCCTATTTGTTGCTAGAATCATTTTCTGTCTGCATCAACTATGTCTATGTATATACAGTGTCCCAAAAGGCAGGGTTTGCTAGCTTGTGTGGGGTACTGTATGACTGAAGGAAATTTCTTATTCCTCACAAAATCAAACAGGATAGGTTCAGCTAGAGAGAGTAGTCATAAAATCCTTTCTAATCAATACATTAATCAACAAGAATCAATTAAGTTCTTATTATATTCTAGAACTACACTGCTGGGATAACAAAGACAAAAATTAAACAGTCCCTGCCCTCAGGGAGCTTACATTGTAATGGGGGAGATGACAATTTAAACATATATAGCCTGTTCCAAAAGCCTTAGTGTAGTTTCAAGGGTTTTTTTGTTTTGTTTTAGGAGCATTAAGACTTTGGAGACCCCTTCTATAAGTATAAACAAAATATATTTTTAAAAAAACCAAGGTTTGAGGAGGCAGTGCACTCACAGATGACAGGAATCAGGAAAGACTTCATGCAAAAGATGATGCTTGAGCTGAATCTTGAAGAAAATCAGAGATTCCAAGAGCCAACTGTGAGAAGGAAGTATATTTCAGGCATGAGAGACAGTCAATACAAAGGCCTGGAGGGGAGAGTTTGAGTGTCACGTATGTGGAACAGTGTGGCTGGATCGTAGAGTGTGTAAAGGGAAGTCTGAAAAAGACTGAAAAAGTAGGAAGGGGCCAAGCTATGAAGAAATTTAAGCATCAGAGTTAATATTTGATTCTGGAGACAATAGAGAGTCACTAAAGGGAATGTAATATGATGAGACTCGAACCTATGAAAATCACTTTAGCAGGGATATGGAATATGGACTGGAGTAGGGAGAAGCTTCAATTAGGAAAACTGGTAGAGAAAGTCCAGTGTGCATCCTGAAGAGAAACGCAAACATAACTGCTCTGGGCCACGAAGAGATAGTGTGGATGCAAAACCCACCAAATTTGGCAACAGATTGCATATATGGAAAGAGATGAATAAGCCTTGGACCCAGGGCATCAATATCCAAAAGGGTAGCTTCCTAGGAGCAGGTGTCTAGGTTCTACAAAAAGCCTTTCCTTTTCTCAAACTCTCCCTCTCCCCCTCTCCCCTCTCCTCCCC
>NC_058130.1:355416026-355468554 GCF_016433145.1 Gracilinanus agilis | reverse complement strand
CCTCCCCTTCCCTCCCCTCCCCTCCCCTCCCTGTCTCTGTTTTGCTCTTTTTCTCTCTCCCTGTCTTTCTCTGTCTGGCTCTGGCTCTCTCTCTGTATTTTGTACTTATAATCTCCCTTATTATGCAACAAGCTCCTTGAGGGCAGGAGAAGTATAGTGTTTTGTTTTGATTTGTTTTTCATCTTTGTGTCCCCAGTGCCTGGAATAGACTAGCTATTTAATAATTGTCTGGTCAATTAAATTGAACCAAATCTGAAATCCTATTGGAATTAAATCAAGGAGGTATTTGCACAATACTTTTGTTACTGACTGTGGGTGAGTTAAGACATGCTGAGTCTTTTTAGAGAATCACTCCTTCACCTTCTATTTCTTTTACCTCATCCTAGGCAATTTAGCTAATGCAATTACCTGGGCCTAGTTGGGTGGCACCTAAAGCCATTTCAATCCCCATCTGTCTCCATTCCCTGTTGGAGAAATTGTCAAGGCAATTTATCTCCAACTTTGAGTGAGTTTCTCTCTGTGATCACCTTCCTTAAGGGAGAAATTTAATTTCTTCTGAAGAAGGTTGGTTGGTTGTTTATGCAGGCACATATAAGTCACAGTTAATTGCATATTCATCCCTGAACTTTAAAGAAGCCATAGATTTCAAAAGAAAATATATCTTTTAATCCCTCCGCAGGTACCCTCCACCTTTAGTAAATACCGACGTTCAAATTAAAACACTATTGAACATGCTTTCTAAGCTGTTTTTTTAATTGTTAACATGATATTTCTCTATGAGTCTGCCATACCACTCTTCCTGAGCAGATGAGTCTCCATTATGAGTACTTAAGGAAAAGGCATGTTGGGTCAAATTGAGCATTTTCCCCCCTTTCCATCACACAGCCTTCTTCTTGCAAACAAATCTGGAAATGCCACCATAATTTTCAAGGAAATGATGCATTTTTATGCAACACAAAGCACAGTAATGAATCTTTAAGAATTCAAATGAACTTACATATGCTGGGGCAAGGAAGTTCAGAACTCACTCTATCATGACCAACTAGTCAGGGATAATCTTATGCATAAATGGAATAGGGGACTGTCTGCATGGTAGGATTTGAGAGGCCCCAAGGTGCCTTCTGCATTGGCTTGCCATCTACCATTAGAGATTCCTTCCATTTGAGTAAGCTTTTATGGCCTCAAGAGTTCCCTGGTAAAATACAAATATCCATTAGAAAAGTAACATATAAACCATTACTGACTATTAATGCCTTAGCAAAGAGTAATTTATTTGAATACTACAACTTTATAAAGGTGAAACTAGACCTTGAAAGAATGGGATACTGTACAGGTGTATTTTGAAGGAGAAAAGGATAATTGTCTCCACAAGTAAATACAAAATGCTGTATTTGGCCTTCAAAAACATTTATAACCTTCTACCTTTCCATTCTTCTAAACACCCTACTCCCTGACCTATATACTCCAATCCAGTGCGACTGGTTTCCTGGCTGTTCCACCAATACTCCATCTCTTGGCTCTGGCATTTTCTCTGGCTTTCCCCCATGCCTAGAATACTCTCCCTCCTCCTTTCTAACCACTGACACTCATTTCTTCCTTTAAGATCCAAATTGGGGGCAACTGGGTGACTCAGGGGATTGAGAATCCTAGAGATGGAGGTCCTAGGTTCAAATAGGACCTCAGACACTTCCTAGCTGTGTGACCCTGGGCAAGTCACTTAACCTCCATTGCCTAGCCCTTACTCCTCTTCTGCCTTGGAACCAATACGCAGTATTGATTCTAAGATGGAAGGTAAGGGTTTAAAAAAAAGAAAAAATATCCAACTAAAATACCACCTTTTATAGAAAACCTTCCCTAACACTTCTTAATTCTAGTGCCTTTTCTTATTTATTTCATATTTATCTTTATATAGCTTGCTTTGAATATATTGTCTTCTCTATTAGAGTATAACTTCCTTGAAGACAGGGACTGTCTTTTGTTTCTTTATGTCTCCAGCACTTAGCACAGTGGCTGCTTGGTACATAGTAGGAGCTTAACAAATATTTACTGACTAATTGATTCATTGGGGTGGTCTTGGAGGAGCAGGAATCCCAGTTAGAGTGGCAGATCAAGGGTAGAAGGGTAGAACAAAGTAGCGCATGAGAGATATGAAATTACCAAAACCCCATTTCCCCAAATTCACAATATATTATAAACAGGCCTTGCAGCCAAATCAGTAGTACATCTTGTCTACTCTGGCACAAATTTAAATCATTGTACCATCATGTCCCAGAACTAGAAAGGATCTCAGAAGTCACCTAAGACAAACATTGCCTCAAATGTGAACCTCCCCCTACCACAACAACCCCTCCACTAACTACCTTGCCCCAGGTAAGCAGATGCTACACTAGTGTAGCCTGAGTGATAATTATAGAATGCCAATGCTACCATGTGGAAAATGAACCTTGGACTTTTTAAAGGCTGGGATGGTCCCTTTATCACAAATATTTCTTTAGCACCTCCCCTCTACAAAGTAAAATGGCTGGAATTTGGGATTTATTTTTGCGAGCATTTTTCCTCCAAGAAAAAAATGAAGTTGGAAAAGTTTCTTCTTCCTTCTTTTTTCTTTTAGTCATAGCACTTTTTTATCCACTCTTCTTGGTGCTAAAAAAAGATTTTTAATAATGACATTTTGTGCTGAGAGTCATTAGACCAAAGTAGCTGCCTGAAGCAAGATTTTATGGTCAAGTTATGAACCTGTGAACAGAACTTTAACTATTGTGACAGGAGCTGACTGTAGTAATAAAAAAGTATTTGTTAAATAAAATATGTTTATAATTCACTGAGCATGGAATCAGGTAGGTGGGAAGAGACCTCCAGTGAGTCATTTAGGTTTTGCAAAATAGTCCAAAGAGCAGGATGCTTTTTAGCAGGTAGTGAAGTGCATGCCCTATTGTTATTATTGCAGTATATGGTTTCTTTTATTCATACGGTACTGGAGCTGTAGAGTACATTACAGTTGCTGAAACACAGCAGACAAAGACAAGAAAATGGAATGAAATGCCTGCCTTAGAAAGCTGGCAGCCAAAATGTGTAAGGGCAGGAGGGATAACAGACCAAGAGAGCGATGCAGACAGTGCCAATGGCCTCTGTGGATCCTGTTGGGTCAGAGCAGTGATTTGATGGAAGAGGGTAGGGAACAGGGCACAGATTAATTTGGCAGCTATTTCAAGGAGCAGAGGCAATATGGAAGAGAATGAGGAGGTGCCAATCAGGCTAAAACCAGAAAAACTCATTTGGACATAAATAGTAAGAGATGAATCATGAGATTATAACTCTAGAGCTAGAAAGAGACATTAGAGGTCATCTAGTCCAATACCCTCATTTTAAAGATAAGAAAACTGAGGCTCAGAAGGGGTAAGTGACTTACCTAAGATCACATAAGTAGTAAAATATCAGAGGCAGGATTTGAACTCATGTCATCTGATCCCAGAGCCCTCTGGTGCTATCCACTGTGCACCTTGCTACCAAAACTACTACTACTACTACTACTGATGATGATGATGATGATGATGATGATGATGATGATGACGACGATAATGATAATAATAATAATATTCCATGGACATATGTTCAATTTACCATCCTGTGTCAATTTACATCCTGCCTCCATGGTGTACACGAAAGATTCATGACACTGAGGAGTTAGAGTGGGAGAGATGGGCAAAAAAAAGAGAAGATGAATTATTCCAAGGAATGGTCGTTCAGGTGCTTCTCTTTCCAATACACCTAATTTCAGTTTTGTTTTGAGAATCTGTTTAGGGGGCACAAACTTGAGATTTAATTGGAATAGACCATTCTGCGTAAAGAAAAAATTGTTCTGCAATTTATAATGTTAAGGGGGTTGTCTAGGGCACTGAGAAGTTTAGGTACCATGGCCAGAGTCACTTAGCCAATATGTGTTGGAGGTGGGACTTTGAACCCAGGTCTTCCAGACTCCCAATGATCCACAGTATCATTCTGACTCTATACTACATTAAATTAACTCTTTAAAAAACACACACCTTATTTTGTGCTTTAGTAACAACTCTAAAACAGAAGGGCAAAGGCTAGAGCGCTGAGGCCAAACTTGAATCCGTGCTCTCCTGCCTCAAGGACTAGAACTCTAAAAACTATGCTACCTATCTGCTCCTAAACCATTAACTTTTTAAGATGGATTCTTTGCTACTTAGGATGGGGAAGGAATAAGAAAAATCTCATTAGAAAAATATTACCATCTATTTCTAAGTAGGAATGGCACCAAATGGCTCCACTGAACTTTGCTTATCTAAAATCCCACAGAAAACTTATGGTGACTCAAGTATTAGAAACCACTGGTCTTACTGCTCAAACTCTTAGAGTTAGACAGGATCTAGTACATTTCCTAACTCACAAAGAGTGCTTAATAAATGATGGTTCAGTTAAATTAGACCCTATATTAGAAGACTAGTGCTTCTTTTCACATACTAGTCTCCCTAAAGGCTACATTGTCCTTTAACTAGCCTCCTCTTTTCTAATCTAGGTTGTTCAGTTATTTCAGTCCTGTTTTAACTCCTTGTGAACCCATTTGGGATTTCCTTGGCAGGGATACTACAGTGAGTGGTTTGCCATTTCCTTCTCCAGCTCAATTTACAGGTGAGGAACAGAGGTAAACAGGGATTAAGTGACTTGTCCAGGGTCACATAGCTGGTAAGTGTCCAAGGTTGGATTTGAACTCATGAAAATGAGTCTTCCTGATTCAAAGCCTAGTGCTTTATCCACTGTGCCACCTAGCTGCCCCAGGTTACTGGTAACCATGTGTTAAAGTAACTTCTCTAAGTACAGAGTTTGGGAGCAAGTCAGTTCTTTCCTCATAGGAATATGGTAGGTCAGATTTAGAAAGGATGTGAATCTAAGTCCTCATCTCACCCCGAAAGGAGATGGAGCTCATACTAAAACTCAGACCTCTTAATGTCTAATCCAGTATTGGATTAGTAATCACTACTAATTGGACAGTAATCACTGTCTCTCCATCAAAAATTCTCCTACTCTCCAAAAACAAAACAAAACAAAACAAAACAAAAACCAGGTTTTGAAATCTGGTCTCAGATACTTCATAGCTATGAGAAGCTGGGCAAGTTGGTTAACTTCTGTTTGCCTCTGTTTCCTTATCTGTAAAATGGGGATAATAATTGCACCTACCTCTCAGGGTTGTTGTAAAAATTAAATGAGCTAATAATTATGGTGTTTAGCACAGTGACTGGTGCCTAACATTATATAAATGTTAGCTATTATGGTTATTATTATTTTCAGCAGCTTTGGTAGCTAGGTACACAGTAGTTAGAGCACTAGATCTGGAATCAGGAATACTTGAATTCAGAACTAGCCCCAGGCCCTTACTAGTTCTGTGACCTTGCATAAGCCATATACTTTTTGCTCGCCTCAGTTTCCTCATCTGTAAATATGGATAAAAATAGCAACTAATTCCCAGGTTGATATGAGAATCAAATGGGATAATGATTGTAAGATGCTTAACATAGTGGTTGGCTCATAACACTATATTTATATAGTGAGCTTTTATTATTAGTAATAGTTTTGGCAGCTAGGTTCACAGTGGATAGGGTTCTAGACTTAGAGTCAGGAAGATCTGAGTTCAAATCCAGCCTCAGATATATGTGAAATGTGTGACCTTGGGCAAGCCACCTAACTTCTGTTTCCCTCAAAACTAAAAAAAAAAAAAAGAACAGTAATATGTAGCAATTACTATGAGCCAGGGGCTGTGTTAAGCATTTTACATTTATTATCTCACTTGATTCCCACAACAAGTCTTCTTGTACTAAGCACTACTGTTATCTCTATTGTATAGGTGAGGTAAAGAGAGATCAAGCATCCCACAAGACTTAGTGGCCTTGCTAATTTGCACATTTCTAAGGCTAAAAGCCTAAGACCATCCAAGCAAATCAAGACTGAAATCAGATTTGGGGGGACTTTCTCCTTTTGTGAGTCATTTTTAATAGATTTTATTGATATTCTTTGTTTTCACATTGCCTACATTCTCCCCTATATTCCTTCCAAAGAACTTTTTTAAAAGAAAAAGGAGGAAAAATTACAAAACTGATCAATACACCCCCCCCAAAAAATCTGGCATTCTATGCAATGTTCTACATCTGTGTCCCTCCTACCTCTCTACAAAGGAACTGGAGATGGAAGTGGGAAGTATCTTCTCACATTTGTTCTTTGGAGCCAAGATTTTTCTTTACAATCTTGCATTTCCTGTTGATTTTAAGCCTGTTTCCTATGGTTTATGTTAGTAAAACTCCTTCTGAAACCTAAAGGCTGGTAGTATGGTTACGAGATAGCAAGATCATTGGAAGGTTAGGAGGATGTTTCCCTTTCCTCTGATGATCTGGATAAGAAGAACTATGTATAAAAACAGTATGATGGAGCAGGGAGTTAGTTTCTTTAAAACACTCTGCACCTGCAGAAGACTTTTTGCTGCCAATGTGTCTGAGAGTGAAGGTGACTCCTTTATTTCTATCAATCATAAAGGAGGAGGGGAACAACGTTTTTCACCTTTCCTGGATTTCTCAATGGCTCTAACTCTTTAAATCCCATTCTCAACCTTGAGTCATGTCTCTATGTCCTAAAATGTATTCATGAGATGGAGCATTAAAACTCTATATTTTGTGTGTGTGAAATTCAGTCCCTTCCCCTACTTCTCTAAGCAAGCAATTGAGACTATTTTCTGGAGTAGCCATTCTCTCTAGTAGCCCCAAAGACAAGAGTCACCATCCCTTCAGTCTCTGTGCTATTTCATCTGGTCCTGTTTCAAAGCCTGTACCACCATCTCTCTAGCTGGATCTTCCACAGCCTTCTTATTTCCATGGGAAGGATGCCTCTAGCTCTCGGTTCATTTCCAGAGTAGAGATGACTGACACCCTGAGTCTGGTCTTTGATCAGGTCGTTCTCAGCTCAGATTGCCAGCTCTCTCCATTTCCCCAGGTATACTTTCAGCTCATCCAGCTATCCCCACCCTCCAGGGAAGACACTTCCCAGAATCCTATATACACTTTTACAACAGGAAAAAAATACTTGACAGATACAATGATATAGACAATTTTGATAGACAGTAAGAGGAGAGTTTTTTCCTCAGAGAGGGGAACCAAAGATAAACTTTGCCTCCTGTACAATTATTCTTCTCAGGATATGCAACCACCATTCACAATGGGCCAGGGAGAAAAGACCCCCCAACGGTAAGTGGTACAATTCACATAATATTCTTCAAATCTAGCAAAGGTCTCTGGGGAATTAAAGAAATGAGGTCCGTTGGATTTCCTGATTTCTCACTGCCAGTGGGAAGTGGTGGTTCAGCATTCCAGGCCCAAAGCCAGTCATTGGAACTGACAAGTTCTTGCCCTGGCTTCTCTCACATCAAACAAGTTGGAGCAGTCCAATAAGCCCAATCACAAGGAAAGAATGAGGTTTGGTTTTTTTTTTCTTGTTTTTGTTTTTGGGTTTTTTTTCCCCCATTTATTCAGGTCTGGATCTCTTCTGGTGGAATGTCGCCAGTAAGAATAGGCAGGTGGCAAATTCAAGCAATTAGTAAGAATCAGAACTCTGCAGTTTTGAGAATAATTAATGTTGTCTCCTAATCTCTTTCCTCTGGGGGAAACTTTGCATACTGCTTAAATGAAATGTCACCTGATGCCTGACTGCTTCTAGAACCTGACTTCGAATGACTTTTCAATACTGCTAAAAATGCAGTCCTATTTAAGAAGCATTCCTTTGTGTATCAGCAGACATCCTACCCCTTAAAAAAAGTTTTATCTGTCTCTGGTTTTTTTACATAGACGTCATTTCCTGACATATATTCCTCTCTCCCAGTTAACTCTCTTGTAGCAAGGAAAAACAATTAAATAAATCTGCAGCAAAAGTATTACACAACCAGAGATCTAAAGCTGGAAGGGACCTCAGAGGTCATCAGTTCCAATTTCTTCATTTTCAGTTAAGGAAACTGAGGTTCAGAAAGATAAAGTGATTTGACTGTTGTCACACAGTTAGCAGCTCTCAGAAGCAAGATTTGAACCCATGTCTTCTGAGCTTCAAACCCAGGACTATATGCACTACTCTGACTAGCTATAGCATCATAAGCAATGTTTCGCACTCATAGCACCCAATCAACGAATCAATCAATAAAACATTTATTAGACACCTACTATGAGCCAGGTATTAAGGAACAAAAAGTTTTCTAGAACCAGAATTAATCATTCTACTTAATGGCAAATCTTCTGTCTTTTAGTATTGTTTTCGTTTACGTTGTTATAGTTATTGTGCCTATTCACCTTCTATTTCTTCTTTCTTCCTTCTGCATCAGGGCAACAAAGTGTCATGGTAGAAGGCTGAACCTGGAGCCAAAAAGATATGAGTTCAAATGATGCTTCTAACTCTCTGATCCTTTGATTCTGGACAAGACATTTAATCTGCTTGCCTCAGTTTCCCCGTATGTAAAATGGGGATAATAAATTGCAAGGTTGTGAGAATAAAAAGAGATATTTATAAAGTACTTTTCAAACCTTAAAACCCTATATTAATGATAGCCATTATTATAATTATAAATCTAATTATCACTAAGAATTTCTTGGTGCAGTGAACTATAAAGGAAGTGGCCACTTAGAATTTCTTATAAAGAGAAAGATATTAAAACAGAGTCTGACTTTGCAGTCTAGCTTTTAAAGGGGATTCAGAGAAAAGATGGGTAGGTTTCCATTGTACTAAGATTCTACAAGAAAAGTTGGCCCAAGAAGGATAGGAAACTCTTTAAATTGGAGTTCCAGAGACACCAAGAAAAACAATGCAGATCAGGGGGTAAGAGGGAGAAGGAACATCTGAATATACCAGTCTGGATATGTAAGGAATTCCCCAACAAATTTAGATTTTTTTAATGTAAATAAAATGAGAACAAGGACAGAAGATAAATATAATCATGGCTCAGTACTATAAGAATAGTAGCAGAATGAGTTGATACTAGTGAGGAAAACTAAGGATAATAAAAAGGAGAACTAATTTAGGGAAAAGAGGAATAGCAAAGAAAGGGTAGAACTGCTGCTCAGAGCACAAAGGATAATGATACGCAGTGATAGGGAGGAGCTGTGCTATTTCATTCTTATGTTCCTTCTGTTCTTTTGCCATAGAGAATGACCTTTGGATTGGAAAGGACAGAAGGGGGGGAAATGGCTAATAAGGAGTAGGTACTGAAGGAAGTAAGGAAACACTCAGTTAAAATCACCAAGCCCAGATGAATTGTATACAAGGGTATTTAAAGAAATGACAGATGTAATTGCTAAGACACTGTCAGTGATATCTAAAAGATAACAGAGAACATGAAAAATAACATCAGACTGGAGAATAGTAAATGTTTTTTTTCTTTTTTCAATGAATAGAAATGGAATCTGCCAACTATAGACCAGTGAAATTAACTTTTATCCTTGGTAAAATTCTAAAATGTCTTAATTTTTTTAATGGCTGGGAGTTATCTAAAGAAAAGTAAAAGGTGACCATAGGGAGCCAACATGGCCTCCTCAAAAGCAGGTCATGCCAGACTAACCTTATTTCCTTTTTGAACAGGATTCTAAGACTGGACTAGGCAGAAGTGTTGTGGATATAGTTTGCCTATATTTCAACAAAGCCTATGATAAAGTATCTAAAAATATTCTTATGGGAAAAAATGGAGAGATGTGGACAAGATGGACTTGAAACTGCTTAAAGTGGTTGGACTTAGAGGGTACTAATGGTTCAATTTCAATTTGGGAGGTCTCCAGTGGGGTGAGTGCCCCAGGGAACTATACTTAGTCCCATACTGTTGAACATTTTTGTATCAATGAGTTAGCTAAAGGAAAAGATGGCATCCTGCTCAAATTTACAGATGATACAATGCTGAGAAGAAGAGGTAACACTTTGGATGGCAAAGTCAGGATCTAAAGAGATCCTGACAGGTTAAAAGATTGGTCTGAATGTAATAGCATAAAATTTGACAGTAAGAAATAAAGTCTTACATTTGGATTAAAAAATTGACTTTACAAGTACAAAGTGATGGAACCATTGATGAATAGTAGTTCATCAGAAAATGAGGGGAAAGTTTTCATGGGCTTCAAATGCAATATGATTCCACAGTGTAGTTGACAGCTGATGAGCTAATGGACTCTTGTGACTCTACAACAGTCTTGGCTTCCAGGAATAAGGTGGGGATAGTCCTATTGTCCTCTGCCATAAGCAGAGCATCTAGAGTAAATAGTTCTTTCTGAGTAGCACCTTTAATGAAAGATATAGATAAGCTAAATGAAAAATGGTGAAGGTTTTTGAGCCTGGGACCTGTGAAGGTTGGCTGAAGGAATGGCCTGGAGAAGAGAAGATTCTAGAGGAATATAAAAACTTGTTTTAAGTATATAAAGGACTTTCACACAAAAGAGGGATTGGAGCTTCTCTGTTTGGTCCCAAGGGGCAAAATTAGGAGTTTCAAAAAGATAAGTCTAGGCTACATAAAAGAAAAAACTTCTTTCCAATTAGTACCATCAACAAATGGAATGGGCTGTCTCTAGAGGTGGTGACTCTCCCCTCACTGGAGGCTTTTAAAGCAAAAGCTGAATGATTGCTTGCTGGATCGCCTCCTTGATATCAAAAGATGTGAACTCTCCAAGAAAGGGATGAGCTATCACAGGAGGCAATGCTTTGTAACCCTGTTGGCAGAGGTCTTCAAGCAAACAAACAAAAAGCCAGATGAACACTTACAAGGATTGAGATTCTTTTCAAGACTAGACACAAATTCTATGATCTTTGGCCTTAAAATTGTTTCATAGGGGACAGCTACATGGCTCACTGGATTGAGAGCCAGGGCTAGAGACAAAAGGATCT
Organism: Gracilinanus agilis; assembly: GCF_016433145.1. Taxonomy (NCBI): domain Eukaryota; kingdom Metazoa; phylum Chordata; class Mammalia; order Didelphimorphia; family Didelphidae; genus Gracilinanus; species Gracilinanus agilis. The sequence goes on along the minus strand of NC_058130.1, from coordinate 355,457,649 downwards.
GGATTCAAATCTGAGCTAATACATTTCCTAGCTGTGTGACCTCAGGATAGTCACTTAAGCCCCACTGTTTAGCCCTTATTGCTCTTCTGCCTAACCAATACACGGTATTGATTTTAAGAAAGAAAGTAAGGGTTGTTTTTTTTTAATTATTATTATAGGCAAGTAAGCCTGGGAGCAGTAAAACACCTAACCTTACCCACTATTTATACTTTATAGTGAATGATACAGAAAGTATCAGGTCCTTTCCTAAAGCAAGTTTTCCTATGAGAATAGGAGTGGAAAGGAAGTTGCGAGAAAATTCTGTGTGCCTGAGGGTCTGGGGAAGGGAAGGGTTTGCCTTATTGGGGGAAAGGGCCATGGTTGGAGACATTTGAAAACAAACTGTGTATCTACTTCAAATTTTGCCTCAGGTCAGCCCTGGTTGCCAATCACTGTGCCATGGGAGAAAGAAAATAATGCAATGTCAGTTATGACATATCCAATGGAAAGGCTAAAAATAGCCACTTAACTGGAAGAAGGAGGGAGAGAAGGAAGGCACATGGGGGTTTCTATGCTTTATGAATGAAACTAGTTTTAATTGTGGAGTTTCAGTATAGCAGAATCTTGTAAGCTCTTACAATTCCAATTTTCACTTAAGATTTCAGGGTCCCCTCTCCCTTATTGCAACCCACAGACTGAAAAATACCTAGAGTATTTCATTCCTTGTGTTCCATTTTGCTGAAGGATCTATATCTTCCTCTGGTATGAAAAAGGTCTATAATGCTCAGTTCAACCAAGGACAACAGCCCAAGATTAGTTGGACTTCCATGATATTTTGTGAAGCCACTTTCTAACAGTTTTACACACTGTAAGCCTTGACTTAAGGCTAATGCATGCACAGTAGAACAAAACTCGATTAAAAATGATTATTTGTAGTTCTCAAAGATGGCATCCTAAAGAAGAATTTTTGAATACCCATCAAGCCATATATAGGCTGGCTGTGAAAAAATGCACAATAGGATTTCAGAATATAAGAGGTAGAAGGGATCTTAAGGTTTATTATGAGACTGATATATTTAGAGCTAAAAGAGAACTCAGAGAAAACTGAGGCCAAACCCTTCATTTTATAGGCAAGGGGACTAGGAAAGTGAAGCTACTTGCCCAAGAGCACATAGTTAATAAGTGTCAAGATTTGAATCTGGATCCCAGGCCACCAAATTCAATACTCATGCCACTGTGCCTCAACTGCCTGAAGTCTGTGTTCAGGAGGGGGACGTGAATGAAGTTCAGAGAATTGAAGTGACTTGGAGAATGTCACACAAGTAGGAAATAGCAAAACCATGACTCTATTTTTGATTTTCTGACTCTAAATCCAAAGCTTTGACCTCCAAATATGGGAATTTAGCCCAAGGAGGTGGTGTTATTCTAGCATCATGAGCTTCTAAAGAGAAGGAAGAAGTTCTGTGAAGTTCAGAGAAATAAAGATTCCTCAGAGATCTACTAGTCTAACACCCACCTGAAACATGACTCCCTTCTACAGTAGTCACAGTTCATGCAATAAAAATGTATTAATAGGAACCATGGTCAAGACAGCATGCTAGGCTAAACAAAAATAAACACCTTTGAAAGGTAGATATCCAGTCTCTGTTGGAAGATCTTGAGAAATATAGTGGGAAATGCTGCTCTAGAAATCGTTGGTCAACACTTGTTCCCTTCACATATTTTTATCAAGGATGCCCTTGATGTTTGTACAGAGGATTCTGCCCCAGTTCAATAAATTCCAATGGCTCCCTATCACCTCTAAGATCAAATAGAAAATCTTCTGTTTGGCTTTAAAACCAATCATAACCTAGTTCCCCTTCCCATACATTCAGTCTTCTTCTTACATTCCTATGATACGTCCCCTTTGCCTCCCCCACCCCCCACACACACACGCATTTAATACAGTTACATTTGCTGTCCCTCTCATGACACACTCCATCTCCTTGGCTGTCTCCTACCATTCCTGCAATGCTTCTACCTCCACCTCCTGATTTCCCTGGCTTCCTTCAAGTCCCACCTAAAATCCTACCTTCTACAAGAAACCTCTCCTTGAGAGCAGGGATTATTTATTACCTTTCAGTGTATCTCCAGCACTCAGCACAGCACTCAACACACAGTAGGTACTTCATAAATTCTTATTGACAAATTATAGACATAAAAAGCAATGATAAAGGTGAGCAATTGTTATCTTCTGTGATTTTAAAAAATTGTACCAGCTGTCATCTTTTCCATTTAAAAAAAATCTTACTCTCTTTATATTGTCTAAAGTCCTGATTTCCTCTGTGTGCATTTTGTCATGGATCATAGGATTTAGAATTTGAAGGGACTTCAGTGATCATCTATTCCAACTCCTTCATCTTGCAAATGGGAAACATAGGCCCAGAGAGATTGTCATTTGTCCAGTCATTTAGGTAGTAAATAACAGAGGTGGGATTTGAGCACAGATCCTCTAATTCGAAGCCCAACGTGCCTTCCATTTCCTCTCTTGTTAATCTCCAGAAGAGCCATTGCCACTTCTTCACTTTGTACATCAGATTCTGGGGAAGTGGAGACCAAATGCAATAGGGTTCTACTATTTTTACTGATAAGAATAGCTATTCATAGACATTCATGTTGATAAGTTCCATTTAATATGCATTTGTTGCATTCCTTCCAGTTTCATCCACAAAAGCTCTCAGGATGACTTGGTGCAGCTAGACTTCACATGGAACTCTCTCTGGGTTCATTTTCCCCATTACCACTTTTACTGCTCTTAACCCTCCTCTGGTGTGTTTGTTAAATAAGTTTGTGTGCTGGAAACCAGAATCGCGCTTGGCTATCAAGGCTATCTACTTAGCCAGGATTAAATAATAAGTTTAATAATAACTAGCATTTATGTACTACTTTAAGGCTTACAAAGAACTCTATCTCTCAGTAAATATAATATAATATTATATATACATATATATATATACACACAGAGACACACACACAAATCTTATTTGAATTTCACAACAACCCTGTGAGGTAGCGTAGTGTTCCTATTTTACAGATGAGGAAATTGAGGCAGAGAGCTATTACATGACTTTCCCAGAATCACACAGCTAAGGAAGTACCTAAGATAGGACTTGAACTCAGGTCTTTGTGACTCTCAGGCCAGTATTCTAGGCATTATGAAACCTGATCTCTTTATGACTCCATATTGTGACAAATGTTCTTCATTCTTGTAAACAGAAAAAAATATTCAAAAGTTAAAATTAAAATCTTCTAATAAGTAAAAAGTTTATTAAAATTGCAACAGTGACTAGCCTGTGTATCAAGATGGAAAAAGGTTAAACAGTATGCAGTTACTATACACAACAGTATACAGTTACTATACATAACATATACAGAGGAAATTTGGAGAATTGTTATATTTCTCATAAAACATGGAGAACAGCTGGCTTCTTCACAAAGGTGGACTTTGTGAAGGACTTGGGGAATAAGCTGAGCACTCCATGTGAAAGCCTGGGAGAGTCATGAGCAGATCGGTTTTTCGATAACCATTTATTATTATTATTATATTATTATTATTCCTGTTGACTCCTTAGGAGCATAGGGCCGCAACCATCTCACGCCAACGGACTCTGTTCTGGGCAACTTCCCCCAGCTGGGCCCATGTCATTCCGACCATTTTTGTTTCATTTTCAGCAGATCTTCGCCAGGTCTGTTTTGGTCTTCCAACTTTCCTCCTCCCTGAAGGGTTCCATGTGATATAGTAAAAAAAAAAAAAAAAAAAAAAAGAAACAAATCTGTTATCAGAAGACACGAGTTCAAAACCCAATACTGATATTTTCTGCCAGGGTAACCTTATCACTTTATGTCTGGACCTCGATTTCATCACCTGTGAAATGGGGAGGTTGGACTAGTTATCCTCTAGGAAGTCCTATAGATCTAACATTATTGTCTTCTGATCTCCTGACCCCTCGGGTCCCTTCCACTTCCAAATCTATGATCTTATGATCCTATGTGCTCATCTCTGAGGTTGTATAAAGATATGATTTCTTCCTGCCCTCGTGGAACTTTCCATTTTAATAGAGTGTACAAAGACAAATACTCTGTGCAGGGTGCCCCTGAAGGAAAGGACTTCAGAGAGTCCCTAAAAGTTCTCTCTCACCCAACACCTAAATTTTTAAACCTGAAATGGGAAGAGGTAAGCAACAATCTTTAAGGGGGAAAATCCATTTGTTTACTAATTTCTTATAAGGTTAAACAAATCTGAGACACCAACCTCCCTGCCTCTCCCCCCTGCTCACTCTGTCACCACACATATATGCATTCCCCTTAGTTTCTTACACTTAACTCCATGTCTATTAAAGGTTAATGATTCATTAGAAGGCCAATGATTTTTTTAGATTATCCTCTTGGATACTATTTTTCCCACCAGGGCCATTTGGTCATTTACTCATTCTTCAATCAGAGGACCATATCCTTGATCTCAAACACAACACCAGGATGTCCCATCTACATACTGTTGGTCACCCTTGGCTGTTACCATTTTAAGGAAATACAACGTATGAAACATGATATGTTCTTACACACTGAATGTGATATGGGGCTGGCAAGAAGAATGGAGGTATCAAGAGGCAGTGGGGAGAATCTAAAAGCACTTTTGGCACTCCAAGTCACCTTATAAATATATGATTTTGAATACTCGCCCCAGGAAACTGAAATCATACTTATGCATTTTTTGGTCTTCTTTTAGAAATAGTTTTCCTCCACCTTTGGAAAATGTAAATTGACAGCACATATAGGCAATCTGAAAACCACTTCAATTAATGTAAAAATAAAACAAAACTGGAAAATGTGAAAATGTCAACCCCTCATTAAAATACCAGACGTGTCACTTAATGGAGAGGCTTTGAAGATTCACAGAGTTAAACCTAAGGAGATGCTTGGTGTACATATTTCTAAATACAAAGTCAAGGGGAAATTTTTTTTAAATGAACTGGGAGCCATAGGGAAAATTATTTTGCTATATTGCCCCAAAATGTGGTAAATAAACAATGAGAAGAGATATGATTTTACTCTTTGAATGCTATATAATGTCTCTAGAGCTATGCAGCACTCCAGCGGTGTATATTATGTAGAGAAAAAAGGCCAACATAATTAACCATCAACAACAGAATCCTCCACATGTGTCTAGTCCAATAGAAATCACCTTCACTACTAATTTAGAATTTGGGGCTAGAGCCTTTTATTAAACTACTTATGCACAGCATTTCATACGTCAGAATATATAATCATAAATCAAGTACAGACTATTGTATTAGCTGCAACTAGACTCAGTTAGAGAACCTCAATAGGGCATTTCAAATGTCCTTCTCAGTTTTACCCACAATACTATGCAATGCAACTTAATTTTGATATAGAGGCTTTCATAAAAGTGCTATCTCTACCAAGTCAAATAATACTATTAAAAAATTTAAATGGGAAAATAAAAGCATAGCCAAGGAATGAAAAATTAAGAGCACAAGGGAACCAAGACACATCTTTGAGTAAAAATAGAAAATAGAGTGTCAACAAAGCAGCAGTTTTCAGATAGCCAGGTTATTTGAGTGAGCAGAAAAGGAGTTGTGGAAAGTGTCTATGACATGGGGAAAGAGGAGGGAGTCATATCAGAAGCAGGGAGAGGGAAAAGTCAAACAGTACAAAAAAAAAAAAGAGCATTTTTCATTGGATCCTGTGTCTGTCTTCATAGCCCTTTTTTACTTATGCTCCAGTAGTATTTTTACAAAGGTAATCATTCACACATCAAAGGAGGTACCAAATATAAAGTGTTTTACAAACCTTAAAGTTATACAAATGAAATTATAGATGGTCTCTATTTCTATTAGCTTATTGTTGTTGTTGTTAATCTACAAAATATTTATTATGTGTCTACTATACTTAAAGACCTCAGCTAGAAAATAAAAAGAATAAAAAAATACAGTCCCTGCCCTGAAGAAACTTGTAGTTTATAAAGGAGTCATATATAAGGAAGGCTAAGTTAATATTAAAGTGTTCTATATATAACATCAATAGACAAAAAACGCTGATTTTTTTTTCCTTTAGTAAGCACCTAAGGAGTCACATCATCCATCATTCTAGTACAGTATCTGGGGGGTTCAAACTGGATGAAACTATGGACCAAAGTGCACAAGTGACTCCACATGTACTGGAAGGCCCTGAACTGAAGGAAAACATGATTTTTCAACTAAATTCTGAGCAAAAGTTCGTATTTCTTTAAGAAAAAAATTACATAGTGAGATAAGACTCAAATCTATAGCTTTTCCAAAACCATTGGACCAAGAGACAATCAGGGCATCAAAGTTTCCTGAGCTAAACCTAAACCAAGTCAATATTTCACTAGGTTTAAGTCTCTGCAAGAGACATGAAATAAAAAAGGCCCAACGATTTATGTCCCCAAGACCAAAGAATTGATTTAATGTGTCTGACAAAGTGCTATTTCTGGCTTGTCGTTCCTTTTGTAGTCCCTGAATCACTGCTCATGGACCTCCTTGGCCCCTATTCTCCCTGGGGTCCTTGCAAATGCTCTTTTTGTTTGGGGACATTTTTAATGACCGTCTATGTCACACATACTACGTTATACATGGCCAGAAGAGAGCCAGGATTTGGACCCCTGAGACGTGACTTGAAGGATCAGGTAGGTTTCTGAGTCCAAAGCAAGGTCATGGGTCAGAATGAGGGAGACAAATCCAAATTAGGAGAAACATGGAATGTTCTGAACACTCAGCAGATGAGAAATGGAGCAAATAGGGAAAGGCCAGAGAAACATAATTACCAAAGGAAAGAAGAGTAAGGTGGGTAGTCAAAAGCCCAGGACAAAAAAAAATCAGGAAAATAAGCATTTATTAAGCACCAAATATGCCAGATTTACTTAATAGTTGCAAGAGTTGAAGAAGCAACACAGGGCAGATCTAAGGCACTGATAATGAGAAGAACTCAGTCCCTTTCTTAGAGATGCTCCTGATATCAGGAACTGAGAAGCAGTATGGTGTAGTAGGTGAATATAAATTGGCTTTGGAGTGAGGAAGACCTAGATTCAAGTCCTACCTCTGAAACCATATCACCTCTTTTATTTTGTTTATAAATATATATTTACATATACACACACATATATATGTATATTTTATATATTCGTATTATATTATTTTATTTTACTTCTAGACAATTCTTTGAGGTTATAAGTTTATGAGTTGCCATAGTGCATTGTTGGAGAAAGTTCCCACACTGACCAAATTATGCATGGAACTAAGAGGCAGTAGGATACAATGGGAGGCAGTTAAGTGGCTCAGTAGATAGAGTAAGGAAGACCCAAGTTCAAATCTGACCTCAGACATTTACTAGCTGTGTGACTGATCCAGTCATTTAACTTCTGTTTGTCTCAGTCCACTAGAAAAGGAAATGGCAAACCACTCCAGTGTCTTTGCCAAGAAAATCCCATTGACAGTACTGAAGTGCTATGGTCTCATGGGGTCACAAAGAGTCAGGAATAACTGAACAACAAATAGTATCGTGGAAAGAAAGTTGATCTCTTTGTCAGAAAGACCTCCAGTCAAGGGCTACCTCTGACACATACTTATTGAATGGCTATGGGCAAGTCATGTACCCTCTTAGTGCCCAAGGCAACTCTAAGACTAGTCCATGTAGAAATGATGAGAACCACATTATATGAAGGAAGGTTCCTCACCTGGGAGTTTCCTATTACAGTGAAATCACAAGTTCAGTCTCTATCTCTAACTCACACAACCAGAAAAGGGCAGGACCCAATCTACAAATGCCCCCTGGCCGGATTTGGTAGGTGGAACTAATGAAGATGACTAGTGTGGAAATGAAGAAACACAAAGACAATTTCTAACATACTCTGTTCCTTAAACTTGGCAATTAGAAAATGGTTTTCCCCTGCTTCCTTTCTCTTTTTCCATTTTAAATATCCTTTGCATATATAGGGCTCTATAAGGTTCTTGGTGACCATATCTCCATGTGTCATATTTGGTCATATAGAGATTATTATATGCTGTTGCTCTCCAGGGGTGCAATTTCCTAGTGTCCAGATTATTCCCTTCTTGGGGGGAAAGAAAGAGAATGAATTCTTCCTGATTTTTAGAAGAGCTCTGTTTACTGGCAAGAACTTTAGCTGTGGAGGCCAGAAATAATTGGCTCATTCATTGAGAGCAACTAACTATATTTTTCCATTACTCTGTCTACCTTAATACTATCCTCCCCCTCCAAAAAATTTGACTTTTCTTGGGGAGAAAAATCTATCTAAGTTCAGGAGTGTCATATAAATAATTCTTGGACCTGACAGACAATGACATTTTAAAAGACAGAGAAAGAAAGCATCTCTACTAAGAAACCCAAAGCTTCCCCTCCTATGATCAAGCAAAAATTCAATTCAACTGTTGAAGTCAACAAAAATTTTGAGGTGTCTACTGTGCATAATTCAGAATGCTAGGTGCTGTGGCATATACAAAATTTAGATAAGATATGATCCCTGCCTTCATGGAGTTTACAACCTCAAAGTCAAAAACACAGATAACTATAAAACAAAATAGTACAAAATATAACCATTCAAGAATGCCAAGCAAAGTATTACATGAGGTCTAAGTAGAAAGGGAAGTAAGGAAAGACTTCATGGAAGAGATGTCTTTTAAATTAAAATAGAAGTCAGTCACCTCCTTGATAGATATCAAACAATCGCCAGTTGAAAATAATTTTTTCAACACCAGGGGAATAGAGTGAGGTTATTCAGGTTTGGTCCTGTGGCACTGATAGAACCTCCCAAGGGAATGACTCCTTTTTAGCTGATGAATTCCTCCCCATGCAGCCCTATCCTCAATGATGGTGACCTTATCCCAAGGTGAACTTCCTCCTTTCAGTGGCCATATCCTAGGTGAGCCACCATTCTTCACATCTGCCAAGGTCTCCAACCTTCCTATTCAGATGATACCCTGTGCCCCAGGTGCCACATTAACGAGTTATGACACTATCACCAGGAATAACCTAGAAAAAAATTGAATCATCTCTCTCCCACTGACAACAATTATTGACAAAGAGAAAGGAGAGATTAAAGTTAGGGTAAAGTTTCTACAGCAAAATGTTTTATGTCTTTTCACATAGCCCCATAATTGGGAACTTCTCTCATTAAATATAGAATAACACATAGTCCCTTATTGAATCTAAAGATGAGTTTCAAGTAAATAACTTGAACAATGTTATAGCTCTCCAAAACTCAGTGTGAGTGGTTTATGTAGAACAGTGGATAGCTGGGATTAAACAACTATCTTGGGATTTGGTAAAACTGTGTCGTGTTATTTGGACGATTGTGCTCAGGAATAATGGTTTCATTCACATTGCATATCAAGAAGGCTTTAGAAAGTAAATAATTTATAATGAATATTAAGTTAAATAATCTAGCCAACAAACCTAATGAATCATGAACTACATTTTGATTGGAGGGAAACATATATTAACCCCTAGAGAGAAGCTTCTTCCCCCACATAACTGCCTGGGCAAGCTATAGATGTACTTGCAAGGAGAGCAATTCAGTTAAAAAGTGTTGCACCAAATTCACAATAGACATACTGAAATTGATCATAGTACATGACCATCCATGATGACCCTAGGTCAGGAGATACAAAGAGATTCAGAGAAAGAGAGAAAAAGAGAGACAACAACAGAAACAGAGAGACAGATGGAGAGAACAACAGAGTGAGAAAGAGAAACTTATAAATAATCCTCAAAATTATAAAATGGCTATAAATTATATTGCTCAAAGAATTAATCATTCTATGGGTTGTGAGATAGCTTCTGTATATGTATAATGGATGGAAATTGGGAAGGAATAAGCTTTATCTCAATGTCACTAAGATTATAAGGGCAAGATTCAGTTCTGGTGACTGACCCCCAATTACCCTACAGTAAAATCCCAGGGAAATCTGAATAGAACTTGGGTATACCTCATGCCTTAAAGAGGCATCAAGGTATAGTAGAGAACCAGTCTCAAACCCAAGACCTGGGGGAGAGTCTTGCTTCTGACGCATTACTGACCATATGGCCTCTCAGTTACCTAGAGAATACAACTCTATAAGACTATAAATTGCATTGAGAGAGAGTAGTTCTATATGCCAATGAGATCATTGATCTAATCCCTATTCCTGCTAAATTAGTAACAGGGTCCTCAACTCTTTCAGAGGTATTCAATGAACATTATGGCTGTTAGAAAGTCTTTATTTCCTCCACCAAAAAAAAAATGTGGAAGGTGGGAACAGCTAAGTTGCTCTGGGGATAGAGCACCAGGCTTAGAATCATTAGGACCTGGGTTCAAATCTGACCTTGGACAATTCCTAGCTATGTGACCCTGGATAAGACACTTAACCCCATTTGCCTAACCTTTGCCCTTCTGTCTTGGAGTACTAAGACAGAAAGTAAGGGTTTTTTAAAAAGAAAATGTATAAGATGCAAAGAATTCACTGGTGCCCATGAATGAAAAGAAAGACATAAAACTCATCCAAAATACTACCACCCCCAGAAGGCAAAGACACTTGGAGAAGCTGCTAAACAAAATTTCTCATTTACCTTGGACCCGAACCATTAAGCAACTTATAGTAATATCACAGAGGATTGCAATAATTAGGAATTCCTTCTCTACCACTGATATGCTTCGGTCCAACAATGAGAGACAGATGGGCTTGGAAAAAGACAGAGAGAACAAAAAAAGGGGGTAGTCTGATCCATTGAATAGTTTGGTTTTATAGATTTCTTGAAAAAGTAGTTTCTTTGGCAAGAGCCCCCTCTCACTCACCAATTATCTTGGAGGCAGTCTCCGTCACTGGAGATCAATCAGGATACTTCCTACTACTCCCTCAGCAAGAGTTTAGACACATGTCCACTTTCATTGAAGGTGTCCTTCACATAAAAATCCATGCTCTGTAATCCCAGTGAGTCAATTGAGGGACTCATAAAATTAATATTATTATTAATAATAGAGTAAGAAAATCTCAAGAACAGTTTTTTTAAAAGCTGGATAACTCTAAATGTAAGGATGCAACCCTCATGCTAATCATGTGCTGAGAATAGGGCTCTTAACTAAACTTAAAAACAAGCGACATAAAATTTGATTCAATAGACACAACAAATTTTAGAAACACCTAATTTCCATATTACAGCTAGATAGGGGTATGACACCTGCCCTCACTTAATAATAATAGCTGACATTTATATAGCAGTTTGTGGCATACAAGCACTTTACATATATCATCTCATTGATATTTTACATATTTAAGTTTGAAAGGGCATCTCTCCTGAGGCTATTTTATTTACACCTGGGTACAATTTCCTCCCAGGAAAGCTGTCATAAGCTGGACAAGGTTGCCAAGGCTACAGCCACATGTTCAGAACAGAAAGGTTCCTCTTGGGCACCATTAATGGAGTCAATGAGACTATAGCATGCTTTCCTATTCAATTATGCTTTTTCTATAAAAATAAAACTTTTGAAAATAGCTAAATATAATATTTCCTCACTGCTACATTTTATAAAACTAATACACTGGTGAGAACAAGGTTTAAAGAAAGATAAGCACTCTGTAGAGTTAGGTACCTTACTGACTACTCATTTGTCATCATCACTAGTCTAATCTTATGTTAGCACATCAGGGAAGATTGAGCAACTGAGCCACAGCATGGAAGGCAGAAACTTGAGTCAACAGCCCTGGGGAATGTCTTTGCCTTCCATCCACAAGAGAGATGCCTTCAGTTATGATGAGTGAATAGGGGTGAGAAGGCAGTTAGATGGCATAAAGGAAAGAGCACCAGTCCTGGAATCAAAGAAACTTGAGTTCAAATCCAGCCTTAAACACTGAGATATGTGGATAATATAGATGGAAAGGTTTGTGACCTTGTTGGTATACAGTCGAGTGACTATAGGCCTGAGTAGACCTGAGTGTCAGCTTGTAGGGCAAAATGCTATCTGACTCTCTTAAACTTTGGCAAAATAGTAACTGAGGTTCATTTTATATCCAAGTAAAAGAGGAAGGATGAGGACCAGGGAAAAGGAGTCCCTAATCTTAAAATCTATTCTCCACCCAACTTCTATGGGTTCCTCATGGAACCTTCTTCAAAGTCTTCAAGCTACACTTCACTTCACTACACTCACCCACTAACTAATCTGAGCTGATTGATCTTCAAATTAAAGATAGTCAAGGTAAAAGTTCATCAGAGTAAAAAGGATTTGAAATCTTGATGAGCTCAATCTATTAAGCAAAGGCCAAGATGGCTGCAAGCCTTTTCTTCACAGACAGGTTTCTCTGGGTACTGGCTCTCACATACACACCATCAGAATACTCTCAGGAACCAGGAGCTTACAGGATCACAGGGAGATGGGAACTTGGAGACAGGGATGGACAGGATCTATGGATCTTTGGATCTCCGGAACACAGGAAGCACCAGCTCTCAGGGACAGCTAAGTAAACTTCCCTTAGGCCAAAACTATTCAGCTCACAGGAAGTTCTCTCTCCTCCTCCTAGAGAACAGAAACAACAGTTCCCAACAGTCTCTGTGTGTCACATTTTAAGCAGTCCTCTCCCATTCCAGAATAGGATCCATAGAGTTCTGTGCACGTGACCATACCCTCCTTTGCAAACCCTTGACTTTGGCCACTGTTGTTTGTTCAGTGTTATGAAATTTTGCAAAGCCCTGTTTTCTTTTATTCTCCATTACAACACTTATTAGTAGTGTGACAATGGTAAAATGTTACTTTAATGCTACCTGCCTCAGTTTCCCCAACTGTAAAATGGGGATAATAATACATCTTCTACATTCCAGGGTTGTTGTGAGGATCAAATGAGATAATATATGTAAAGCTCTTAGCACAGGGACTGGCATATAGTAGGAAGTATATAAATATTATTATTATTATAGACAGGTTCTATTCTACAGGTGTTTAGAAATTAGGCTCATGACACTCTATCCATGGAGCCACGTAATGCTTGGAGAGAAAAGGAAGAAGGCACATAGAGCCAAGTTGAACAGAACAATGCATATGCAGAGTTTGGATATTCCTATGTGTCTTTCTTTTCATGTCTAAGCAAGAAGCAACATGAACTAAAAGTCCTAATTTATTGCTTAGTCATTTCAGTTGTACCTGACTCTTGGTGATCCCATTTTAAAGATACTGGTGTAGTTGGCTATTTCCTTCTCCTACTCATTTCACAGATGAGAATATGAACCAAAGGGGATTAAGTAACTTGCCTAAGGTCACCCAAATAGTAAGTATCTGAGGCCGGATTTGAACTCAGAAGATGAATTATCCTAACTCTAGGCTCAGCACACTATTCGCAGTATCACCTAACTGCCCAGAGGTCCTAAAAAAAGGAGACAAATTTGGCTTCATAGATATGACTGAGATAAAACCTATTGCCAGAATGTGGCATTAGGCCATATTAAAAAAAAAACCAAAATAGTTGGTGTAAGAGGACACTACTTAAAGAAGGCATGCTTATGTGAGGAAATCTTTATGTATATAATTATTTGCCCAATGTCTCCTCCCATTATCAGATAAACTTCTTGAGGGCAGAGATTGTTTTTACCTTTCTGCATATCTACAATTTTCTACTATCTACTTTGTATCACTGTTTAATACAGTTCTTGAGGGAAAATATATAAACTGATGAAAGAACATAGTCTAAGTGCATCAGAGACATGCAATATATAAAATGATGAATAGCGACATAAGCAGGAACAGGAGAACAATTTATACAGCAACAACACTTGTAAAGACAAATAACCTTGGAAAGCTCAAGAACTCTAATAAAAACAATGGTCAATCAAGATTCCAGAGAACTAATGATGAAGGCTGTTTAGCTGCCAGATGACAGAAAGGTTGGTCTTAGGATAAAGAATGAGACAAACTTTTTTTTTTATACGGCCAATGTGGGGATACAAAAAGAGGGAAAAAACAATCCCTATTCTTGGGCAAGAGAGTGACTCAAACATGAGAAAAATTAGTAGCAGTTGGTAAGGAACATTAAAATTCAGTGGAGATAGCAAAGTGTCAGAGTCAGGAAAAAGTTTAAATGCTGCCTTACACACTTAGTTAAACGATGCTGGGTAAATCATTTAAGCTCTCTAGACTAAGTTTCCTTATCTGTAAAATTACCCAGTTGAACTCAATAGTTTCTAGATCTGTGATAAATGGTATTTAAGGAAGACTCTGGTGTGAGGGCTTTGCTGAGCCTTTTTTTAAGACTGCTCATCCACTTTGGCGTCCACTTGCCACCCAGTGCACACCTGTGAGTCCAGGAAGCTTTAGCATGAGCAGCAGCCACACCCTAGTAAAACCATCATGGCAGACAAAGTTAGGGACAGCCCTTAAACCTGTGGATGAGATAGGAAGGTGTCTACCCCATGCATGTGAAGACTTCCTCAATGGAATATAAAAATATGAAGAGTGTGTTCCAGTGGCCATAAAGGTGGCTAAAGCAGGTGCTGTGAAGCATTTAGAGGGAGGCCCAGGTCACCCACTGCATCCCAAGCCATCATCAGCCATCTTGACTTTTGTCTTACCACTGAACTTAAATACCATTGGATTTAAATGACTCTGAAAGTGATAACAACAATTTTTGTGCAATACTTCCTTACTTAAATCCAATTTATGCAGAAGTCAAAAGACATCATCCATACCATTTTTCATTTCACTATTTTACTATCTCATTAGTTTATTATTTTGCTCTTATTCCATCCCAAATTTTCATACATTCAATTCATGCCCAAGCTCTTATTGGTCTGATCCATCATAGTCAGACACACTGTACATTGACCCCAAAAAAGTGATGTCATTTTGGTCCATTTTGAGTATGAAAGATAATCACTACCACCAGATCTATGATCCTATGATTCAAAGCAATTAGCTGTGACACTGCTGCAATAACCCAGGCATGAGATGGTTCAATAACAATATTTATTTAGCAACTGCTATGTACAGATCCTTGTGATGGTTATTAGAAGATAACTTAGTTAAAACATATTAGTCTGGGAAAGGGATATGACATGTTATAATATTGAAGAACACACTGTAAGTATATCAGAGACATGCAAAGATCTATGTGAGGTCCAAGATGAAAAAAAAGGTCACAAAAAAGATCACAAAAAAGGTCAGGGAAGACCTCATGGAGGAGGTAGGATTTTCTTAGGGTTTTAAAGGATGACATAAAGATGAAACGGTAAAAGGATGACATCCCAGGAATAGCAAATAGTATGAACCAAGACACAAAAAATGAAAAAATGTACAACCATATGGCAGAAGCATATCATAAGAGAGGGGCAATAATATGAAACGAAGCTGGAAACCTAGGGTGGTGACAGATTGCAGAGTTTCTTGAATGCCTGATAAAGGAAGTTAATTCATTGGGCAATAGGAAGCCACTAAAAAGAATTTGGAGCAGAAGAGAAACATGGCCAGATCTTTACTTAAAGAAAGTTGTTCTGTCTAATAGTTTGATGAAGGCTAGATTAGAAGGAGATAGTGGAGTTCTAAAAACCTGCAAGATGCAATTGTGGTAATAACCAGTAGGGTGTGGTAAGAAGAGTTTCTTTTAATTCAGTGGCAACTAGGTGGCATGACAGATAGTGTCTTCTGTCTGGAGTCATGAAGACTCATCTTCCTGAGTTCAAATCCAGCCTCAAATACTAGCTGTGGGACCTTGGGCAAGTCACTTCACTCTGTTTGCCTCAGTTTCCTCATCTGTAAAATGAGCTGCAGAAGGAAATGGCAAATCACTCCAGTATCTGTGCCAAGAAAACTCCAAATGGAGTCACAAAGAGTCAGACACAACTGAAAATGATTGAACTTCGGCACCAACAAGAAGCATATACTGTGTGCCATATTTCTGTGATAGTCACTGGAAGATGAATCAATACAAAGTTAAGACACAATGCCTACAATCAAGTCCAGCTCTCTAAAAGAGGGACATGAATCTCCCTTCCAGCTCTTACTTCCTGAATCTTTGAAATAAGGATTTAAAAGGCCATTGGGCTGGGCCATTGATTAGGAAATCATTGATGACTCCTGTGAGAGCAGGATTAGCAAAGTGGTGTCAGTGAAAGCCAAATGTTAATGGTGAAAAAGCAAAAGATTAGGGTGTAGACAGCTTCAGCAAGAAACTGGGCAGCAAGCTAAAGGACAGACATGATTCAATTAGAGGAGGATGGACAAAGGAAGAATGTTTAGGTTTAGGGATGCTGAGAGAGGTTTTAGTCAGATGAGAAAGAACCAGTAGACAGCAAGAGTTTGCTGGTTCATGAAATAAAGAGCATGATTACTAAAGCAAGTTTCCAGATGAGAAAGAAAGAAATAAAATCAGGGATCTTCTAGTAGAATATAAGCTCCTTTATGTCATTTTTGTCTTTGTACCTTCAGCAGCAGCTGAGAGGGAAGGATAGATAAAGAGGGAGGGATTAAGAAAGGGGAAAACAGAAACATGTTTGCTAACTAGAGCTAAATTTAATTTTGCTTAAAAAAAATTGGAGGTGGCAAGCAGCTGAGTGGCTCAATAGATCAAAAGTCAGGTCTAGAGTTGGAAAGACCTGGGTTTAAATCTGGCTTCCTAGCTGTATGACCCTGGGCAAGTCACTTAACCCTAAATGACTAGGCTTTACTGCTCTTCTGCCTTAGAAATGATATTTAGTATTGATTCTAAGACAGAAGTTAAGGATTTCTTTCTTAACTTTGATTTTACAAAGAGAAAGATGACAAAGGGGTTGCTGCTGCTAACAAATTTTCAGATATAGAGGAAGAAAACATAAATACTTACAGGGGCACAGAAATAGTTTAGGAAGTCAAAATCTGGTTCAAATTGTGCCTCTGCCATTTATCACTTATGTAACCTCTCTGAATCTCAGTTTCCTTAACAGTAAGTTAGGAGGTTGCACTATATGACCTCCAAGGTCCCTTCCAATTCTAAATCCATGATAATATGGTCCTACTGAGTTGAAGGAGTTGGTCTCATGTCATCTCAATTTTCAAAGAATAATTACTAGCATTTGTTGTTGTTCAGTTGTTCCAGTCATGCGTCATTCTTGGTGACCCCATTTGGGGTTTTCTTGGTCAAGATACTGGACTGGTTTGCTGTTTTCTTCTCCAGCTTCTTTTACATTTGAGGAAAGTGAAGCAAATAGGGTTTATGTGACTTGCCCAGGGTCACACAGCCAATAAGTGTCTGAGGCCAGCTTGGAACTCAGGTCTTTCTGATTCTAGAGCTCTATCCACTTTACCACCTACCTGCCCATTAGCATTAATGTAGAGGTTTAAGGTTCACAAAGTGCTTTAAAAACATATACAAACGTTAAGCCTCACAACAACCTTGGAGGTGAATGTTAATATTATCCCCATTTTATAGATAAGGAAACCAAGACAGACATCACTATGTCATTCCCTTGTGACCCTGTCCCCTCCTCTCTCTCAAGGGTAGAGCAGACACAACAGTTTTTAATTCCACGTGAGGCTACAAGCAGACACAGCATGATTTTTCTACTCAGTTTCCAGCAAAGGCTATCTGTCTCTTTAAGAATGAAGTGTATATATTTTCTTTCTCTGAGTTAAGCTATGCTTTGGCCTCTAGGTTTTATATATATATACATATATATATATATATATATATTTAGTAATAGGAAAGGTTAAGATGATGAAAACTAGACAGGATTAAAAGAAAAAGAAGACTAGACCTAAAATATAATGCCAAGAAAGCAAGATTGGGGAGTGCGAAAGATTAGACTAGCAAAGTACTTCAGTCCTTGAATATCCCATAATCTCACCAGTGTGGATAATCCCTCTCCTGGTGCAGATGGCGATCCATCTATGCCTTCTCATCCTGTGTGAGGCTCGTCCATATCCTCCCATAAATCTTCTTCAGAGGAGCCTTTCTTCACTTGCTTCTTTCAATATTTCTCAAATGTCTGTGGAATAGCCAACCTAGCCATCTATTATCACTTTCTCTTGCTACATGAGCAGCCTACCTTCTCTTTCAGTCATACTGGTCTCTGATTCAAGCCATAACTGTGAATTTTTGTGTCTTGGCCAAAGGAGTAGTAATGGTCACTGGAGGGAGGAAGTAAGCCTCAGGACACCCCAAAGTTTTTACATTGCCAAAGGACTGAGTGCTTCTGAGAAAGGGAGGGTAGGGTTGCAGGGGGTGTGAAATAGAAAACATGCTCTGGAATGATAGTGTTAGTACCTGATAAATTCTGGCATCCTAAAGAGAAGTCTTGGTCTCTCCACCCTATTACAACTTCCTCCCTGCCAATCTATTTGACTCTTCTTTTAAAAAGCAAACAAACAAGCAAGCAACTCTTACCTTCTATCTTAGCATCAATCTTGGGAATTGGTTCCAAGGCAGAAGAGCACTAAGAGCTAGGCAATGGGGGTTACAGGATTCTCCTAGGGTCACATGGCTAGGAAGTGACTGAAGCCACATTTAAACCCCAGGATCTCCCATCTCTGGACCCAATTCTCAATCCACTGAGCCATCTAGCTACCCCTCTATTTGACTCTTCCTCTAACATATAAGTCAATGATCATATCCTGCAACTCATTTTGCTACTCCATACCTCTCTCCACCAGAGTCATCTGCAACTGCGATTCTTCTAAGATCATGAAGTTCTATAACTCACAATCATGGAACATCAATCAGTAGAAGAATATGAGTATTCAAAAGACAGGCTTTTTTGGGAAGAAGGAACTGCAGATTGCTTAAAGCACTATACAATTTCCCAAATGCAGTCCAGTCCAATAACCTTCCCCTGCTGATTCTGAACCTAGTCCATTGCCCTCTTGCAATGCTTATCCGAGATATTGGTGCTGATGGAATTCAGTGGACTGCCCATTCCAACTGAATGTCATCATCCAGGTAATCAAAAAAAGTAAAATTAATAAATAAATGTTATCTATTCTGTTAAGAAGTAGGATTTGTAGTAGAAAAAAATGTGGGACTAGAAGACAGAAGAGTAGAGTTTGAATTCCAGTTTCAATTTTTATTAGCTGTCTGCCCTTGAGTAAGTAAGTTACCCTTACTCTGAAACTCAGTTTTGTCATCTCTAAAATAGGGAAAATTATACTTGTTCTTCCTACCTTGTTGGGTTATTGTAACAAAGAAGTACTGGAAACTTTGAAGTACTATATAAATATGAGTTACTATGATTTTCCTGACGTAGATTGCTTAGCCAGTATCTCAGTATGTCTTTAGCAGAAGAAAAGATTCATCAACAAAATAGTGAGTAGAAAGAAGATCAATCAATTAGGCAGACAGTTCAATTCCCACCTCTGATCCTATTGGCTGTGTGACTCGGGCCAAGTCATTTAACCCTTTCAATGCTCTAGAAAATTTTCTCTTTCTTTCATTTTCTGCAATTATAGGTAAAAACAATTTTTAACATTTATTTTTCAAAATTTGGAGTTCCAAATTTTCTCCTTCCCTCATTTCTACTCTCATTGAGAAGGCAAGCAATTTGATATAGGTTGTGTGTGTGTGTGTGTGTGTGTGTGTGTGCTTGTGTAAAATGCAAAACATGCTTCCATATTAGTTGTGCCGTGGAAGAAAGCACAGACCAAAAAAAAAAACTCACAAAAAAAAGAAAAGTATATTTCAATCTGCATTCTATCAGTTCTTTTTCTGTAGATGGATAGTATTTTTCATTATAAGTCCTCTGGAATCGTAATGGATCATTTTATTGTGGAGAATGACTAAGTCATTCATAGTTGATTATCATACAATATTGCTGTTATTGTGTACAATGGTTTCCTGGTTCTGCTCAGTTCCCCTTGTATCAGTTCATGTAAGTCCTCCTAGGCAATGTTCTAAGACTCCAGGATGCACATCAAGTACAGGCAGACCTACATTGGTAGTAGGAGTTTTAGGAGTTTCCTGATTTGAGATTTCTCCATATCAAAGAAATCACATGTCAACTTCCTTTCCCTATGTTCAGTGAGCAAAATTAAATTTGCAAAAGTTCTAAATGACTTTTGATCTTTTTTTTTCCTCTCAAGGAAAGTAGTACAGGTATCTTTTCCGTATCGCTGGGATTAGAGGCTGTACATGATGTGGAAAATCCATGTAAAAATTTTTGACCTTCCCTTCATGCCAGAGAAGTTTGAATTTTTTCTTCTTCTTTTATGGGGTGTTTACAGTACCTTATATGGATTTGTGCATTACTAAACGTCTTACATATCAATATCTTTACATTTCTAGCCTTTGTGTATCCTCTGTTGGCTTTTGTATTCTTTTTGAAATTTTAATGTTTACTTATTTTAACTTTAAAAGAAATTGTATATATTAATGCTATTAAAAGATAAAATGTTTAAATAATAAAATACTATCCAAATGTTTTATGCATTTCTGAGTTTCTAAACTGTGTGCTGTCTCCTGTTCTTCATATGTCATCTGCAGCTTCCACAAAACTCCCCCCAAATTTCCATTTAATTTCTGATGCCTACCTGTGATTTTGCAAAACTATGATGGGAAAATCTGCAATGTGGAAGGGGATACCTGAATATTGAAAAGAGTGCTTGGCTTGGGGTCATAGAGAGCCATGTTCAAATTCTGTCTCATACTTTTTAGCTGTGGTAAATTTATTTAGGTAAATTATATTTAACTTCTTTAAGCCTCAAGCACTTACAGGGGAGAGAGTCTGCCCATCTCTTTCCAAGTCACCCTTTACGTATTTAAATAACTTAACTTGTTGTCAATTTTTTTTTTTTTTTTGCTTTGGAGGAATTTTTTTTTAGGCAACTAGGTAGCATAATGGAGAGAGTGCTATATTTGAGGTTAGAAAGACCTGAGTTCAAATCCTACCTCAGAGATTTGCTAGTTGTGACATTGGGCAAGTTATTTGACTTCTTTATGAGTCAGTTTCTTCATCCATAAAATGGGAATAATAATATCACCTATCTCCGAGTTCTGTAGGGAACAAATAAGATAATATATAAAGTACTATGCAAATGCTAACTAATATTAAAAGTATCTCCTCTGTCAGATTCACTCACCAATGTTTGATTGTCCATGTGTAACCCACTTAGAATGATGGATAGATGGATTATACATGGACACACACTCATACATATATATACATATATATTATACGTGTTGTACGTGGACACTCAAATACTAGTGAGTGATGGAATTCTATATTGTACACAGACCCACAAACATTTGTGAATGAGATATAAGGACATTTATACTAAAAGAAGCTGGAACTAACACTGTAGCATACAGTCTTCTTTGTTCATCAGAGCTTCTCCTAACAAGACCACTGAAAGGGAATTTTTATTAATCAATCAGGAGGTTGTATTGTATCCTTTTATATTTAGGAGTGTGTGTGTGTGTGTGTGTGTGTGTGTGTGTGTGTGTGTGTGTCTTTTACTGCTTTGTCCTTGTGATCTAGAAATTGTCACCACATTCCTATGAGATGTATTAGAAGCAGGGGGAAGTTCTTAAGAATGTATAAACTGTCATAAATCATAGTATTTTGATTATGCTGAATAATTGTAGACACCACAGGAAAGATTTCCATCGAAATAGAGGATGCCAGCCATGATAGGTTGGATGGTGACTTTATGTTGCATGGTATATGAATTTCTAAAGAAAAATAACTGTTTTCTTCTCCCATGAGCTTTTTTTGCCTAGCCTACACCTTCCCTTCCTCTGTGACTGTCCATTCATTTTTTTCTTTAATTTTATGAGAAGATACTTAAAATTATCAACTAGATGTAGCTAGATGGAAATTAAGATTGAGCTGATTCCCTCCTTGGAGACATGAACTCTATCATTTTTCTAAGTAAAATTGCTGCTATGTCTTTTTTTTTCCCCTAAGCCAGACATGTGGTAATGCACAAGTCAGATGTTAGCCCCCCTAAATGAAGTGGTAAATATTTTTTTCAATAATATCACAGATAATTTGGCTGATGAATCCCTCAGTTCATAAATATTTCAGGACCTTCCTAGTGTCTGAAATTTCCACACAGTCTCACACAGAACCAAGGAAATATATTTCAAAAGGTTCCATCAGACTCTCCCTAAGGGCTGTACATTTGACTGAGAGGGATGAGAGATATTGTAGGGAAATGGAAGGAACTCTAGACTCAAAACCAAAGGAATTGGTTAGCAACCCCTACCCTACTCTTTGCTACATGAATTAACATAGGAAGGAAACGAGCATCTTTTAAGCACTTACTATATATGTGTGCTAAGCACCAGGCCAAGCACTTTATATTTCATTTGATCCTCACAACAACTCTGAGAGGGTTGTGCTATTACACATTTACAACTGAGGAAACTGAGGTAGACAGAAGAGAAATGAATGACCTCCCCAGGTCAAAGTAAGTGTCTAAGGCCAGATTTGATGTGAGGCCATTCTGTCTCCAGGGCTGGTAATCTACCCACTGCATCATCTATCTGTCTCCTTAGGCAAGTCACTTAACCCTCGTCTGCCTCAGTTTCCTCAGATGTAAATTGAAGGGATTAGATAAGATGATTTCTAAGGTCCCTTCCAAATCCAAATTTGTGCTGAGGAAATTCTCATAGCATTATGTAAATGTAAACACACAGTTGATCACACCATTAAAAATTATGTATACTCTAAAAGTAGACATGGTTCCTGATTGAATGTTAAGCCTGAAGGTATTTACCCAGTTCATCATGGTGATTTATGAATGATAGCAGATTCTAGACTGAATAGGAGGATATTCAATTAAGTCTGCATTTTTATTTGAGGAAGAAAAATTCCTTCCACTCAAAATATTCCTTTAAATGCAATTTTCCCTAAAATAATTGGCTTTTCCTCCCCTTTTAGACTATTATTACACAGCAGACAAGGTTCTTTGCTTCTTTCCTCAATTTTATCTTAAGGAAGTACCTAATCTTAAAAACAGTCTCTTAAGTAATTTTGGAATTCCACACAGTAAAAGTGGCCCAAGTCGTAGTTGCCCACTGGATAGAAACCCAGGCCTGGAGTCAGGCACACATGGGTTCAAATCTGGCCTGAGATACTTCCTAACTGTGTGACCCTAGGCAAGTCACTTAACCCTGTTTTAGGGTAGCTAGCCCTTACCATTTTTTTATCTTAGAATTAATACTAAGACAAAAATAGAGGTTAAAAAAAAGGTTGGTTTACATCCCCAGATTCTAATCACAAACAGACTTCATGTTATCACTAACTTTATGAACTCATGTGACTTCTGTTACTCAGATAAAATCAGATTTAAATCAAAAGAGGCTTGTTAAATGATGTGATTATTTCATTTTAAAGAGAAAATCTCCATGAAGATTGAACTTTGGTACTGGGTTCTTTGCTTATTTGGCCCTTCCATCCAATTTCCAGCCTTTGGTATGTGGGTGTGCCTATATTTCTAGACTTTGGTGACTCATTTGACCTCCCTGTGCCTCAGTTTTTCCACCATGAAAAGAGATTGATACATCTTCTATTGTCTGAAAGTCCAAAAGCACAAGAAGGATCAGTAAGAAAAGAAGCAAGTATTACATAAAATATCTCTCCTTGCTGGTAGGGCTACTAACATGGTGAAGCAGCATGGGATAGTGCAAAGGTTACTGGACTTGCAGGTAGTACATCTCAAAGTCTGAGTCTTGGTCTTCATGCTTAACTAGTGGTTTTACCATGTTAGGAACACATTTAACTCCTGTGAGTCTGCTTCCTCACCTGTAAAATGGGGACAATGGTTACTTGTACCATTTAAGCCTTACATGGTTGCTTGTGAGGCTTAAATGAGATCAATACACAAAACACTGTGTGAAATTTAAAGTTTTGATGTAAGCTATTATGAGTAGGTGATATGTTTGCCCCCAAATACCTTTACACAAAGGGCTAAATTCTACCATTAAAGCTTTATTCCTATGTAATTGGAAAATTCTTCAATAAATAAATAAAAATATATTGAAAATGCTTTATTCCTTTAAGTTCTAAGGGCTTCCAAGTCTTCCAAAATTCTCTATTAAATAGAAATGCATTGAGACCCTAAAAATGTAAGCATTTATCAGTCAACACCTTGGAAGCATCAGTTGACAGGAACCCAGAGCAAGATTGTTAAGGGTTTGGAAAGGGAAAGGAAGGAAGAGTTTTAATATAAAGGGGATAAAGTACCATTTTTTCTTTTAAATGATTATTCATATAAATTATTTTACAGCTAGAGGAACTTAAAAGACCATCTAGAATAATAACACGTTAAAGTTTAAAAGGGTCTTGGAACCCATCTAATCAAACTACTAAAGACACACATTTGAAATGACTTACCCATTTACTCATATACAGTCAGGATTCTAACCCAAGGCTTTTGCCTCCAAATCCAGGACTCCTTCCCACTTGTGCTTTAATCTAATCCCTTGTTTTATAGATAAAAACTCAGGTACAGCAAAGTACAGTGTCTTGCTCATTCCAGTGATGACCCTAAATTCCAGGACACACTTGGCCAAGAAGAATAGCTTACTTTCCATGCAGTCCCTGAACTGCCCATCCAACAAAGATGTCACAGATGTTTCTATGGTACTCTTTCATATTTGGGGAAACCTGTGAATTTCCTTGAAATTCCCCTGGGAAAAACAAAATTTTGAGGTAGTAGTATAGAGTCAGGTCTGTGCTTGGGAATTGCAATTTCCTCTTCCTTTGGCCTTAAGATTGATTTCCCATCAGCTATTTAGGTTAGGGAACAGAGAGCCTGTTTAGTGCTAAGGCTCCCTGCCTGCCATAAGACTGAATGGAAGTAGACTATAGGACCTGGATTCATGCATGGGTCACCAAGATGGCAGAGCCTATACCTCTGAACGGACCGACAATAACAACAAGAGAATTGAAACCAAGACAGTACTCCCAGTCAGTACCAGCAGCATGTCCCAGTTCCTTAGCCAGTGATGACTGGAGAGTCAAGACCAATTCTATGGAAGGAATCAAATCATGTGTACAAGCAGGAACTGGAGCTAAAAGAAGTATAGAGTGCTAAGGACTTTCAATATCAACCTTGCCTTCCATGCTTCTCCTGCCTTTCAGCTTATACTCTGAGATACTCTCAGCACAAACTCCATCCCCACCACCACCACCTTATTCCTTCTCCAAGATCTGTGGGTGATGTTGATTTTAAAAATTCCCCGACTATACCTGAAAGTAGAAAGGGAAGCCAGGAGGAATTTTTAGAGATGGATAGCTGGAGAGCTCCATATGGGAATGGCTTAGCAAGTTTCCTGTCACTGCCATAATTTTTAACAACTACATAGTTGCAATATGTTGATTGTCTGTGTCAGATGAATGCAAGTAGTCATTTAAAAGGAGGAAAATCTAGATGTGAAATAGAAGTGGAGACATAGATTCCATATTTTAAAAGTTCTATGCTATATTTCACATCATCCCTAATCTAAAGTACAATGTGGGATTTTATTTACCCAACTACTAGGAATTCTATAGAGTGGCAGTATGGAAGGGTCTCATATTCAAAGGAGACCAGTTGGTTGGTGCCTTGAGGACAGCTTCACCTGGTGGACAACTCAGATATCACATTCTCTTTCTGGATAATTAATATAGTGGTACCCTGTTTATGGAAGCTTATGGAAAGCAGCACTTAAACCAGTTTGGGCTGCTTAAATGACAATTGCCCAAAGAGTACAGCTAACCAACAGGTGTCACAGGGCAAATATATTCAATCATTAAAGCTTCCCACTAGGAACCATGTACATATTTGTATTGCCCTTTAAATTTATTGTGTCCTGTCTTGTAGATATATATTTTGGGTGCTCCTTAAACAGAAATTTGGCCTGAAATAAAGATACAGGTCCAGGCAATTTGTGAAAACAACTGCAACTCAGTACATTACTCATCCATTATTCATATGCCAGCAATGTAAGAGAGCCTCTCCAGTATATGAGAAAGTTGCTATTATAATGGCTGCTTACTAACCAGATGGGTTTCCTATGCCTTCAACGTGTTCCACCTGGGCCCCTGGAGGGACTCTCAGAGTCTGGGAATGCATGGTTTGAAAGCCATTAACATCTGGGTCTTGGGATGAGCTGTGAAAAGGCAGAGGGTGGTTTAGTATCATGGAGGGTTGGCGACGGGGTGGAGTAGGATATTCTAAATATTAATGTTACATGCCTTAGGAAAGAGGACAAATAAAAGGTAGCCTCAGAAAAAAAGGAAGCAAGAAAAAAATGTCTTGTATGAAGGCAATTAATTAGGGTTTATAAATGGCTTATTCTTCTTCCCACCTGAGGTCAGAACCGAAAACGCTGTGGGAACCAAAACTGATGAATGGTCCAAGATATAGGAACAGAGAGATCTTTTAACTAAAGTAATTCTGAGATGGAAAACCACAGGAGACTACTATTACTTTTTCCCAAAAAAAAAAATCTATAAAGAATTGAGAACACATCTAGCTTTGAATATCTTTATGTGTGTGTGTGTGTGTGTGTGTGTGTGTGTGTGTGTGTGTGTG
Source organism: Gracilinanus agilis (assembly GCF_016433145.1). Classification (NCBI taxonomy): domain Eukaryota; kingdom Metazoa; phylum Chordata; class Mammalia; order Didelphimorphia; family Didelphidae; genus Gracilinanus; species Gracilinanus agilis. Next base: position 355,431,131 of record NC_058130.1, on the reverse strand, counting down.
TAGAGAAGCAATCCTGGACAAGAGACGAATCCTTGACCATTTTTCAAGGCATTCAGGATGTGGATACCATCCCCTGGTGAAGAAATGGCTCTGCATTCTCCAGATCTACTAAATGTGAACAGAAGATACCCAGAGCAGCAATTCCATTGATGGTTATTCCTACTCCTATAAGGCCACCCAAAGCTTAGAAAGTTTGCTACTGTCCATATTTGCAAGAAAAAAAAAGAATTTAAAACAACAGATTTGAATGGGGAGGATAAAGGATATGGCTTCATTGTATCCAATTCATTTGTGTAGAGAACAAAAAGGATCTTGTGGGGAGGAGGACAGACAGAAGGAAGCTTGATGCCTCAGACTCAATTTGTGGTAGAACCCCGAAAATGAACAGGGAAATAGGTTGGCAGTCAGGAATTGACTAGAATTAAAGGAGACCTCCTAGGCCTAAGTCAGATAGAGGCTTGGGTCAGAGATAGTGATCCTCTCACCAGGAGGAAGTCAGTTAAAAAAGATAAATATCTCTGGACTCTAATTAGTAGACTACTTAGTCTTTATTTTGAAGGAACATAGCCCCAGGTTTGGAACTTGGGGAGCTTCCTTACAAAGAGAATAGAGCTGTCTGTTTTATTTTTAGGTATGTGAAGGCTTGCTTTCTCAATGAAAGTGCTACAGCTTAACCTTTGGGACTAAAAACTAAAAAAAAAAATGTATGTAGTCAAGTTTCCTCTTATGGAGTAGAATCAACCAACCTGCTGACTATAGCTGAGATCTGGTCAGTAAGAACAACCCAAAAGCAAGAATTTCATTGAACAATGGAGACTTCTGCCCAGTAAAAAGGAGCAAAAATATGGTGCCCAGAAAAAAAGCAGTGGGGGTAACTAGCCCAAGAAGTCACCCATAACATCACAAGAAGACATCTGAGGAATTGACAGGTTGGAGGCATGAGCTCCCCCTCTATACCTATGTATTGGCTACGTGCATCCTTTTCTTGTGTGGTCTTTTATATTCCTTCCCTGTTCACACATTCGCATGTGTGGTCCCCATATATGATCCCTGCTCATGTATTCTCTTCCCACACAAGAGGTGTGTGTATTTATAGAAGAGTGTGTATGTGTTTATGAAGGGTGAGGGCAATGTTCTCTCACAATTTTGCTTACGATGTACTCCTTCAATAAATACTTTTGCTTTGAAATAACTCTATCCTCTGCTTGAATAATAAAAAGAAATACATCAGTGAAATCTTATGAACAATTTTGAGTGGGCATGGACCCACTGATTGCATTGAACAGGGGAGCATTGGTGAGATGGGATATGCCAGGTACAACATTTGAATTTCAACTACAAGTATATATCCATGTCTGAAACAACCAGTACTGACATGGAAAGAAGGGTGTTGGATGTAGGAGTCATAAAGATTCCATGTGTGATTGAGGAAATCATTTAATTACTATGAATCTCAGTTTTCTCATGTATAACATGGGAATAATGACACTTGCAGCTTCTATCCCACAGAGTCACTGGGAAGAAAGTACTTGATTGATCAAAAGATGCTATATAAATGCAAAATCTCCAGTGATTTAGCTTTGTTCTTTCAATAGACAAATGATTCTACTGTTTCATATTTGTTTTCTGAAATATACTTCAATAGAAATATTGTTTCATTCTGTTTTCAACTTTAATCTCCTTGCTCTCAGACTACAAAACTGAGTTAGCCACATATCCTGACCTCTTGGTAGCTGGGTCTAATGGAGGTAATAGATATAGCATCTAGGGCATTTGACTTGGAGTCAGGAGGATCTGGGTTCAAATCCAACCTTAGACAGGATTGAAAGGAATGAAACCCTCCTTTGGACCAACCAAGTGCCTATGTAAAGATTCCTTCTCAGACACTAGCTGTGTGACCCAGCCAAGTCATTTAAACTTTTGCCTCACTTTCCTCATTTATAAAAACATAAGATTGAATTCACCAGCCTCCAGAGTCCCTCTTCAGACATGCACTAGCTTTATGAACCTGGGCAAGTCAATTAACCCTGGTTGCCTCAGTTTCCTCATTTGTAAAAAGAGCTAGAAAAGGAAATGGCAAACTACTCTAGTATCTTTGCCAAGAAAACTATAAATGGGGCCACAAAGAGTGGGCACAACTGAAATTGACTGAACAACAACAACCAGGTCCCTTCCAGCTTTAAATATATGATTTTATGAAAATGAAGGTTAGTAATACAGAAAGAAAGCTGTCCTTTAATTTGGAGGATAGTAGGATAATTGATCTCTCTTCTTTTCAATGAAGTATTTGAGAAGAGACCCATATTCTATAGGCTTGTATATTGCACATGGCAAAGCTTTCAATTCCCAAACCTGACACATCAGCTCTCTATTCCTTCCCACTGATCTCTTTGTTCAGGATCTTCTCTCGATGTCACTCAACCTTCATTTTCCTGGAAGGATTTAGTAAGCAAAACCTTGCTCTGTCTCTGGAGTTCTATACATGTTGGTGATCTCCATTCTGAAAAGCCCTCTGTACTTATTAATTAAAAGGCACTGTTGAAAATAATGACCAGGACTAGGTAAACGCTAACCCAAGTCAGATTCAAAAGCTGATTCATTAGAATGGTTAAGATTTGTTTAGCAGGTAATTTCATTTATGATTCAACTGGAGGGTAAGCAACAGCCCCCTCTTTTGTGAACAGTGATCTTGAAAGGAATGAAACCCTCTTTTGGACCAAGTGCCTATGTAAAGACGAAGCCCTCTGCACCGGGGTACCCTTCACCTGTGTGAGTGTGAATTGACTGTCTCTTTTATGGGTTGGATGGAAGACCACAGAGAAGAAATATAAACTTTGTGTTGAAATGCATTTAGGGATTCTCACTCCAATGACCTCATTTGGCAAATGAGGAAAGAGACTCAGAGCTTATCCAAAGTCATAGAGAGAGCAAATAAAAAAGATGGACTTTGTACTTAAGACATCCCACTCCAAATGCAGAACTCTTTTCACTATGATGCACCTAGAATAAGCACAATAAGTTAGCATTCAAACCTCTCACTGCTGTAAGACTAAAGAGTTCTGAGTTGGGTCTGGACATTTCAAAATATAGAGTTTGGCCATTTTTTTTCAGTAGGTGCACATAATGAAAAAACATTTGATGCATACCTTCGAACATGTCACACATCTGTCTGCAGTAGCATATCCTTTACCTGATATCCAGAAATGAGGATAAACTCCTTTTCTTGATCTTCTTACAAAATGTCCAACAGTTCCTTTCAGGAGTGACTAGGCAGAAAAGAGAAGTAGCAAAGAGGCACAAATCAATCATAGGTCAATATTTAGTGAAATAGCAAAGCATTCTGTAATAATGGAAATTTGAAGTTTAGTTTGAGTTTGCATTATTTTTATCGGAGCTATAATTTCATTGTCTCAGAGAACCCTCTACAAGGAAATTCTCTCCACAATTGCCCAAAGAAGCACCTGTTCTATGATTTTTAGTCTTACGGACATGCAGGGCACAGGATGCATTGTGAGGTTAAGTGACTTGTCTCGGGTCACATAGCCAATATATATATCAGAGGTCAGACTTGAACCCAGTTCTCCTGACTCTGGGGCTGGTTCCTCACCCTGATTGTCAGTTAGGTGATGTCAGGCACAAAGTAACACTTCTTTTTATGTCTTCATGACTCCTGAAGTAATTTTAAATGACTTAATTCCAAAACTTTTCATAAGAGAGTGGATTTTCCCCAATTTTTATAAACAAACCATCAAACATATTCAGGGTAAAGGATAATAAATGAAAACCGTATTTAGTTTGGTCCTTTCTATGGGCCAAGCATTATGCTAAGTAATTCAGAATAATCAGCCAAGACTGAAAACCTTCTGTCTAAGTATTATCATTACTTTATTGCCTTTTCCATCTGAATAATCCAGTTAATTCCCTTAATATTAGACACACACATATGGCACCCCATATATATGTATTTGTATGTAGTATATATATATATATATCATATGTGGCACCTCATGTGTGTGCATATGTATATAAATATAGACACAATTTTGTGTATATATAATTTATGTGTGTATGCATATATATAGACACAATTCCTAATGTTTGCCAGTTTTCTCTGTTTCTACTCCCATGCCTACTCCGATTTCTTAAATTAAATTATATTATCCCTTTGATTCTATTTTTCCTGCAATAAATATGTCCTCTCCTTGATGCATTTTGTCCCTTTTCCTTGTTTGAGAGAAGGAAGGAGAGAAGGTTGGGAAATAAGAGCTGAAGCTTCCTTTTAGAAATGATTAACTGTCTAGATTAATCTCCTATGATTCCCATAAAATTAAAACTACAAGTCTCCCAGGTTCAAGCGGAAGTCCGCTCAGGTTCTGCTAATTCATGTTTGTCCACCTCAGTTCCTGACAGTTGTCCTTTGTCTCACTTTCTACTCCCCTGCTCTCCTGAGCACTGACCTTTTAGACTCTCCCATTTTCCTAGAAAGACAGCATCCCTGGTGAGCAAAATGTCACATTACCTTTGCTGAACAGGACATTTCAAATAAAATATTAGCAATAACAATTACCTTTAAGCCATTAATCCCGCTGAAGCCACTTTCAACCACCAAAGGATTTAAAGCAATTCCCTGAAAATGTCTAGGGCTTAATAGATTATGATGCTTGGCAATGAAATATATTGGGTTCGTGTTTGCCTTTACTTGCATCATAGTTCTATGGATAAAAGAAAATTCTGATGCAGCTTTAGACAGCATTGAGTATAGAAATTGGGAACACAGTGATATTCAAAAATCCCGTAGGATGCATGTCATGTCAGGGCATTTTCAAGAGCGGCCTTTAAAGAATGAGGTTAAAATTTGTATACTGATTTCTGACCACTAGGTAATGGATAATTTGTAGTCGCCCCAACATATAATGCAATTCTAAAGGAGCATATTAAGGATGGTCTCCCTAGAGAGTGAGAGGGCCAAAGGTGAAGGTGGATGCTTTTAACTGTGGGTTTAATTCAATTAGCACAATTTTTCTTTTCCCCCACAGCTCAGAAGACCACAAAGCTTCATAGTCAAGAGGATAAAAATGAGGATGTTGGGGTAGACTCTCGGTATTTTGCTTACTGACTTGCTTCTCTGTGTTGTAATGTGCACAACATTGGATTTGGAGTCAGAGGGCTTGGGTTCAGATCTCAACATAGGTGGGCTCTGCTATATACTATTTGTAGCACCTTGGACAAGTTGCTTAGCCTCTCTGGGCCTCAGTTCCTTATTTGTGACCTCAAATGTCCCTTCTAGTTCCATTTATTATCTTCTAATCATATGATCACCCTGGGTAGACAAGATTATAGATAAAATTTGGTCTTTGCAATCAGTCTCTCCTTTCAATAGTTTCCCGTATGTATTGTCCTCATATCCCATAGCACCTCTTTTTTTTTCTCCAAATGTTTGTACCTTTCTGCCCCATTCTATCCTTTATCAAAATCTGTTATCAGGAAATTAGCTGATAAACTTATTCTCTCTAAGTTGTAAATGGAAGGGACCATGTTTTCACATTTTAATAAGGAACAATAGAAAGCAGTGAATCTCTGTTTGTGAAGAGTGGATCTGGAATTTAGAATTGGAAAGGAAGGACCTTAAAGGACCCCTCATTTTTTAAAGAAGAGGATATTGATGCCCCAAAAGGTTACTTGATTTATTCAAGGTCACAAGGGTAGCTAGTGTGAGAGGGGGAATTTAAACCCAAGGTTCTTCAACTCTAGAGGCAATTTCATTTTTCTACCTTAAAGGTTAATGTCATAAAATGGGATTCAAATTCATATCCCAAAAGGAGATCATGTCCATCTTGGGAGTAGGCAAAAGAGAATGAAGGGACTCTTCTGTCCACTAATGGGGCCTGCCCTGGTCATGTGTACAATTTCCCTCTGGAGCCAGCAGCTATCTTTGCTCCAAAGTCTGACCACACGATGCACTTTTAACCCCAGCAGATCATCATACCAATTCATGCCCACTGAACCAAAGAGAGATTGGGAAGTAGAGCATGGAGGAATCAGCGTGAGTTCCAGACCACAACTAGAAAACCAGCCCCCCAAACCCATGGCCAACTGACTGAACCAGAAACATCACCTTTTATAAAAAGGAGAACATTCATTCCTTGGCCATTGAATAGCATGACTCTTAGAAGATCATCCTCTTCCACTTGGCCAATGGAGAAAGAAGAGTAACACCCATACCTGCAGGCTCAGAAATCTACAGTAGGAGCTGAAGAAAGCTATTACATGGGTGTTTCTCAGATCTGTTGGAGGTTGTCTTTTCTTTTTAGTCTCTCAGTATTGTTGCCTGGGAAAGTTCTGATGATTTGATACTCCCACTCCCAGGAGAAACTTAGCACCATGCTTTGTATTTCTATCATTTGCTGTGTAGCAGGAGACAGAGTAGATTGTTTAGCTGCAATATGTCCTTACATGACAGATGTGCAGCATTCATCTCTCCATGTGTAAAAAATGTCACTCACTACAAAAAAAAATGTCTCCCTGAAAATGGAAAATGGTCACATTTGCTTTCACCAAAGAAGACAGGTGGGGGGTTGGGGGGGAAGGACAGACTCAAGTCTGAGGCGCTGTAAGTCCAATCTTGATCAGCTTTGGGGAAAAGGTCAGGATTGCAAGACCCAGGAACTATACCAGATGGTTGATGTTTAATCTGCTGGGATTCTTATGCATCCTAAACAGATGTACTTGGAAAGGAAAAAGGTAACACTATCCTCTATTTAAAGTGGATTGGAGGGAATGGCTAAATAAGTTTTGGCACATGATTGTAATGGAATATTACTGCACCAAAAGAAAGAGACAATGAAACACAGTGAGCACTCAGCTTGAACACACAACAACTCAGCTGGATTCTGGGTTCTATCATTTATTGCCTGATTGGTTGTGAACAAGTCACAACCTCACTCTTCTTCAGTTGTCTCACTTGTAAAATTCAAGGGTTGCACTAGATGACTTCAAAGATTCCTTTTGGCCCTAAATCTATGAACCTATGAACATGAAGACTATGGGCAAGATGGAAAACATAGGAAATCATAAAAATGAAGTAAGCATAACCAGGAAAACAACATGTACAATGATTATAACAATATAAAGGGGGAGAAGAAAAATAATTTAAACTGAGCACTGAATGATTATTATAACCAAGATATTCTCCAAAGAAAAAAGTAGAAAGTGAAACTATCTCCCTTCTTTGAGGAGGCATGAAACTTTATCTGTACTGTGAGACTTGGCCATTGGGTTGGTTAGTTTTGTAGAAACCTGCTTTTTTTCTCTCTTTTATTCATTTTCATGAGGGATAGCTCCTGGGGGAATGAAGAATAAAGGGATTTATTTGGAAATGAAAATGGTGTAAAAATAAAATATATCGATTACTATTTTTAAATAATGAAATGTACTGGAGAGAAGTGGTCAAGAATTAAAATAGAGAGTTTTGTATTATGAATAGGCCTCTGAATTTGGACTTAATCAGTCAAACAACTGACACTTATTAAGCACTTACTATATGCCTGGCCTGATGCTAATCACTGGGAATACAAATATGAATAGAAAGAAAGACATTCCCTGCCCTTAGTAGGCTTACATTCTAATGGATCAAAATAACACATAAAAGGGAGCTGAAAAGGAGTTGGAGGAACACATAGCTTTAACCAGCTTCCTATCTCACTTTCTAATTGATGTACTCCTGGGTTACCATGTCCTTCACAAGGCAATGCACTGAGGCAAACAAAGTCTATGCTTTTTTTGAGGGGGTGGGGTGGGGTGGGGGAATCTAAGATCATAGAATCAAAGATTTAAAGCCAGAGTCTTGCAGGTGTTTGTTTTGAATTCTGGGAAGTGCTATTTGGAAGTGTCTAGCAGACTCCCTATGGACACGTGGGGGCTTTGAGACTACATTACCCATGATTCCAATGGGTTTCTGGTCTTTGGGTGTGGGGACATCAAAGGTCCCCACGCATAGGGCAGCTTAAATTCAGAGGAGGGCCTAGAGAAGCTCTCTTGGTTTCCTGGCTAGCTGGCTGGTGTAGGAGAGAGGGGATGGGATCCGGCGGTAAATTTAAAGGCAGTCAAGCGCGGTCATAGATATTTCACCAACAAGGCCATGGCTATTAAAATAAGCTTTTCTCTTATACTATCAGTCTTTATCATTTTTAATCCTAACACAGGGTGGCTGAGCCAAGAGGGAAGAGTAAAGTCAGGAACTCACCCGAGTTCTCCCAAATTTCACCCCAAACAACTTTAAAAGAATGTTTCAAATCAAATTCTATAGTGACAAAACCAATTCCTGCCCAAGGCAATTTAGGAGTTGGCAGTAAGGGTCTGTCTCTTTGGGGTAGTTGTCAATCCTGGCACACAGTTCAGCACAAATCAGTAGCAAGTCTCAGAGATGGTTGAATCAGTAACAGCAGCAGCTGCAGCTTCCAAAACTCTCAGACCACAGGCAATAAGGGAGTCAGACATCTGGTCAGAAGAAGATTACAGGTTACCTTTTGCTGGTACTGGAGGCAAGACCCTGTTGGATTACACAGTTCCAGATCTCCTCCAAGGTGAAGAGGAACACAAATGCATTAGCACTTGTGGCTGTGGGCTGGTTACAGTTCCAGATAAGAAGAGAGTGCTTGTGGTCACTCATAAGGGAGAAGGGACCCTGGTCTCAGGTCCAAGACAGAAAGAAGAATGAACACCTGTGGTCACAAGGGAGCATGTGCCCTTAGTCATGGTTCTAGGGCAGAGAATAATACTTGTCATTGCTTATAGACCAGAGCACAGGCCAGGAGAGTATTGTCCACATCTCTCCATAGATAGTATCACCTTGAAAGAACCAAAAATATATAGGCATCCAGAATTAGCTCTGAAAACAGCAGTACAAAAAAAAAAAAAAAAACTCCTGAGGCTTGGGACAGTGTTCCCTCTACCCTGCAGAGTGCAACATGAACATAAAGTTAAAAGTCAAGATGTAGGCTGGAAAAATGAGCAAACAACAAAAATAACTTAATAGTAAGTTACTATGGTGACAAGGACATTCAAGACACAAACTCAGAAAAGACAATGAAATCAAAACAGCCATATGCAAAGCTTCAAAAAATATATACAAATTGGCCACAGGACCAAAAATAATTACTGGAAAAGCTCAAAAAGTATTTTTAAAACCCAATAAGAGATGTAAAGGAAAAATTAAGAGAACATGACAGTGATGTAAGAAAATTATGAAAAGAGAGTCAACAGCATGGTAAAGGAATCACAAAAAATTACTGAAGAAAATAACATCTTTAAAAGCAGAATTTACCAAATGGAAAAAGAAGTAGAAAAATTCACCAAAGAAAAGAATTTCTTAGAAGGTAAAATTGGGCAAATAGAAGAGGGAGTACAAATCTTCACTGAAGAAAATCTATAAAAATTGGAATTGGGCAGGTAGAAGCTAATGACTCCACAGAACATCAAGAAACAATAAAACAAAATCAAAAGAATGAACAAATAGATAGGAATGAATAAATAGATAGGAAAATATATCAAGCAACCAGGGAAAAAAAACAACTTAAATATTGTGGAGTCAGCTAGGATCATAGTAGCTTCTACATAAAAGTATTGGAGGGCTTGGAATATGATATTCCAGAGAGCAAAGGACTAGGATTACAATTACCCAGCAAAACTAAATCTAATTCTTCAGGAGAAAAAAATGGATATTTAAAGAGAGGACTTTCAATTATTACTGGTGAAAATACCAGAGCTAAATATAGAATATGGCATTGAAACACAAGATGAGAGAAAAAAGGTAAACATGGAAAAGAAAGTCTAAGAGACTTAGTAAAGGTTAAAGTATTTTTATTCCTACATGGAAAGATACTTGAAACTCCAAAGAACATTATCATTATTAGGGCACTTAGAAGGAGTATATATATATAGAGGGCATGGGTGTAAGTTGACTATAATGCAATAATTTCCAAAAAAATCAAATTAAGGGATGAAAAATAGGGATACATTGGGAGATGGGAGAAGAGAGAGGTAGAATGGGACAATTTATCTTATATAAAAGAATCATTAAATGGAAGGGAATGTGGGGAAAGGGGTGGCAAACACTGATTGAACCTTACTCTCATCAGAATTATCTCAAAGGGGGAATAATATATATTCTTAGTTGGGAATAAAAACATATCTTGCCATACAGGGAAGTAGAAGGACAGGGACTGTTAAAAAGAGAGGGCAGGTTGGGGAGGACGGGATGCTGTGGTCAAGAAAAAAATAGACTTTTGAGGAGAAAAAGAGTAAAAGGAGAAAGAAGGATAAATGGGGAAAATAAGATGAAGGAAAATACACAGTAAGTAATCATAACTGTAAATGGGATGAAATCATCCATAAAATGAAAGCAAGTAGCCAAGTAGATTAAAAACCAGAATCTGAAAATATGTTGTTTATAAGAAACAGATTTGAAGCAGAGACATATACAGAATAAAGGTAAGGGGCTGGAGCAAAATCTATTATGATTCCTTTAAAGTAAAAAGAAAAGAAGGGGTGGCAATCATGATCTCAGATAAAGTAAAAGCAAAAATAGATCTAATTAAAGAGATAAACAAGGAAAACTACATTTTTCTGAATGGTAACATAAGCAATGAAATAATATCAAAACTAAACAAAGTACCAATGATATAGCATCCAGATTCTTAAAGGAAAAATTAAATAAGTTATAGGAATAAGTAGATAGTAAAACTAAATTAATGAAGGACCATAAGTTTCCCTTCTCAGAACTAGATAAATCTGACCAAAAAACAAACAAGGAGAAAGTTTAGGACATAATAGAATTTTAGAAAAGTCAGATGTTCTAGACCTCTGGGGAAAATAGGATGGAAATAGAAAGGAATATACCTGCTTCTTAGTGATACATGGTACCTACACAAAAACTGACCATTAGGAATTAAAAACCTCACAACCAAAAGCAAAATAGCAGAAATACTAAATGCATTTTTTCAGATCACAATGCAATAAAAATTACATTCAATAAAGGACCATGGAAATATAGATTTAAATTAATTGGAAACTAAATAATCTAATCCTAAAGATTGAGTGGGTCAAAGAACAAATCATAGAAACAATCAATAATTTCATTAAGAATGACAATAATGTCTCTGAGACAAAATACAAAAATTTATGAGATGCCACCTAAGCAGTACTTACAGATAATTTATATCTCCAAATGATCTCCAAATGCTTCCATCAGTAAAATAAAGAACAGATCAATACATGGGGCATACAACTTTAAAAAAACTAGGAAAAAACAAATTTAAAATGCCCAATTAAACACCAAATGGGAAATTCAGAAAGTCAGAGATTAATAAAATTGAAAGTAAGAAAGTCATTGAACTAATAAATAAAACTAGATGCTTGTTTTATTTTTTAAAAATTAAACTATTGGTTAATATGATTTTTAAAAAGAAAGAAGAAAACCAAATTATAGGTATCAAAAATGAAAAGGAAGTACCCATCACCAAAGAAGATGAAATTAAAGCAATTATTAGGAGCTATTCCACCCAATTTTGTCAATAAATCTAATAATCTAAATGAAATGGATGAGTATTTACAAAAAAAACAAAGTGCCTAGATTAACAGAAGAGCAAATACAATATTTAAATAATTCCACTTCAGGAAAAAAAAATCAAACAAGCGATCAATGATTTCCCTAAGTAAAAAAATCCTCAGGACTAAATGGATTGATAAGTGAATGGCACTAGAATGAAAAGCAATCAAGAAAGGCTTCCTCTACAGCAGTGGTTCCCAAACTTTTTTTGGCCTACCGCCCCCTTTCCACAAAAAAATATTGCTTAGCCCCCTGGAAATTAATTTTTTAAATTTTAATAGCAATTAATAGGAAAGATAAATGCACCTGTGGCCATCACTGCCCCCCTGGATCGCTGCAGCACTCACCATGGGTGGTGGTGCCCACTTTGGGAATCACTGCTCTAGAAGATGAAATTTTAGCTGGGACTTGAAAGAAGCCATAGAAGGCAGGAAGTGGATAGAACCATCTCTGTTGAACCATTTGCCAAAAAATTAGATAGCAAGATTTTCTTTTCTGCTTCTTCAGGTGTCATCTTATACTAACATGCCCAGTATCCAAAGATATACTTGCTACAAATGAGTCTTATGGGTCTCAGAGTGGTACCACAACATTTTTTGACAATCACAGGGGAAGAATTTTTTTAAAAAATGGGACACCACTATATCCTTCCTCACACCTCCAAATAAGTTTTAAAGTCTGGCCATAGAAAAAGGTACAATCTTATTATTATTCAGCAGACTTTAAAAGAGTTATAGCTATAGGTGACAGGTTGTACATACAGAAGTCACCTTGCTGAACCAGGAATCTGTGAAGTCTTTAGAAAAATCAAACAGATATGGGTTGAAATGAACTATGTCCTCTAAATTTGGCAGATTTTTTTAAAGCAAATTAAATGTGTGGGGTTTTTTTCGAAGAGATTATTTTTCTGTTGAGAAAGGAATAAAGTGGATCAATTTTAAGTTTAGCAAATGTCATCAGGTCAATATCAAAGATGAAACCCCAGAATCACTCTTGAGGAAAGGATATAGTAAAGACGAAACAAGTATGTTAGGAGTGAAGGCTTGGCTGCCCAGTGTTCTTGGAGTCTTCATTGCAGATATTGCCAAAATGGTTCCAAGTCAAGATTAGATAAAAACCTAGGCATTAGATCCAGAATTCCTTGATATGGGGAGCTTCCAGGGGAGGAAACTCCTTTTAGCAATATAAGTCAGTGTAGCTTATCTACACTTAGTCTTAGGGGATTGCCTAAAGCACTGAGAAGTTAAGAGACTTGCCTATACTATACATACTCAGTATATGTCAGAGGCAGGACTTGAGCTCACATCTTCCTGGCTTTGAGGTCACCTTTCTTACTCTATAATACTGTAAGATAACACATAGAGTTAGAGGGTCAGGGGTGGGGTAGGGAAATGTTCCAACACACAATGACCTAGTTTAGAAATGGCTGGAAAGTGCAAAGTGGCCTGGGATCAGGGAAAGATAAAGCAAAATCTCTCTTATCAGAGACCAGGGTCTCAGGGGCATAGTCAAACTTCAATTGGGAAGAAGATGAACTAATTATTTTCACACATACCCCTCAATAGAGTATTCTTAACCTGAGGTCCAAAACTTGTTTTTGTAAAAATATTTTTATGATTGTATTTTAATATAATTGGCTTAATTTGTAATCCTATATATATTTATTCATTTAAAAACAGTACTCTGAGCAGGGTTTGTTTTTGCTGTTCAGTTTTTTTCAATTGTGCCCAACCCTTTGCAACTCCATTTGGTGTTTTCTTGGCAAAGAGATTGAAGTGCTTTACTATTTCCTTCTCCAGTTCATTTTACAGAAGAGGAAACATGGGCAAATAGAGTTGTCTTTATTTTTTTTCTTAAACCCTTACTTTCCATCTTAGAATCAATACTGTGTATTGGTTCTAAGGCAGAAGAGTGGTAAGGACTATGCAATGGGGGTCAAGTGACTTGCCAAGGATCACCCAGCTAGGAAGTGTCTGAGATCAGATTTGAACCGAGGACCTCCCATCTCTGGGCCTGGCTCTCAAGCCACTGAACCATCCAGCTATCCCGAGTTAAGTCTTTAGGCAAGTGTCCAGGGTCACATAGTTAGCAAATGTGACTTCGCCAAACTGTCAAAGAAATCACAACACAAAAAAAGATTAGGAATGCTTGCCCTAAAACTTCCCTTCCTCCTGATTTCTGCATTTTTGTTGACATTGACAGTATGTTGTCTTTCTTCCAGCTACCACACAAGGGAGATCCTGGACTCTACTCTCCATAGCTGCAGAATTCCCAAGTCCTGTGAACTCTACCTCCATAGCATCTCTTCTCTCCACTCCCAGTACCACCACACTATTGCAAGGCCCTCATCCCCTGTTGCTTCTCTAGCTCCCTTCTCCCTATTTTATACACAGGATAAATATCAAATACTTTGACCTAGCATTTAACACAGTATGGCTCCAAATATTTGCCTAGTCTTTGCTCACACTGGTCCCCAAATCAGCCTGAATTTCTAATTATTCCTTGACTACAGCATTTCATCTATCACCATCAAGCCTCCATTCCAGCCTTCCCTCTCACCTAAAATACATTCCTTTCTTAATTATACTTTTCAGAATCCTCTTCTTTCAAGATTCAGTTCAACTACCACCTCCTGACTTCCCTTAGATGAAAGAGGCATTGTCTCTCCTCCAGTCTTCCTAGAGGACTTTGTCTATACAGTTTCTGTACTCTGCCCTCTCTATTTAGCTTATACTTATCTTGTATATGACTTATTCCTGAAGGTAGAATATAACCTCCTTGGGGGGTCAACTGTGTCATTTTTTTGTCTTTCTATCCCCAAAGCCTAGCATAATACCTCCTTTGTACCTGGTATGTGCTAAATAAATATTGTGTGTCAGGGTTTATTCAATGTGGTTTCATTTGTAATGGAGAATTCCCTGTGGGGAAACTCAACCAATGCAGACAAGCAAATGCTCTCTAGTTTATGGTCGTAACATCATATGATCAAATCACAGAAAATGGAGGTGATTTCACCAATTGAAATGGCATTAAAGCAGATGCTCTGTCATCTATTTTACTGCCAAACCCTAATAACCATGGAAACTTTCCACCTGACTTTCCACTTCTTGAAGCTGTCTTTTTTATTTCTCTTTGTATCCTAGCACATGCACAGTGTTTTACTCTTAGCTAAGTACTTAATAAATGCTTATTTTCTTTCATACATGCATCCATTCTTATAAAATTGGGGCTAGAAGGGGACTTACAGGCTCTTCATTGAGTACAATGCCTTCATTTTACAGATGAGGAAACCAAGGTCCAGAGAGGTTGCTTGCCCATGGTCACACAGCTAGTGTCTGAGGTGGGTTTTGGTCCCAGGTCTTACAAATCCCAAGTTCAATACTCTAGCCACTGTCCAAACTAAAAGGAAGGGAATGGAAGGGAAGGGAAGGGAAGGGAAAGGAAGGGAAGGGAAGGGAAGGGAAGGGAAGGGAAGGGAAGGGAAGGGAAGGGAAGGGAAG
>NC_058130.1:355388824-355411081 GCF_016433145.1 Gracilinanus agilis | reverse complement strand
GGGAACTGATGCAGAGCGAAAGGAGCAGAGCCAGAAGAACATTGTACATAGAGACTGATATACTGTGGTAAAATTAAATGTAATGGACCTCTGTACCAGCAGCAATACAATGACCCAGGACAATTCTGAGCGATTTATGGTAAAGAATGCTACCCACATTCAGAGGAAGGACTGCAGCAGAGGAAACATATAAGAAAAACAACTGCTTGAACGCATGGGTTGGGGTGGACATGATTGAGAGTGTGGACTCGAAACTACCACACCAATGCAACTACCAACAATTTGGAAATTGGTCTTGATCAAGGACACATGACAAAACTAGTGGAAATGTGCATCGGCCATGGGTGGGGGGAGTGCAGGGGGCAAAGGGGAAAGGAGGAGCATGAATCTTGTAACCATGTTAAAAATGAATATTAATAAATGTTTGAAAAAAAAAGATAA
The DNA here is from genome assembly GCF_016433145.1 of Gracilinanus agilis. Taxonomy (NCBI): domain Eukaryota; kingdom Metazoa; phylum Chordata; class Mammalia; order Didelphimorphia; family Didelphidae; genus Gracilinanus; species Gracilinanus agilis. The sequence goes on along the minus strand of NC_058130.1, from coordinate 355,410,640 downwards.
AAAAAAAGATTATAAGAAAGGTTAATGAGGTCCACAAAACTCTGCCCATCAATATATTTTGCCTTTCCATTTTTTGTGAGTTAATTTTAAGAATATAAGCTATTTTCTATCACTAAAAGAATCAAAATGAAGGAAAAGCCTTAAATTTTAATATTAAGAATACAGTCAATAGATAGCATTTTCTAATAGGGAGGGTGAATCTCACCAGGCCTGAGGCTAGAGATAGGAAGACCTGAGTTCAAATTTGACCTCACTTACTAGCTGTGTGACACTGGCCAAGACCCTTAATCCTGTTTACTTCCATCTCCCCATCTGTAAAATGAGCTGGAAAAGGAATTGGCAGATTTCTCCAGTATCTTGGCCAAGAAAATCCTAAATGGAATCAAAAAGAGTCAAATATAATCAAAATGACTGAACAACAACAAAATAATTAAACAGGAGGATTCTCCTTGTCTAGAATGTCATGTCTGGAACTTCTTTGTTGTTATTTTTTACTTAGAATCAATACTGTATGTTGGTTCCAAGGCAGAAGGGCTAGCTAGAGAATGGGGGTTGTGACTTTACCCATAGTCACACAGCTAGGAAGTATCTGAAGTCAGATTTGAACTGACGATCTCCCATTCTCTAGGTCTGTCTCTCAATCCACTGAGCCACCTAGTTGCCTCCTCTGGAATGTTTTAACTGTGGTTCTTCTGGAATAAGGTGTAATAGAACTAGATGCCCTCAGTTAGGTATTGTCTTCTGTGATCATCATTATCCAATGATGAGATAGAGTCACATCATCTGATTATTTTTGTTTCCCTTTCTTTTTTAACCTCCCCCTCCCCAGAAGAAAACCTTAAGGAATCTTCCAAGCTATGGTGTGACCTAATACTTTAAGGGGTAGAACTATCATAGTTTCTGAGGAGTGCCATGTGGCAGCCTTGAACATGGAAATACAAATAAAAAAACTGGTGGCACTTAAGGCACTGGAGGAACTTTTCGAAAGGATTCTGTGACTCTTCAAAGACTGGAAACCTCCTTTGAGTCAGAAATCCTGGCTTTTTCCCTGGTGTCACTCCATGACTTATGTTAACTCAGCTAGGTCATTTAACCCCTCTCTCCACTGAGTTTGTCCCTCACTCAACAAAATGAAAATAACCAAATTGTGCTCTTTTTTCTTTCAGCTTAATGAGAGAATGGTTGTGAATTCCTCACAGCTGAAAGGTGAGGAGATTAAAAAAAAAACCAAGCCTGATTACAGCTGTCCTCTGGGACAGTGCTTATGTCACAGCCAAATATAAAATGCAAAAGTAATAATCAAAGGTTATTAGGTTATGTTAACTGAAGATAGGACACAGAGGGTCAGAATGAAATATATGCCCATCCATCAGACACATTACAAAGCTCAATTAGACTATGGCCTAGATACTAGGAATAATAGAAAACTGGCCTTCCTCAGATGTAATCACAAAAGCTGCCATACAAAATGTAGCAGTCATTTATACTGGATAATTGCATGAAATTTAAATTTTCCTTTTTTTCAGAATTAAAAGGAGAAGGCAGAATTTATCAGGATGTAATGTTGGCCGAAAGTGAAAATCTGAGTTGCTCATTTTACTGCACTTTGGGGGATCATTTCTAAGCTGTGTATTTAGCAAGGTGCATTGGAAAGTGTCTGGTCTTGCAAAGCCCAAAGGAGTCTGCAGTATTATTTCCTGACTTTTTCACCCCTGCACACTATTGCATTTCATATTGATTAATATTAGTAATATCTTATTAATAAGCTCTTGTTTCACATTGTGCCTCCATCCAAAGATTAGAAAAGCATAATCTCAGTAAATCTCCTGACAGCACTGCTGGGAATAGAAAGAACAAGGATTCTTAGCTCCTTTTAAAAAATTATGAGAATGAGACCCATGGAGAAACACCTAGAATGAGTAGTCTTTCTGGATATATTATAAATAAAATGTCCTCTTTTGAGTCCTCTTTTTAAATAGTAGACAATGTGGTGAACAGGACAAGGAGATTGGAAACTTGGGTTCTATTTCTGCTTCTGCCAATTATTTGATCTGCCAGTAAGTCATCCTCCCTCTAGACTTTAGTTTCTTCATCTGTAAAGTGGAGGTGTTGTCAAGTTGTTCATATCCCCTTACTGAATATATATGGCAAGGAGCACAAAGAAAGGGCCTAAATATGCCAAATAGTCATATCAGCACTTTTTGTGGCATCGAAAATAAACTGTAGATGAAATAAGTGCTCTTTGATTTAAAAATGACTGGAGAAAATGTTGTATATGATGTCACAAGATATAATTTCGACAAATATGAGAAATTTGGAGAAATAATGTTTTATGAACTGATGCAGAATAGGGGAAAAGACCCAATAGAAGAATATGTGCAAATATGACAATAACATTAATGAAAATATTTAAAAGGTAATTGAACTTAGATTAATTATAATGAGCAATCTTCCAAAGGAAGAATGAGGAAATGCATTTCCTTCACTCATTCTTGGTTGGTTGTTCTCCTTCCTTTTTGAAGAGTACCAAAATGACATCATAAGTGATATTTTTTGACACAGATAAATTGTATTTAAGTGAGGCAGAGTTGCACAAAGCCATCAGCCTCACTCTTTCTTCCAGAATCATCAAAGTTCAGTGGCAAAACAAAAGTCAAAATGACTGGCAACAAACTGGGATGCAGTGGATGATTTTGGTGTCTTTGGTGTCTAATCAAGCTCTCTAAGCACTCCACAGCTCCCGCTTCTACCACTCTCATGGCCATTGGAACAAATTATTCTCACCCACCCATTCTGCTGGAGAAAGTCTTCACATGATCTGGGATAGAGATAGGAATTATGAATGAGGACTGTCAAACACAGCACAATAGTGGCCAGTTTTGCTTATTATTTTTCTTTGTTATAAGGTAGGATTCAATGCGACAAGGGTAGAAGACAACAAAACATTTAAAAATAAAACTTCATTGCTATCTTTCATTTCAACATCTTCTACTTTTCCCAATACATCTCATACCTCTTCCCCAATCCCCTCTCAGGAAATCTGTCTTTATAACAGATTTAAAAGGTAGGAGGTCAGGGATAAACAGTTCAGTAAAACTAATCAACACAATGAAAAAGTTTGGAATTATATTCAGTGTCCCATCTCCATAGTCCCCTGACTCTACAAAGAGGGGACGGGGGGATACCTTCCTTCTCTCTTAGTTCATTATAATTTTTAGAATTCAGTTTTGAATGTTTTATTGTTCTTTCCATTTACTGTTGCAGTCATTTTTTGTATATTGTTTTATGGTTATGCTTAACTCATATAGCTTCAATTCATACCAATCCTCTGTATCTTTACATTACAGTAATATTTCATTATATTCATGTACCACAATTTCGTTAGCCCTTTCCCACCTGAAGGACCTTTATTTTGTTACTACAAAAAGTGGTGCCATAAATATTTTGGCCTTCCTTTTTTATGACTGACCTTCTTGGGGTCCTTAACCATTTTTGTATAGTGAACCCTTTAGGAAGTCTAGTGAAGCCTGTGAATCCCTTCTCAGAATATTTGTTTATAAATGGATGAAATAGAATACATTGAATTAGTTTTTAAATTACATTAAAATGGCTTTCAAAAAAATTTTTAAATCAAGCCCACAGACCCAAAGTTAAGAATCTTGATATAGAGTTAGTAGGGCCCAGGGTTGGCAAACCAGGGATAAACAACAAGGCCTGAGAGATGGGAGGTACTGGGTTAAAATCTAGCCTCGAATACTTCCTAGCTGTGTGACCCTGGGCAAGTCACTTAACCCCAGTTGCCTAGCCCTTATCACTCTTCTGCCTTGAAACTGATACTTATTACTAATTCTAAGATAGAAGGGGAGAGGAAGAAACAAAGAGAGAGGCAGAAAGAGAAAGACAGAGAGAGAGAGATTGAGGACCAAGACAGAGCCCTAAGGTACACACACAGCATTTAAATTTGCCAGTCTAATTTTCCCAGGACTGTCTTTTTCCTAGCAGAATGGAGTTTCACAGGCTGCCTTGCTAACTTTTTCTGATCTCTCCCCTTTCCTAATATTATGAGGACAAGGATTGTTTTTTGGTTTTGTTTCTGTACATCAGACAAATAGCCTGACACCTAGAAAAGCCCTTAGATAATATTTGCTGATTGATCAGTTGATGCTTTATCACTGAAGGATAGGTTTTGTCCCAGGATGGGAGTCCTTAAATCACTGGAAGTGGTAGCTTAGCTAGAGGTGTTATCCTTATATTCAGGGCTTCTAGTTTCTATCATTTCACCAGTTTGTATCCACCCTTCACTGAGGCCCCTTCACAGCCTTACATGAGTTGGCCAGTCTGAAATAAAATGACCAGAAGGTAGTCACCCCCTAAATTTCTCTAAACCTAGCATCTTGTCCTTGAAATCCAAGCATGTAGCCCAGGGCCAGGGCCATTTATATTATTTGCCTTTTCAATCTGGTAAGAACTACTAGGGGACAGTTGGGTAGTATAGTAGATAAGAGTACTGAGTCTGAACTCAGAAAGACTTGTCTTCCTGAGTCCAAATCTTGTCTCAATTCCTCTTCCTGAGTTCAAATCTTGTCTGAAACACTTACTAGCTTTGGGACCATGGACAAGTTTAATCATATTTGCCTCATCTGTAAAATTAACTAGAAAAGGAAATGGCAAACTACTCCAGTATCTCTACCAAGAAAACCCCAAATGGGGTCACTAAGAGTCAGACGCAACTTAGACAATGACTGCTATAAGATCTTCCACTCTGTGGTATGACCTTTGGAAGCCCAAGATCTCCACCACACAATGATGAGGCATCAGAAAGTTTTAGTATAGGAAAAAGACTTAAGTGGGAGCTGTTAATTGTTATTGTCATTAATTGTAAATTTTATATCACTCTATAAGTGAGTGTGCTGAATCTGAAAAAAATATAGCATATCTGTTACCTTTAGTCTGCTCTTTAATTTTTCTGAGGTCACAAGCCAATAATTGTGGGACTTCTCCCTGGAATATACAGTTGTATTCAGAAGAGATAAAGCATTTCTGTTTCTGAGCAATATAGACCTTCTAAAATTCCTCGTGCCACTGGTATACCTTTATCAGGGCTAGATACACTTATAGGATTCTGAATTTCCCTCTGGCTAAAATGACATGCTTTTAAGCCCAAACCTAACTGCACACGACTCAAAGGATTAATGAGGATAGGGTACTAGTAACCTCTGCCCTAAGATTGGACCCTACCATTGGTATCTCCCACTTGGAATTTTTATCATCTACCATATCCCTTTACTTGACCTATTCACATGACTCTTCCATCCTTGCCTACTTCTCTGAATTTAATTTACTGTCTGGCTAGCTTATGGCATTAGACAATTCTTCCTGTCTAGTCCTTGTGCCAATCCAGTACTGGCTCTGGTAGCTTCCCCTTGCATTTGCATCATAAGAGCCATTCAAAAACATTTTTAAAATTTTGGCTCTGCAAATATCTACACTCTTTAAAAGCATGCCACATAACATTTTGGTTCTTTTAAGTCTTGAAATAGCAATACAGTCAAAAGGAAAGGCCTCTTTGCTCAACATTTTCTGGGCTCCCCAATCCCCCTTTTCTTAGGCTCTATAGCCAAATAAATGACACAATATTTTTCAAGTTGAAAGCCTGCACTGAAGTTGGGTCATCTAAGAAGTTCCCCAGCTCTAAAACCTGAGCCTAAAACCTTCGCCATGTTGTTACTGTCCAACAACTGGGTCAGATAACTGTCTAGGACTATAAGTTGCTGATCTGCTTCAGTTGAGGGATTTTAACATCAAGAGTTCCAGATAACGAAGATGGTCTGGACTCTGTTCCCTTCACTCCTACCACCATAGTCACCACTTACCCTGTGGATTTTTAAAAATATTATTATTCCCTGAATGGGTAGAGAGCTAAATCCTTTACATTTCATTTTTAATTCATTTATAAGCTTATTTTCTTCTGCAAGAAGAGAATCCAAAAGTATGAGATGAATGAATATTAATTCATTCAACAAATATTTATTGAGTTTCAGTTACATGCATAGCACTATACTAGGCACAGAGGAAGATAAAGAGATAAGTAAAAAGTCTGTCCTCCTACTAGGTTGGATGACACATACACAAATATCAGACTATTACATGTCATGAAGTGCAGCATGATAAGGACACAAAACAGGTGATCTCATTCTCCTCTGAGCTCAAGGCACTTGCTGTCAGTTCCTCTTATTTGATGATTAATAATGTATTGTCTTGTGTCTTCTCTCACATTATCTTGCTATTTAACTCATATTGTTATTTAGCTTTTCACATGTTTATGTCTAGTCTACCTAGATATGTTGAATTCCTAAAGGAGAGCTTCTTGGGAACAGGGAGGGAACATGTTTTAGATGTTTTCATAGCCCCCAAAGCTATCCAAATAGCAGGCAATCCATAAATGTGTGTTAAATTATTGACTAAAGAGGGAGGGAGGGAAGGAGGGAATGAGGAAAGGAGGGAAGCAAGGAAGGAAGGAAGGAAGGGAAGGAAGGAAGGAAGAGATGGAGGGAGGGAGTATTTCTTAAGTACCTACAATGTGCCAAACACTGTGCTAAATGTTTTACAAATGTTATCTCATTTAATCCTCACAACAGCCCTGCAAGGTAGGTGGTATTATTATCTCCCTTTTACAGTTGAGGAAACTGAGGGGACACGGTTCTATGACTTTCTTAGGGTCAAATAGCTATTAATTGTCTGGGGGCCAAATATGAACTCAGTTCTTCTAACTCTAGGCCCAGGCTTCTATCTACTACTTCTCCTCAAATGGTGGGGCAGGGTGGAGAGGTGGAAGAGTATAGTGAAAAGGCTCAGCCTAGCTGGATTTGGGGGTTTGGGGTAGAAGGAAATGGGAGATAAAATTGGAGAGGTAGAATGTAGGACCTTAAAGCAAGCGGAAGAATTGGGGTTTTACCTTGCAGTTAATTAAAAAAAAAAAAGGAGCAAGGGAATGATTTGGTTAAGGCATTTTGGGAAAACTAACACCAATTGTGCTTAGGGTATATCTGAGAAGGGAAAAGAGCCATTTGAGCTTCAGGAAGACTCCATTGGAGGCTATGGCAGAGATGAAATGTGAGAAACTAGTCTAGAAAGCTTATTGGGAGCTATTGTAAGGGATATAAGCAAGAGACTTTGCAAAGGAAAAATCAGGTTGATTTTGTCTATGATTATGGAAAAGAAGAGCCAAAGATGGTACAGAAGTTTCTTGCCTCAGTCATTTGAAAATTCATGATCCTATTGATCTGAAATGTAAAGGTTGGAATGAGCCAACCAAGTGGGAGAAGATATTGAATGAGATTTCAGATTTCTAGAATATAATATGATTGTGAGTCATCCAAATGGAAGCTCTCATGTTTTGAGGTATTCATTGTTTTTTTATCTAGGAGCCTAAACAATGTAAAATATATAAAGCAAAAAAAGAAGATTATATATGTAGTTATGAATTTCCATAACATGTAGTTTTGTTATGTTATTCTATAAAATATCATTTTGAAGTACATATCAAATTTAATACAATAGAAACAAGATTGTGGTTGTCTTGTGTCTCTATGTGAGCTTTTCTGTTTTCTTTCATTTGTTTTAATATTTCATTGCTCTTCTCTCTCTCTCTCTCTCTTTCAGCGTTTCTATTACTACCCGCTAACTTACTTCCCACCCTCATCCCCTAAACACAAACTCTCATTTGCAACAAAACAGCAGTCAAACAAAGCAATTCAACACAGTCAAGTCTGAAAATGTCTCCTTCCTCACCCTTCAGTCCATCTCTTCATCATTAGTCTCCTAAAGTCATATTTGACTACTGAAATTATTTGAGTTCTATAGACTTTCAAGTATTTCCTTTATGTTTTGCAATCATAGTATAAATTGTCTTTCTAGCTCTGCTCATTTCACTTTGTATCTAGATCATTCTGTTTATATAGATCATTCCAGATTTCTTTGAATTCATCATATTGGTTATTTCTTATAGCACAATAATATTCCATTACATTGGGAAAGATCATTAACCTACAAGATCAAATCAGCCTTACCTCATCAGGTAACCTCGAGGGCTCTGGAAGGCAGTGCCATGAACTCGAATACTTCCATTTAAGGAAGGGACTTAGTACAGCCATCTCATTTCCTATCCAGCTGCCTGCTTTAGGACTTCTTTGACTTCTCCCATCATGCCTATGGTGTCAGGTACCTACCCTCCTTTCCCCCTTTCAGTTTTCTTGTGTGTTTTGTCCTCCCTATTAGATTGTTGGGGTTTTTGTGTTGTTTGTTTAAAAAAAAAAAAGAACCTTACCTTCTGTCTTAGAAGAGTGGTAAGGAATAGGAAATAGGGGTCAAGTGACTTGCCCAGGTCACACAGCTGGGAAGTGTCTGAGCCCAGATTTGAACCTAGGACCTCCCATCTCTGGGCCTGACTCTCAATCCACTGAGCCACCCAGCTGATCCCAAGTAAGGTCCTTGAAAGTAGTAATGGTCTTTCTCGTTCATATTTATTTCCCTCAGTATTTAACAATGCTTAACAGTCAGTAGGTTTTTAAAAAATATTTATTGACCTACTGGCATTCATATCCCATAGTTTTTAAATCTATTCCCTAAACAATGGGCACCCACTTTATTACAGTTCAACAAAATTGTGACTATAGATTTGTACATAGAGGCACAAAATCTACATACAGGTATACATCTAGAGGTACATAAAGGTCTTTTCTCTTTTTCTTTGACCACGTAAGAGTAAATACCTAGTAGTGGTATTGCTAAGTCAAAGTGCCTTCACAGTTTAGTGAATTTAGTGGATATAATTCCAAATTGCTTTGTAGAATGGCAGAACCAATTCACAGTTCCACCAATAGTGAATTCATTGCTTTGCCCTGCAATGAAACACATCAAAACCCTAATGCCTTCGGTTGTGAAAGATTCTTTTCCATTTTCTCCCATTAGTTTTCCAGGGAAGAACTACCTAATTTTCTGGAAGCCTTGTTATCTTATTATTTTGGAAGCAAGTCTGTACTGCTCAGATTGTTCATCTAGTTCCTCTGCTTCCCCATACATAACAGGACCATCTCCTTTTCAGGTTATACAAATCTTTAATAATGCCTTTTTTGAGCTTTCTTATGAAACAGGCATCAATGGTGGTCTGTTCCAACCTATTTATTGTTGCTATTACAACAATGGCCTAGCCTCCATGATCCTACTAAAAAGGATACCAGAATATTAAGAACTGAAATCAATATCTTTCTACATAATGTCAGAAATGGTAAGGAGGGAGATGGATGGCAAGTTGCAAGGAAAAAGAAGAGCTGGAGCATTTTTATGAAGCATTGAGACAGGGTCATATCAGGAGCATTAGTTAATTAGCCAAGCAGGTCCAAGAAAGAGAAGAAATTTAACAGGGCTAGAATCTATTGTGTGGAACATTACAAAATTATGCTTAGGTTGCACATGGACCACTAAAGTCATTTACTCTTCAAGGCCACCTCAGTCATGCAGGCTTTTGAGCCTCAGCTGGCATGTTGGTAGGCCATTCCTAAATTTGTACATCTCCTGAAGAGCTATTCGTAACTTTGATTTTTCTGAGATTGCATGGTACCCCAATTGATAACCATATAGAACAACAGGGTTAATATTGACTTTAAAAATACGGGGTTTTGCAGTGTTGAAAGTTTTGGAATCATTCAATCCTGTTAGACACCATAGGATGTAAATGTCCAAAAGGTACTTTGCTTAGCATAGAGCCTTACACAAAATGAGCACTTAATGAGTGCCTATTGAATCATTGAACTGAAACAATGAAAGCACTTTACGGTTTCCCAAATGAAATCCAATCCTACTTCTACTCAGTTCTCAGCCCAACTCATTATACATTCTCAAATATACATGTGTGTGTACGTTAATAATAAATTTGCTTCATTATTTTAAATATATATCGTTCATTTGATTAGAATTTTTCTTTTTTAATAATATTTTATTTCCCCAATTATATATAGATATAGGTATTGATGTATATGATATGTATATATATTTTGTGTATATGTATATAAATATATATGGTATAGGGCAGTTAGGTGGTACAATGGTTGGAGTGCCAAGTATGGAATCAGGACGCCTCCTCTTTCTGAGTTCAAATCTGACCTCAGGTACTTATTAGCTATGTGTCCCTGGGCAAATCACTTAATCCTCTTTGCCTCAATTTCCACGCCTATATAGTAAACTGGAGAAGAAAATGGCAAACTACTCCACTATCTTTATCAAGATAACACTAAATGGGATCACAAAGAGTCAGACAGCTAAAAATTCCACAACAGATTTTGAAATGGAGTTATTAACTAATCAGTTGGTAAAAACCAGCCCATCAATCTGTATATCTTGAACATGTATCAATGTATATTAATATGTATGTCTTGAATATGTATATACATATATATTACATGTTATTCTATTGACGAGTCATAGTAATAGTGCACAAACTCAGAATCAGGCAGATCTGGCTTTAAATCTCATCTCAGACAGTTACTGGTATGCACTGTCACTCTAAGGCCAGTCAGTCAACTTCCCTGGGCCTCAGGTTCCTCTTCTGCCAACAGTACCTTCCTCTCAGGGTTATTGTGAAGATCAAACAATATAAGACTTTAATGGTATGTTAAAGTATTGCAAAGCTATCTTCATCGTTATAACCATTATCACCTCTTGGAATGTAGCTAAGCTTTTCCTTAGACAATAGACATGTACTTGATTGCTAGTCCTGTGTTTAAAGACTTCTACCTTGGTAGGATCTGCTAAAACTTGTACTCTTATGATGGCACTTCAACAATACAGGATTACTTCCATGACACAGGAAGGACCAGAGTAGGGACTTTGTGATAATTAGTCCCTGCACAATGAAAAGGTGCCTAGACAATGAGTTCAGTTGGGGAAAAAAAAGACATCTGCCCAAAGAGTTAATATTTGTCAGAAAGAAAATATAGACACAGATCTAGATAAAAAAGATATCTATACAAAGCGTGCAAAAAATGCAACCTATATCATATTGTCTGCCTTCTCGGGGAGGGGGAGTAGTGGAGGGAGGGAGAGCATGGATACAAAAGATCAGAAAGTAAATACTTTTAAATTGTATTGACGTGTAATCAGGAAAAAAATAAAAGTTATAAAAATGTGAGGAAAGGATAAAGATGTATTTTGCATGTCAATTTTTTAATTTCACTATCATCAAAATTATTTATTAAATGCTTATTACATGGAATCTAGGAATTTAAAATAGGTAATCCTTAATCCTTATAGAGATGCAGAAGGAAATACTATACCAATCCAAATTCTAGCTTAAAAAAAATCAATTCTCTAATTCAGAACTTTTTCTAAATCATCACTCATGCACATCCAACTAGAAATGAGGATGACTTTTCATCATTTATCAATTAATAAATGTTTATTAAGCACCTACTATGTGCCAGGCACTGGGCTAGGTGCTGGATAAAGAACAAGCTCTCTGCCTTCGGGGTTTACAATCTAATTGGAGAGACAACACACACATAAATAAGCATAAACAAGCTATATACAGGATAAATAGGAAATAATGAAGAGCGAGAAAAGGGCACTAAAATTAAGAGGGCTTGGGAAAGATTTCCCATAGAAGAAATGATTTTAGTTGATTATAATATACAGGATCTTTAGACCACAGAGACACACTGAGATGAAGATAGAAACAAACAGCCTAGTATGAGCACACTAGGTTTCAAAAGCAATCCACAGGTTTCTTATTTTTCACTTTTCCATATTAATGAAGTAATCTACTAAAAAGCCTTTCAGCCTTTTCTATAAATTAGTGATAACAAAAACAGAGTTTGCATATTAGTTAATCCTTTCCAAATCCCTTTGCTATAGATAAATAGCATTATCTTAATTTTTCAGATGAGGAAAGTGAGACACAGTGAGGTTAAGTGCCTTGCCCAGAGTTATACAGTGAGTTAAGAGCAGAGCGGAAATTACCATTCAGTGTTCCTGACTCCAGGTAATGGGCCCAAGCTCCAAGACCATCCTGTAAGGCACAGATAAAAAAAAGCCAGAAACAATTGGTAAAGCTAGCTCAAATGTTTGTCTCCACTAGCTAGAGGTAGGTTTTATTTGGAGTGTGAGAGGGAAATCAAGCCAAAATAACTCAATATTTCTGCTAAATGCCTTCACTGACTGTCTCATTTCATTTTTAACTGGTGAAACTTATTTGTTCAACTCATACTTTTTCATGAGTTGCCATAGTCTCTCATGTATGATCAGAAAAGGAAGCAGCCAGTCATGAATGAGACAAACAGATGGACAACCCAGGTGGTACACTGATACTCCTGAGTGACTAAAAGAATGAGAAGAATGCCACTATCATGGGTGGTTCATCTAGGAAGAATTTATAGGAAAATGTAAACTAGAATCACAGGAGAGAAGAAGGTATGGAGATGTTGAAATCTGCAATAGGGTGCAGAAATGAGCGATTTGTTCTCCCAACCCTTTCCATGCTCTTTCACTGAGATGGGATATATGACTCACATCCTATCCTCTCTCCCCCGGCCCAAACCTTAGCTTGTCATCCTACAAGAGGTTATGCTACACTTCTCTCCCTCAAATTTTTCCATACTAAAATCAGTCTCTAGAAATTGTGTGATTTTTCTGAAAGAGTCATTGCTTTCCTGTGTAGAACTCCCCAAACTAACATAAAAGAATATTGGAAATCTGTGGTTGTTCTAGTTTCTTTATCAGGAAAGGAGGGGGAATTGCCCTCTTCTTTCAAATGTCAAACTCAAGCATGGTACAGGATAAGATTTCATCTAAATAACTCCCAGCTTAACACAACATGATACACTAATGTGCTATGATGGAAATTCTAGACTTTTTTTCTCCCATTTCCCAAAGATTTTTCTTTCCATTTTGACTTACTCTTTTGGGGCAGACATTTTTTAAAAAATATTTCTGACATTTTACTTATCAAATTCATAGTGCCCTCTGAGAACAGAATTAAGTACTCCTCAGTCTCCACCAGAAAAGCTTCAACAGACTAACTAATTGTAGCAAGCTCTCACTGGGACTACACAAAACAAAGATACAACTTGCGTACTCTGTGTTTCAGTCAGGAAAAACAAGAAACGCTTGAGCTATTAATACTGCCCAAACATTATGACAGCGAATTATTCCCCTATAAGATAAAGTATCAGTGGTGTGATGTTTTATCACATAGATAACATCTTTCACCAAATGTTTAATTGAAAATAAGGGTTCTATTTGAAAGGGGGGGCATCCTGGATGAGTTGAAGGGTGAATCTTTTCAAGAAACATCACAAAACAGTAAGTTATGAGCATTTATTTTAAAAAGCTAATGTTTTATGTGGGTACCACCTAGTGGCACTATGGTGAGACTTCAGCCAAAAGCAAAGGAGTGAAGGAGTCCAAATATAGAAAGCTCTACTTCTCGTGAGTATTGTGCATATTCTTTCTCTGATTCTCGTCTATAATATGAATTTAACTGAATATCCCTAAGTCCTCCTTTTTCCTTGCTATTTTTGTTCTATCAGAAAAAAAAAGATAATACATTCCTACCCTCATTAACTTTCATTAAGCCTCAAGATTAGAATGTGAGCACCTGAACAGCAAGGATTGCTTCCATCATCCATTGTCTTTGTACCCCAACACTTAGCCTAGTGTTCTACACACATTAAGTTCTTAATAAATACCTGCCTCTTGGTTGATTTTCTCCCATGATATACAAAGGAACAATAACTCCTCCAGAATTGTGCAGCAACCAGTGGCAAAGTTAACCACAATCAGGATTACAGGCTTTAGAGCTGGAAAGGAATCTTCTAGAACTCTATTTCTTCAATCTTCATTTCTTCTTTTCTCTCTTCCTTCTTTAGACAACAGGTCTTTTTATATAAACCTCCAAGAATATTTATGGGGAAAAAAGGAAGGGAGAGAAGTGATTTGCAAGAGACTGAAAAAGAGTGTTGACATTTATGATGTTTTGGTTTTTTTTTTAAGTTTCCAATCTGGAGGTGTCAGGATTTGGGTCCAGGAAAAGATGGATCAGGTAACTGCTACAGTTCCAGCTCACTGCTTAAAAGCACCTTGATAAGGAGTGATGTTCCCCAGCCAAAGGAAAAGAGGGAAAGGATGAAGATAAGGAGAAAGGAAGTATATCGCAAAGGTACAGGAAAAAACCCCTGACTAGCTGTCCCCCTAAAGTGCCCAGCCACCTTATTTCATCCATTGGTAATTAGTTTGCTCTTTTAATTTATCCTTGTGTCAGCCCTGCATGAACAGAGCAAGTTCTGCTTGGGGAAAAAAATCTCCGAAGCAGAAGTTGCTATTTTCTAATAATAATAATAATAAATTTAAGGTAGGGGGAGAGAAGAAATGTTTTCTCCTTTTTCTCTTCAAAATGGAATTGGTAATGTGTGGCCAGAATTATGAAATGAATATAGTATTTAATCCAATTATGATTAAATACAGTCACTTAATCATATTTGTAATAGCAATACATGGTACGTGAGGGTATTATTCCCAAATCTAGGCCATATTTATAGCATTTGAGAAATGTGATTACATCCTTTCCTTTTCTAGCCAAGATGATGAATTCTGCAAAGTGCTTTGAATGATGGTGTACATAAACTCTCTTTTTATAGAAGTGTCTGAGATGGGGGTGGGCACACAGTAGGCGTTCAGTAAATTGCTTTTGATGATAATGATAGTTGAGGAGCTAATAAAAGATAAAATGGAACTGGAGAAGAACATGGGGAAAGGGGGAACATTAAAATAAGGAACCAGAGACTAAATTGAGAAAGGTAAAAAAAAAAAAAAAAAAGAGGGGGAGGGAAGTAGGATGAATCACAGAAATTAGAGATAAAAAAGAGACTATCTACCAGGCCTTCTAGCCTCCTGCTCAAATGAGGGCAATTCATTTCCAGTTTATGGTTTGGACTGCTAAACCCTTCAAACATCATGCTCTGTCTGGCTACATTCTCCTGAGATAATCCCTGAAAGGATGATAAGTGATCAAGAAAAATGGGGGTGAGCCTAGTAGATTCTTTCAAAGCTCAAAAGCCAAATTTTATGGAAGGAAAATCATTTGATGTAGATGGTTTGGGACTTTTTATTAAGTGCTTGCAAGAGCTGTTGCCCTGACAGCTAACAACACTGGGGCTGTGATTTATTCACCACGCTGATGCAGCTGCAGAGACAACAGCCATACACATTTCCCCACACTGCCCAGCCTCAGACTTTCCATTCACACTAGCACACTACCTCTAGGGGTTATTATCATCATTTATCATTCATTATTCGCTGGGCTGCATCCTTGGGCTAGGTAAAACCAGAAAGGAGAAAAGGGATCTAAGGTCTAGAGTTGAGTCGGTGTCCAGTTGTGATAAGACTTGTATTTAAGAGACCACAAGCTTCAGCATAACCAGATGGACAGTGGGGCCCCAACTCAGGTAACTGTTTCCCTTCCTACCCAAGCCACAAAGCAACCTTTAACCAGGAATTTGCAGCTGCAGAGAGAAAAGAGAACTCTGTCAGGAGGAGAGAATTGATTCTCAATTCTCTCACCCCCTGAATTTATTTATCCTTGACCTCTTAATCTCCTTCAATTATTCAATTGTGTTTTTTTTTTAAGAAAAGGTACAGAAAAGAAAAAATTAAACAACTTAATAAACAGTATTTATTTTTTAATTATACAAACAGAAATCCAGTTTCTTTTGCAATGTTCTACCCTGTTCTTTGCAATTTGAAATATTTTTGTTAGTTAATGAAGTTCACAATAAAAATAATTTAAAATAAGGGAAGAAAAATATTGCCTAAAATTGGAGATCATATATATATATATATACATATACACATATACATATACATATATCTGTATAGCTGCATATATTATACTACATACACACACACATACTATATATAACAGTGATGGTGAACCTTTTAGAGACTAAGTGTCCAAACTGCGAACCTCACACTGCATGTGAGCCTCCTACTTTAACTCGGACAGGGGAGGGAGGAAATTTTCCCATTGGGCTGCTGGACAGAGGGGTGGTCATGTGAGAAATGTCCTCAGCCATGTGTGGAGAGGGTAAGGGGAGCAGCCTCCTCTGGCACACATGCCATACATTTGCCAACATGGAGATATATATACACACAATATACTTATATATCATATATATATGTATATATACATATATGTATATGCGTACATATATGTATATAATAACATATACATGTGCCATGTGCATGTATATAGAATGCATGTATATGCAATAGATAATACATGCATATATATACTATATATTCCATACAATACATATTATGCATGCATAATCCTTAGACAATTTTGTCTGTGCTTTGCTTTCATTTGTCCCATTTCCGGCATTCCTGATACTTATCTGCCTAAACACCATTCATTGCCTCTTCTGTTGTTTTTTTTTTAGCTCTTTTGCCAAAAACATCTGTATTCCCTCATGCTCACTTTTTTTGTTTTTTTTATTTAATATTTTATTTTTTAGAAAAATTTTCCATGGTTACATGATTCTTGTTTTTACTTTCTCCTTCACCCCCCCTTCACCGCCCCCATATCCAACACGCATTTCCACTGGTTTTAACATGTGTCATCAAACAAGACTTATTTACATATTATTGACAGTTGCATTGGTGTGGTCATTTCGGGTCTACATCCCCAACCATGCCCGTATCAACCCATGTGTTCAAGCGGTTGTTTTTCTTCTGTGTTTCCACTCCAGCAGTTCTTCCTCTGAATATGGTGTTCTTTTCCATAAAACCCTCAGAATTGTCCTGGGTCATTGCATTGCTGCCAGTACAGAAGTCCATTACGTTCGATTTTACCACAGTGCATCCATCTCTGTGTACAATGTTCTTCTGGCTCTACTTCTTTCACTCTGCATCAATTCCTGGAGGCCTCTCCAGTTCACATGGAATTCCTCCAGTTCATTATTCCTTTGAGCACAATAGTATTCCATCACCAGCATATACCACAATTTGTTTAGCCATTCTCCAATTGAAGGGCATCCCTTCATTTTCCAGTTTTTTGCCACCACAAAAAGCACAGCTATAAATATTTTCATACAAGTCTGCTTATCTATGATCTCTTTGGGGCACAAATCCAGCAATGCTATGGCTGTATCAAAGGGCAGGCAGCCTTTTAGAGCTCTCTGGGCACAGTTCCAAATTGCCATCCAAAATGGTTGGATCAGTTCACAACTCCACCATTAATGCATTAATATCCCAATTTTGCCACATCCTCTCAAACATTCATTACTCTACCCTTCTATCATTTTAGCCAATCTGCTAGGTGTGAGGTGGTACCTCAGAGTTGTTTTGATTTGCATTTCTCTAATTATTAGAGATTTAGAACACTTTCTCATGTGCTTATTGATACTTTTGATTTCTTTATCTGAAAATTGCCTATTCGTGTCCCTTGCCCATTTATCAATTGGGGAATGGCTTGATTTTTTATACAATTGCTTTAACTCCTTGCATATTTGAGTAATTAGACCTCTGTCAGAGTTTTTTGTTATAAAGATTTTTCCCAGTTTGTTGTTTCCCTTCTGATTTTGGTTGCATTGTTTTTGTTTGTACAAAACCTTTTTAATTTAATATAATCAAATTATTTATTTTACATCTTGTAATTTTTTCTAACTCTTGCTTGGTTTTAAATTTTTCCCTTTCCCATAGATCTGACAGGTATACTATTCTATGTTCACCTAATTTTCTTATAGTTTCCTTCTTTATATTCAAGTCATTCACCCATTCTGAATTTATCTTGGTGTAGGGTGTGAGATGTTAATCTAAGCCAATCTCCCATATTGTTTTCCAATTTTCCTAACAGTTTTTGTCAAATGGTGGATTTTTGTCCCCAAAATTGGGCTCTTTGGGTTTATCATAGACAGTCTTGCTGACATCACTTACCCCAAGTCTATTCCACTGATCCTTCCTTCTGTCTCTTAGCCAGTACCATACTGTTTTGATGACTGCTGCTTTATAGTATAGTTGAATATCTGGTACTGCTAGGCCACCTTCCTTCACATTTTTTCATTATTTCCCTTGATATTCTTGATCTTTTGTTCTTCCAAATAAACTTTTTTATAGTTTTTTTCTAATTCAGTAAAAAAGTTTTTTTGGTAGTTTGATAGGTATGGCACTAAGTAGGTAAATTAATTTGGGTAAAATGGTCATTTTTATTATGTTAGCTCTTCCTACCCATGAGCAGTCAATGTTTTTCCAATTGTTTAGATCTAGTTTTTGTTTGTAATTGTTTGGAAAGTGTTTTGTAGTTGTGTTCATATAATTCCTGTGTTTGTTTTGGTAGATAGATTCCTAAGTATTTTATGTTGTGTAGGGTGATTTTAAATGCTTTCTAACTCTTTTCTAACTCTTACTGCTGTGATATGTTGGAAATGATGATTTGTGTGCATTTATTTTGTATCCTGCAACTTTGCTTGATTATATCTATTAGCTTTTTAGTTGATTCTCTAGGATTTTTTAAGTAGACCATCATATCATCTGCAAAGAGTGATAGCTTAGTCTCCTCAAAGCCTCATGCTCACTTTTAAGTGGAAGCTATCTTATGGGTTTTTTCCCTAACTCTCAGAAACATCATGTGATTGGATTTATTTGAGCTCTCATCTGAACTTTATTTTCTCAATGTAACATGAGCACAATAATAATTGATAAGGCACAGTCCTAAGTATGACAGTTCAATGAACTGGGTAAATATTAATTACCTGGATTCAGCCTCAGTGGCCTGTTATGCAGACCAGAAGGCAGGTTGTTGCTTGCAATTTCTTGAAGAGGATCATTAATCTATCTGCTCAGCAATGGAGAAGGCTTCAACTTAGCTCAATAGTCCTGGCTAGTGTCTGCCAAACAGGCTAAAACAAAAACAAACAAAAAGGATATTATTTTTCTCAGAAAAAAACAACAACTAGGGAATTGGAGGGATCAGGAAAATCTTTGTGTAGAAAGTGGAGGTTGAACTGTTTCTTAAAGGAAGAGAGAGACTACGGGGCAGCAATAAGACATCTGAAAAGGCAAGGAAAAGAGACAGATTCTTCTATGTAAGGAACTGAGAGAAAGCCAATTTGGCTAGAGCACATAATGCTGGAGGTAGGGTAATGTCCAATGAAGTGGGAAAGATAGGTTGAGGCAAGGTTGTATAGGGCTTTCAGAGTTCCACAGAGGTGTTTGAATTTTATTCTAGAAGTAATAGGATGCCACTGGAATTGGAGTAGGAGAACCACATGTTCAAATCTATGCTTAAGCAAAATTAGCAGCAAGATAGGTAGACTAGAGTAATGAAATATTGAAAACAGGGGAACCAATTAGGAGGCTGTTTAGTTGATTTCAGGGCGAAAGACCCCAAACTAAGATGGTAGTCTTACAAGTACAGGGAAGGGGTCAGATGTGACAAATGATGAGAAGGAAAAGGTTGGTAACTGATTGGACTTATGGAATGAGTTGGGAACCTGTGATCGGAAGCATGGTAGATTGCATCAGAAATAAGGAAATTTAGAACAGAGGATGGCTTGGGGCGGGAAAGAATAAGTTCTGTTTTAGACATCTTGAATCTGAAATGTCTAGAAGATAACAAGTTTGAAGTGTCTAATAAGCAGTTAGTGATCCCAAGACTAAAGTTCAGAAAATAAACTGGGGGCTAAATATATAGATCTGAGAATCATCTACATAGGCATTTATCCTTTGGATAGGAAGTATAGAGGGAGTATAGAAGGAGGGGATGCCAGGATAGAACATGCACATATAGCTATAGGGCATGTTAAGGAAATCTAGAAAGAGTGACTACACAGGGAAAAATCCAACCAAGAGAGTAGTGTCATGAAAACGCAGAGAGGAGAGGATATATAGGATAAGAAGACTTTCAGCAGAGCCAAATGTAACAGATAGGTTAGGGATGATTAAGATTGAAAAAAGACCAACAGACTGCAGTTGAGATCATTGATAACTTTGGAGAGAGCAGTTTAAGGTCTAAGGGGATTGAAAAGCCAGTTACCAATGGGATGAGGAGTGAGTGATGGAAAAAGAAGTAGAGCTAAGAGGTCGAGATAATTTTTTGCAAGGATTTTTAGCTGAAAGGGAGAAGATATAGGTTAATGACTTGAGGGGATAGTTAGATCTTTGAAGGTTTTTTAAGGATGGAGGCAGCTTAGGTATATTTGAAGGTATTACAGAAGAAACCAATTGACAAGGAGAAGTTGAAAATATGAGGGAGAAGAGAGGTGATTAAGGATGTAATCTTCAAAGAAGTCTGTCAGTCAATAATCATTTATTAAGCACCTACTACGTGTTGGGCATTGTGCTAAGCACTGAAGACACAAAGGAAAAAAAAAAGATAGTCATTGTTCTCAAGGATCCCAGAGTCTAAAGGGGAGACAAAAAGAAAACCTCTATGGACAAACAAAACTTATACAAGACAAACTAGAGATAATCAAGAATAAACAAAATCAGGAAAAACTCCTCCGATAATAAGATTTTCACTGGGACTTGACAGAAGTCAGGGAAGCCTAGAGTTGAAAATGCCAAGAGTAGGAAGATAGAGTGTCTTACCGGAGAAATAGCAAGGTGGCCAAGGTCACTGGATTGCAGGGTATATAAGGGGAAGAAGGAAGGTGTAAGAAGACTAGGAAGGGGGCAGCTAGTTGGCTCAATGGATAGAGAGCCAGGCCTAGAGATAGGAGGTCCTGAATTCAAATATTGCCTTGGACACTTCCTAGTTGTATGATCCTGGGCAGGTAATTTAACCTCAAGTGCCTAACCCTTACCACTTTTCTGCCTTGGAAGCAATACTTAGTATCAATTCTAAAGCAGAAGGTAAGTTTTTTTTATAAAAAGACTAGAAAGAGAGCAAGAGACGGGTTGTAAAGGGCTTTGAGTGGCAGAGGATTTTTTATTTGACTCAGAAGTTATAAGAAACAATGGGAATGGGGGAGGGCAGTGCAATGGTTTGTGACATGGTCAGACATGAGCTTTAGGAAGATTAGTTTGACAACTGAGTGGAGAATGAGTAAAATTGGAGAGAGACTTGAGGCAAGAAGACCAACCAGCAGCTTTTTTGGTTGTCCAAGTGTGAGGTGATGAAGATCTATTCCAGGGTAAAGACAACATCAGAGGAGCGAAAGGGAAGTATACAAGAGATGTCACAGAAGGTGATGGGATCAAGGAAACCCACAGAGGGATTGGCCTTGGCAAAGAGAAGGGTCACCTTATAGTCAGAACCTTGGGGAAAGGAGGAAATGGTAGATGATGTCAAGAAGTTTTGAGATAAAGAAAAAAAGAAGAAAGAGCTCACATCAAATGGCCTCCACCTGTCATCTATTTCTCATTGCTATGAAAAAGGTAGAGTTTCCTATTCTTTCAGAGATCCCGATGTTTGCCCCTCAAGGAATTGTGTTTTGTTTCCAGCTATATCCAGTTTTTTTTTCTGTTTTCCATTCAGGGATATCCTTTTCCCTACAGTCCTATCTGGTTATGAAGTGTATGGGGTGCTCAGGAAGGAGTATCATCTTGTAACTAATAAAAGGTGGTCTAGAGGCTTATCACCAGATTCATAAGGGGAGAGATGGAGGGAGAGGGGGAGGGTATCAGCCTAATTAGAATTGATCCTTTATTTGGCTTGGCTGACTATGGCCCTGTTCCTGCCAGTATGGCCACTCTGGACTGTTTAGATATCAGTTGCAGGTTTGGAAGCTGAGAGAGAGAGAGAGAGAGAGAGAGAGAGACAGAGAGAGA
>NC_058130.1:355339641-355388470 GCF_016433145.1 Gracilinanus agilis | reverse complement strand
GAGAGAGAGAGAGAGAGAGAGAGAGAGAGAGAGAGAGAGAGAGAGAGAGAGAGAGAGAGAGAGAGAGAGAAGAAAGTAGAGAGAAGAAAGAAGAGAGACAGGGAGATAGATTTCAGCCTTACTAATTTAAGGTAAAATCAGGTCCCAGATTTCAGCCCAGCAGGGTCCCTCCATGCTTTATTACCACTTGCCAAGCACCAATCCAGGGAGTCAGTCTGTTCAAGGGCAGAAGTAAAAGGGCCTCTCTCCTTCTCACATTGACATTATAAACCCCACTAGCTCCTTCTTCAGTGGTAACATTGCACATTGATGCTCACAGTGACTGATGCTGATGCCAGGGTTAGACTCTGTACTTGGGATAAACATACTCTAAATAATTTACTTCACACAGCCTCTGGTGTGAGAAGTTGCCAAGCCCTTTTTAGAACTGCTTATCTACTTTTGGTGTCTATCTGTGTCACCCTTGGCATACCCTGGTAAAACCATCCTGGCAGATGGGCTAAACCAGGTTGAAGTTAATCATCAGGCTTCTAAGCCATTAGTGAGTTAAGGGGTGTTTACCCCAAACACATGAAGACTTTCCCCAGCAGAATGGGTAGATGAGAACACTATATTGCAGTGGTCATTAATGTGGCTAAAGCAGGGGCTGTGGAAGCTTAGTTTGGTCAGATTTCAAAGGGGTCATCCCAGACCATCACCAGTCATCCTGAGTTTTGTCTTGCCACTGGACTTAAATGATTCTAGAAGAGAGAGTGAAGCTGACGGCTTTATGCAACTGTCTTGCTTAAATCCAATTCATGCACAAGTCAAAATTTCACCTCATGTTGTCACTGGTTCTCTTAAAAAATGAAGGACAAACAACATCATCTAGTTATAATCCCTCCATAATCACAAGTGTGTGTGCATGAAGAAGCTGTTGACTCTGTTTCCTCAGCTGGACGATGTCTAACTAAAAATCATAGAATGCAATACCTGAAAGAGACCTTCAAGATCATTTATTTTAACCCCTAATTTTACCTGTGATGAAACTAAGGCCAGGGAGGTTAAGTGATTTAATCCAGGTCACACAAAGCTAAATAGTGTTTTCATAAAAACAGGGCAAGAGATCAAATCTCCTGCCTCCTGGTTCAGGGCTATTTATACTGTACTATACTACATTGCTTCCAAGTAGTATGACACATGAATGTCCCAGGTTACTTTCCACTTCTCTGAAGTGAAAGTCCCTACAGAACTGTCTCCGGTTTTGTGAATGACTGTTGGACAACATTTCAATGCACTACCCATACTGATTCCTTTTCATACAGAAAAAGGTTTCAGAGCCTGAACTACCTGGAGTATTTCCCTCTCATCTTCTAGAGATCACTAGGTGCTACAATGAAAGGATCCAAGTTCAAATACACTCTCAGAGAGTTACTAAATGTATGACCCTGGACAAGTCATCTAATCTCTTTCTGCCTCAGTTTCTTAATATGTAAAATTGAAATATCTTATAAGGATAAAACAAGATAATATTTGTCAAATGCTGTAGTAAATGTTAGCTAGTATTATTAATTTTCTTAGCCTTGTTTATTTTCTAAAATCCCCAGCAATCTTTACTCTGACTCAAATCAGTCAAATCAGCTAGACAACTGTGAGTTTTCTATAAAAAAAAAAATACTACTTAATATGCCGTCATTCAGAGAAAACATTCCTAAAGTACCATCAACCACCCTTCATTGTGACAAAGAATTTGAAGTAAGAACCACAACTCACATGTCTTGATGAAGTACTAGTTTTCAAGACATTTTCCACACAAGAACTCCATGACAGATAAGATAAATGACCTAATGTCACATTGCTGGTAAGGGACCAAGCCAGAACACTAACCTAAATCTTCAGCCTCTTGACCCTTTTCTTTTTACCACCCCCCCAGACTCTCTACAATCCATATTATCTTGCCCACATCTACTTAGTAGTCAATAGTATGCACAAATTAAGACATCTAACTGCCTAGAATCAGTGGTAGTACCACGCTAATTACTTAGCTAGTTGACCTAGATGGGGCTTTAAGCCACAATGCTTCCTGCATTAAGACCACTTAAATGACTGAAGCACAAATGCAATAAGTGAAATAAAACATTATTTTTGCTTTTGCACAAAGGGTATAATTTATAAGAATATTAAGAAAAACATAACAAGAGTCTTAAAAGTTTCAAGGAACAAGGAATGGGAAGGATAAGGAATTTGGAGATCACTAATGTTCCTGGAAGTAGCATAGACCTAGGGGTGTCCATCACCTTTTCTGAATGATTTCCAACAGGTACTGAATCATCACAGCTATTTGGAAATGAAAATCATGTCTTCCTGCTTGCTTTGATAATTTTAAACTGGTCTGTTTTCGTTACCTGTATTTTTGCTTCCGATCTTATGTATGTTCTAAGTTCTTTTCCAGCTCATGCACCAAAACAAATCAGAGCTAAAACTATTTTATGAGGGCCTACTTAGTACTAATCATCTCACATTTCCCAAAAATTTTATCAGCAATTTGGATGAAGTTTATAAGGGACACCTTTCAACTTTGCAGTCGACATAAATTAAGATATCATTTTGTAGAGATAAATGCAAAGACATACTTGGATTCAAAAAGTCATTTTCAGAAGTAAAAGGTGAGAAAGATACGGCTTGACAAAAAAGTCCCTATGACAACAATCTAGGGGTTTTAGTGGACTTGATTATGATGAGGAGAATAACAAATGAAATTTATGTAGCCCTTTAAAGTCTGTACATTAGACTGAAAAAAGCTAATGCAACCTAAGGCTACATTGAGAGGCAAAGTATCCAGACTATGAGAAGTGATAGCTCTGCTATTCTCTGCCCATATCAGCCTGTGCCCAGAATCGTTTGTTCAGGTCTGGGTACCACAATTTTGGAAAGACATAAACAAGTTAAAACTTTTCCAAAAGATGATAATAAGAAAGTCAAACACCCTTCCACATGAAAATATATTCATGGCACTGGGCATGTTTATTCTTCAAGAGAAGAGTCTGGGATTGAAAGTGGGACCCCTTGATAGTTAGCTCTCTTCAAGTACTTGAAGGGCTGTCACATAGAAAATGGTAGAAGATTATAAGCAGTACTGCCTTATAAAACAATTTGAAGAAAATTTGTTGAAAAATTCAATTAGTCCCAGAGGCATTTAAAGATAAAATGGGAAGGACAACAAGCAAAAATGAAAGAGGGGAAAAAAATGTTCAGACTTGAAAACATTGTTTTCACTATCAAGGATAACGAAACCATTTGTACTTGGACTTCATCCTGGAAGTACTTACAGAGGAGGTAAAAATGATAGGAAAGAGAACAAATACAGATAAAGCAACTAAACTAGACCATAAGAACTTAGAGAGGACCCATATCTGCAGCATCATAATTATGAGAACATCAAAGGGAAAAGATAGAAAAGGCATGGGAAAATGTCAAACTTTAATAACAAGAGGAAAATAAATGAACATCTTGTTTCCCAACTACTATCTCTACTTTGTTATTCAGTCATTTCAGTCATGTCCAACTCTTTGTGACCCAATGTGAGGTTTTCTTGGCAAACATACTGAAGTGGTGTGCCATTTCCTTCTCCAGTTCATGTTACTGATGAGGAACTAAGGCAAACAGGGCTAAGTGACTTGTTCAGGATCATATAGCTAGTGAGTGTCTGAGGCCAGATTTTTTTTTAATTTTTTTAAACCCTTAACTTCTTTGTATTGGCTCAAAGGTGGAAGAGTGGTAAGCGTGGGCAATGGGGGTCAAATAACTTTCCCAGGGTCACACAGCTGGGAAGTGTTGGAGGCCGGATTTGAACCTAGTGCCTCCCGTCTCTAGGCTTGACTCTCAATCCACTGAGCTACCCAGCTGCCCCCTGAGGCCAGATTTGAACTCAAGAAGAGGCACTTCCTGACTTCAAGCTTGGTACTCTGCCACCTACCTGCCCCAGACCATATCTTCACCATCATGCAAGTGACTGAAAGATATAGATAAAGATAGAGAAGATAAGATACCATTGTGCTTATTTTTTAATATAAAAATGCACTTTTAATTCAACAGTAAGGAAGTATTAATTAAGTACTTTTTATGGACTGGTCACTGTGCCAGGTGTTGGTGATAAAAATAGAAAATAGCCCTCAAAGAGCTTTTGAAACAGTCTTCAGTCTCTTTTCCAGCAAAGTATTTCTAACAAATGTGTTAAAAATATGTAAGACTCCTTGAAAGATATAATAATTAGAGACAACTACATTCAATGTTATTCTACTAAGTAATATCAGGTGATTCATAAAACATGGAGACCAATGATTGCCAAAGGTATTCCTCACTGTCCTATAGAACCAACACAGAATCCAAGTTGTAAAGGGGTTCCACATAGATTGTGAGTCCTCCATGTGTTCCTGTTTTTAAATAGCTTTGTGTTGGTTGCAAAAAGCCCTGAAAAGTGACATCTCCTAAACATGACCCATAGACACTTGAAAATGCCTACCAGTCCTCAGAGCAAAAATCAAATTAATGATGTATGTCTCTTGCCCTGACTTTGACAAAGAGTTAAATGGACAGCCTAGAGAGTTCATCCATGAGAAGGAAGAGAAATTGGAAAATGGACATTGGACTTGAACATAAATAGGAGTAGGGTAGGCTGTTTTACCTTAAAGAAATAATAAAGTTCATTTAATGACCTCAGATTTCTCCTTGGAACAAAGAATCATTTTTGTTTGTTTGTTTGTTTGTTTCCTTAAAATATGCAGTTAACTCCCTCCCCCCCATTAGAGAAGACATCATTTGACCAAAAGATATATGTATACATTAAGCTATATATTACTTATTTCTATTTTTCAGTTCTTTCTCTGGAAAAACCATCCTTTTTACATTCTACTAGTGGTGATGACGTACTACTCTGAGTCATGGAACACCACAATCTCTGAAGAATTAAAATGATTATCATTCAGAGGGTAATGGTATGCTCATGGTGGACCGGAGTAATGAATTACAAATCAAGAACCATAAAGAACCAGAAGAAGGATGTCATGAAAGGAATGTAGGCTCACATTCACATATCAACAAGTCATATGGTGAGAGTGAAGTATAATCCATGAATAGTCTCTATGCTACACAAGTATCCTTGCCACATGAAGATAAAGGGAGGAAGACTCCAGTACATTGCTTGGACTCCCAGTGGCAAACTTACAGGAACGTAGGGTTGAGTCCTACAGGATGGGCAGACATACATGAGTTTGATCTGCATGCT
This sequence comes from Gracilinanus agilis, assembly GCF_016433145.1. Classification (NCBI taxonomy): domain Eukaryota; kingdom Metazoa; phylum Chordata; class Mammalia; order Didelphimorphia; family Didelphidae; genus Gracilinanus; species Gracilinanus agilis. The sequence goes on along the minus strand of NC_058130.1, from coordinate 355,383,207 downwards.
CAAAAAACCCTCGTGGATCCATCCATCCCCACCAATGATCATCTTATCTCTCCTCCCTTTTTTGGATGGACTCTTTGAGGAAGTTGCCTACAATTGGGGCCTCCACTATGTACGTAATTGTTTGCATAGTGTTTCCTACATTAGTCTGTGAGCTTCTTGAGGGCAGTGACTTCTTGTTTGCCTTTCTCTGTATTCCCAGCACTTATCCTGATATATAATAAAAGCTTGCTTGTCTGGAACCAACATCTCAGTCAGAGATCTGAGATCACAGATCTCCTGGGGTACCAAGTGAGTTGTGTAGAGCTGAGATATCAGGCATGCCAGCTCCTGGACCCACAGAGAGCCTACAACACTCCAGAGAACAGTGGGAACCAGAAGAAATGTAATTGTAAAATAATTAACAAAATAAAGATACATTAAAACATAAATAATATTACATTTTAAAACTAAGTCAATATGCAGACCACAGGGATCCTCATGTACAGATAAAAGGCTTTCATTTCATTTGAGTTTGAAATCACAGATGTAGAAGAAGGACTAGAAATTTTTCCTCTTGGCCCCATGGGGTAGAACTTGGACCAGTGAGTAGAGGTTGCAAAGGACATTCAGGTTGGATGGAATTCATAGCTTCCTAAACACTCAAGCAGTCAAAAAATAGAATCAGCTGCTTTGGATCATAATGGGACTCTTCTTCACTGGATGTTTTGAGTGGAACCTATATGACCAATTTTAATAGGTATGGGTGATACAGTAGATAGAGTATTGGATCTGGAGTCAGGAAGACCTGAATCCAAACGTAACCTTAGATTCTTACTAGTTGTGTAATCCTGAGCAAGTCCCTTAACCTCCATCTGCCTCAGTCTGTAAAGTGGAGATAATAATAGCACCTCCCTACCAGGGTCATTATGGGGACTAGATAAGACAATATTTACAAAATGCTTTGCTTTTGCTACATAAAAGTGATAGCAATAATGAAGCGATGGTTTAAGGCAGTGATGGGCAAACTACAGCCCGGTGGGCCAGATATGGCCCCCTGAAATGTTCTGTGCAAGACATTATTCCTAATCTGACAAATACAAGGAGTAGGATACAATACAATGAAACTTCCAAAGAGTTGCCTTAGAAACAGACTGAGAGATGAGCATTTCCTTTCATTTGGCCCCCTCTTTAAAAAGTTTGCCCATCACTGGTTTAAGGGGATTCTTTTTGGAGAATAGGTAGGACTATATGGACTCTACAATTCCATTCCAGCTTTGAGATTCTACATATAACACTACTAACTTGCTATTAGTGAGATTTTAGCTGTATTTCCAGTAGATAGCCTAGTAATCACTGATTACTTGGAAATCTCAGAGTAAGTCTTACTTATTCAAATGGTATTGTCCATGTGCAATTTATTCCTTTGGTTTGATTAGACATTAATTTTTATGTTGGTCTGTACCTGACCTGGAATAAAGGGAGAATGGTTTAGGCCAAAGACACGACACATTTTATGCTTTTGAAAAGAGACAGAGAGAGAAAAGGAGAGAGGGGAAATAAGAAAGAAGGAAGGAGAAGGGACTGAGTTAGAGACAGAAAGGGGGAGAGAAAGTCTGGGAGAGAGGGAAAAAAAGAGAGAGGGGAGGAAGTAAAGAAGGAAGGAGATAAAGTGAAGAAGAGAGGGAGTAGCAGGCAGAGATGGGAATTAAGAAAAAAACATAGAAGGAGGGCAGGGAAGAAAAGAGGGGAAGCAATTCTTAACTAGGAGGATTTTCCAGGAAGATTCTTACAATCCATTAGTAATCTGAATAGTGTTCTTTGAATGAATTCTCAGATCCGGTTCTGCAGCTAACCAAAAGACTCCTCTTCTTCACAAAGTAAGTAGAGCAGAAGCAGCCAGAATACCTGTGCACAGGTAGGGAGCAAGGTCTTTCTGTTACACATAATCCCACCTTTTGGGAAGCAAGTCCCTCATCCTGTTCCACATAGGCTGGCAGTATATGGAGTCTACTGTCCATGCTCTAAGGATGGTGTTCCATTGACCAAACCCCTATTACAATTGGAAATACCAGAAGTGGTATTTGAATTCAGGTCTTCCAAACCTCAAGTCCAGTATGCAATCCATTGACTATACCATGGGTCCACCCAACTCAACTCAGTTAACCTCAACTTAGAAAGAATTAAAGGACCACCATTCACAGAACTGGTTTTCACCATTTAGCATCAAAGTACTTTTCTGAAAGAAAATTCTTTTTGAAAAAAATTAATCCTTATATAAAGACCATTTTATAAAATCACACTCTATCTGTTCTGATAGATTTTTATCCTTTAATGGGAGAAATGCTCCCTAGGGACCTAAAGCTTTTCACAGAGAACCAAACTACTCCCCTCCCCAACCCCATCACATATATTTTTTTTGGTTCAGGAGCTCTTTCTTCTTAGCTCCCCCTCCAAGGAAGATGTTCAAGAATTCCAATTAGCCTGTCAGGGAAGTCACTTGTAAGCCATGGAACGTCTGCCTCTTGTCCAAGTCTTCCTTTGTACTCCAATAAGTTTTGCTTTTGTGAAAGACACAGTTATATATTTCTCTTCCCCCTATATCTGAGAGCTAAAGCCCATACCCCTATACATACATAATACTTGCAGAAGGTTCCACCTGTTTAGATTTTCACCCAAACACATGAATAGAAAGCACAAGCAAAACAAGCACTGTCTCTTCTACCTTTTATGGATTAACAAATAGCCCTTGCCCTGCTGATGCCCGTTCTTAATTGGACTATGCTGTGAGGAGCAATTAAGACTAAATGGCCACTTGCTGGGAGCTGGTGAAAGAAATGCTGCAGCTTGAGGCATTGGCATTCTCCGAGTCTGGGGCACATGCTTCCCTTCCCTCCATTTTTGCTGTGGTGCCTGGAAAGAAAGTGGGTTTATTTCTTCGGATCCTTCAGGTTCTAGAGCATCATTGTTCTACATGTAACAAGGGGAGCTTCCTCGAGGAGTTTTTATCATCAAGACATGCTGGGGGTCCGGAGAGGAAAGGCTAGGATTTCCGGGCAAACTGAAAGTCCTCAGAGGAAGATGGTTGTTTTAAAGCAGGGAAGGGCCAGCAGCTTCCCCAGGAGGCAACATTTTCCTCTTCCAGGCCACTAAATATACCTTAATCGCACATGTAGCGAACCTAGATCAGGGTGGGGAAAATGAAGTAGAAAATTAGACAATTCCCTGAATGAAAACTGACCTTTATCAGAATCACAAGTTAACCAGGGGGAACAAAGCTTTATTTAAACATATTCCAAGGCATCATTTTTTTTTCAATTGTCCTCTCACCACAAATCAATGGTGAATCAGAATATAAGGGACAACTATAAGAGCTGCTCCTTTTAAAGCCTTTAAAAATTGTATCCCTCCTTGTGTGTTATTGTCTATCAGAGGTTTTGTGGGAAGGAAGGAAGGGAGGAAGGAAGGAGGGAAGGAAGAAATGAAAGAGGGAAGAAAGGGGGAAGGAAGGAAAAAAGGAAGGAAGGGAGGAAGGATGGGAGAATGGATGGGAGGGAGGAAGGAAAGGAAGAATTTAGAAGATTATAATTTGTAATTTGTAAGAACTTTAAGGCCTAGGTCTCCTTCTTTACCAAGATTTTTGCACCAAATGGTGATCCTTCCTCAGACAGAAATCTGCCACCATATTTTCTGCCCTGTTTAAAAAAAAGCAAGATGAATAGGAAATATAACCATATGCTGAGATGCTAGGAGAGACTTCAAATGTCTCTCTTCTTCTGCTTTCAAAACTTTTCTGTGACTGAATAGTAGTCTTCATACTGCTGAGTTTAGACCAGCCTGAGAAAGTACTTGTACTTGATGTACTTGATGATGATGTCAAGAGTTCTAGAGGAGCTTAGAGTAATAAATCAAAATTGAATCAACTTCTATTAGAGCAGCACTGTTTCTAGGCATTTACCCATGTTGTCCTTGTTAATGCACAGAAATGAAAGCAGATGAAGAAGACACTTCCCTGCTTCAAGAAAAGGGGATTCATTTTTATGTTTTATCTATGCAGGTTAATTCTGAATGGAGCAAAACTTCATAAACAGAATGATTACATATAGACATGATCAATGGTTCTACCTATTTCCTTTCCTGCATCAGCCTGGGTCCTGCCTCACTTTTCAATAATAATTTTAATTGAATTCTACACATTCTTCGACTAACTGATATTTACAAAGCACTTTGCTATGCCAATGTTGATAAAATTATGGATAAGTCATGTTATCTGTTAATTATCTCCTACTTATCCTTACTCCTATATTACTTGCTTTGTATACATTTATTTGAAAGTTTTATCCTCATTCAACTGTAGACTCCTTAAGGGTAGGGACTGTCTTTTGCCTCCTTTTGGATTCTCCATGCTTAGCACACTGTCTGGGACATAGTAGGCCTTTAAAAATATTTATTGATCATTTCTATTATTCAAATGCTTACAATTGAGGCAAGGAAGTGGAGCATTGATAGAGGAAAAGTCATAAAGGAAATATGTAGTTCTGACCTTATCATATTTTGTTTAGGTTGATTATAGAAGACCACTCCCCAATATGGTGCCTTCTCTAAATTTAATGAGCATGGTCCTGTAAAAACAGTTTAAAGTCCCTGAAGCTCAGAATGAGATGAGACTGGTATGCAAAGGCGAGGACAATGAAAAGGGTTCTGTTATGTTTTTTGTTTTGTTTTGTTTTGTTTTGTTTTGTTTGGAATGCTCCAGGGATTGATTATTGGCCTAGTGTTTTTTAATATTTTTATCAGAGACCAGGATGAAGATGTAGATAGCACTGCTTATCAAAAGGCTGATAAAACAAAGTAGGGGAGTGTTGGGGATAATTAACATGCTGAATGACAGACTCAAAATTCAAAATTATTAATAACTACAGGTTAAAATATGAGATGAAATTTAACTGGGAGAGTCAATCAGTCAATAAGCATTTGTAAAATGTTCACTATGGGCCAGGCATTGTGCTAAGAGATGCTACAGATAGAAAGAAAAGCAAAATCTGTACCTTCAAAGAGCTCATGTTCTTTTATTTTAGTCAATAAACTTTTTAAAATTAATTTTTTACTATTAATATTCCAAATGTTTACAAATACAACCAAAACAAGCATTTCCATGTGTAAAAAAAGAAGGTATTATGCTAATGAAATAATAAGTCTCTTATATGTTTAACTTACTTTTCTTCATATTTACATAATAGATACCAACCAAAAGTGTCCCAGCCCCTTTCTGTATCACATAGAATACCATCAGGGAGGCCAACATGTTCATATAAATTAAGTCTTTCATGTTTTATATTTCTGTTTACTTTCTGGAGTTCATATTCTCATTTAATTCTTCCAGTATTAGTTCTGTGGCTGTGTGTGTATAATGTTCTCCTGGTTCTACTCATTTCACTGTTCATTATCTCATGTAGTTCTTCTAGGCTTTTTTTAATCCATTTGTTCAACATTTCTTATGGTATAATAGTATTCCATCACAATCATATACCACAATTTGTTTAGTCATTCCCCAGTTGATGGATATTTCCTCAGTTTCCAATTCTTTGTCACTACAAAGAGAACTGCTATAAAGATTTTGGAACATATTGGTTCTTTTCCTCTTTCCCTAATCTCCTTGGGAAACAGACCCAGCAATAGTGCTAAAGGTACACACAGTTTTATAACTTTCTGAGTATAATTCCAAATTGCTCTCCAGAATGTTTGATCAGTTCACAGCTCCACCAACAGTGCATTTCATTAGTGTCCCTGTTTTTCCACATCCCCTCCAACATTTGTCACTTTGTCCTTTTATCATTTTAGCCAACCTGGTGGGTGTAAGGTGATATCTCAGGGTTGTTTTGGTTTATATTTCTCTAATCAATAGTGATTTGGAGCATTTTTTCACATACATATATATGGCTTTGATTTCTTCATCTGGAAATTGTCTATTCATATCTTTTCCCCATTTATCAATTGGAAGAAAGGATCTCATATTTTAATAGAAGATACAACATGCAAATAACTTTACATATTAAAGATAAATATAATGTATATAGAAAGTAAGCTCCAAGAGAAAGCATCACTTGCTGGGAGACCCAAAAAGGTTTCCTGAATAAGATGGAATCTGACTTATTTAAAAGAAAGTCATGGAAGATAGGAAGTAGAGGTCAAGAGGGAGAACATTCCAAACATGAGGGATAGCTAACAAAGCACAAAGCAGAGATGATGTGTCATATCCAGTAAAAAACAAAAAGGATAGTGTAGCTGAATCAAAGAGGCCCTTGGTCATTCAACTAATAATTTGAATTGAAAGAGATTATAGAGATCACAGAATCTTAATATTTCAAGGTAATTTAGTTATCATCCTAATACTTCTCTCATCATTCTAGTCTATCTCATTTTACAGAGGAAGAAAAATAAGACTCTAAAAGAAGAAAACATTTTCCTAAGATCACATGGTAAGCCAATAGCAGAAATGGCACTCAAATGCAGGTCTCTTGACTTCTAGTCTAGACATTTTTAAGCAAAGACACACTCAAAAGTATCATTAAAATTCGTATGAAAATCAGAAACTGAGGGGACTTGAAACATTACCACAAAACAGGCTATGTAAATTATCAGACCATAAGGTCATTAGGCAGTAAGGCCACAGAGAGTCAAACCATTGTCACTCTTACTTACACCTCCTAAAAAGGTCAAGAGTATAGCACAAGTTACTAGAGATATATCCTTTCCAAGAGCTCAACCCTAAGAGTCACATACAACATAAAAGGCAGGTTGCAAATGACCATTTCTTATTTATTGTTAATTATTATTACCACTTTACATTTTTTAAAATGAATCACAGAAACAATATTGACACCTCAAAATATTTTGAAGAGGAGAAAGTGATACTCAAATTGCAATTACAAAAGAACTTTTTTGAGTCTAGTGGCATGAACCTAACTGGCAGGCCAAGTATACCTAAAGAGAGAAATTTTTTTAAACTAGAATTTGTTACAACCATCATAAATCAACATATTATTTCACAATATTTGACAGAACATGAAAAAAATTCAGGATCAATATACAACAGTATATGCAGTGGCTGTTGCCACAGTATGAACCACAAAAGGAAAGATGGAACTAACAAGAAATATTCCTAAGAACAAGCATTCAACACCACCAAAAAAGAGGAAACTTGAGAAAACTACTAAAGACCCAAGAACACATTTGATGACTATATCAATATCTAATTGGTACACACAGTCGGGGACATACCATATGGTCCAATTAAAGGCAATTAAAAAAATATGTGGAATGGAATCTGGAAAACAGAAGGATATGTGGATTTCCTAATCCACAATTAAAAGCAAAAAGTTAAAAGGTTGAAATGATACAAAAGTTAAAGTAGCACAAAATAATTATTTGAAATCAATCAAAAACTTGACTAGAGATGTTTGAGAAACAATGAAATCAGAGGAAAGAGAGCTCTCAAGAAAGACAATATGGAAAGAAAGAAAGAAAGAAAGAAAGAAAGAAAGAAAGAAAGAAAGAAAGAAAGAAAGAAAGAAAGAAAGAAAAAAAGAAAGAAAGAAAGAAGGAAGGAAGGAAGGAAGGAAGGAAGGAAGGAAGGAAGGAAGGAAGGAAGGAAGGAAAGAAAGAAAAGCTGGTGCAGTTAAGTAGCATAGTGGATAGTGTTGCAGACCTAGAGTTGGGAGGTCCTGGGTTCAAACCTGGCGCTAGATGCTTTCTAGCTATATGACCTTGAACAAGTCACTTAACCCCTATTGCCCAGCCCTTGCCTCTCTTCTATCTTAGAATTGATACTAAAACAGAAAGTTTTTTTGTTTTTTTTGTTTGTTTGTTTGTTTTTTAATTTTAAACCCTTAACTTTTGTGTATTGACTTATAGGTGGAAGAGTTGTAAGGGTAGGCAAGGGGGGGTCAAGTGACTTGTCCAGGGTCACATAACTGGGAAGTGTCTGAGGCCGGATTTGAACCTAGGACCTCCAGTCTCTAGGCCTGGCTCTCAATCCACTGAGCTACCCAGCTGCCCCAGAAAGTTTTTTTTTAATGACAGTTCATTAATATAGTTTTGAGAAGTCCAACAAATGAAAACCCAAGTTGGATCAAATATGAAACTGAAAGTGTGCACACTAATGAACAAAAATGTGAGATCAAAGAAAATGACAGAAATTCTAGCTTCTCTGCAAAATTGGAAAGGAACAGAACCAAATAATACTCACATTTATTGGCTCAAACACTTCAAAGCTCACAAATTGCTAACAATGCACTTTGCCAGCTTCCTCTTGCATGCAAACTGGGTCCCACCTTTCTTAACAGAAGATATCACTTATCTATCTTCTGCCAAAGGGTGATGGCACCAGTGATTCCTCCAAATACAAGACAACTGTGTTTATAAATTTTATATAAAGCATTTGTATCTTGTAGTACTAAACTTAAAATTCTACATGTAGCCAGATGTCTATAAGGGTTGTTTATATAAAATGAAGAAATTTGCTTGCTCCAAAAGATTCTCGCCTTCTCCCCTCTGACTGCACCCTTTTAATGTGGTCTTGTCCAGTTATTCCCCTTCTCTTCCCTGGAGGTATGACCTGCTCTCTAGTCCCCCCCCCATTAAAGGGATTTCTCTGCCTTTGTGGGGATAACAGTAGAGTGAAGAATTTCAGATTCATTTGTTTCAGTCATGTTTGACTCTTCATGCTGCAATTTATGGTTTTCTTTGCAAAGATACTGGAGTGGTTTGCCATTTCCTTCTCCAACTCATTTTATGGATGAGGAAACTGAGGCAAATAGGGTAAAGTGACTTACCCAGAGCCACACAAGTTATTAAGTGTCTGAATCTGGATTTAAACTCAGGTCTTCTTGACTCCAGACTTGATGAGAGCATTCATTGTAGCCCCTAGCTGCCCGAGAAGAATTTCAGAATCAACTGCACCATCCTGCCTGTTTTTTAAAGAATGCATATCCTTTAGCCTAAAAGGGAAAAAAGTCCTCTCCCCATCTACATACCCACCTGTTTTAGGAAGTTTTTAAAATATAACAACCAACAAGATTCTTTGTCTCATGTAGTTTAGGAACTCTGTTCACTCCCAGTTCAGACATTTAGCATTCTTTGACCCTTTCCCCTTACATCTGTATACCTTACTCAGCCTCTATCCCATGTTTTTTTGCAGCTCCCTACATTAACAAAAATTGGGCACAAAAGATCAGAAGCAGCAAACTTTATTTCGCTGGGCTAACTCACAGTCAGATAAATTTTCACCCTCTAAGACTAAAGGAAAACAACTGATCTCTTGAAGACTAATCATAGTCCCTCTTCCATCATGGTTCACAAGTCAAAGGATTCTCTTCTAGCCAAGAGAACTTTGCCTCCAGAATGCATTACTCCTTAGCAGAGACATCTGGTAAGGGTTACATCTATAAACAATAACAAGGAAACAATATTTTGGATGATGAGCAATAAAGTCCCAAGAGTATAAAAAAGAACTGATTTTGAATTTGGTAACCGTTAAAAAAAAAAGCTTCCAGAAAGTGCAGTGACATGTATATGGCTTTTATTAATTGTCACGAAGCCTTTGATTTGGGTCCACTCTCATGGGTTATTTATGTACTTAAAACATAAAACCAACCCAAGTATAGTGAGATCAGTAGAACATTTTATGTTCACACAGAAAACTATTCACTAAAACTCATCACTGACAATAATGTCAAGAGCAATGGGTTTAAAACATGGCACCTCTTTCAGGGAGACCATTTTAATCCCCTTATAGTGCTGCTTAACTTTAAAGCCATCATCATCTCTGTGTAATTGGGTAAGGTTTCCAAGTTTCCATACCAAAATATCTTCTTCTTTCTTTAAACTTGCTTTCCATCTTAGAAATGATACTACGTATTGATTCTGAGGTAGAAAAGGAGTAAGGGCTAGGAAATGGAAGTCAAGAGACTTGCGCAGAATCACTCAGGTGGGAAGTGTCTGAATCCAGATTTGAACCCAAAATCTCCCATCTCCAGACTCGGCCAAAACATCTCTTTAATCACTTGTTGCACATGGATGAGATCAAGTATGTGGCTACACTGAAAAACACACTAAACCACTTTTTCCATCTCACAAATTCTTGCTCCAGTGATATCAAAATGTCATTCAGATTTAATACATCCAAAATTCTTAACATATGTCACAATAGAGATTAAAGACTTCAACTGTAAATCCAGAAGTTAAAGTGAACCAATAAATGAAAGTGATACTTCCACACATCTTGGGATCCTCTAGACAACACTAATGATACATAAAGCTATGAAGGTGAAAATATGGCAGTGTAAACCAAGAGTCTTAGAACATCCTAAAGTCAATACTTAGTGGGAAGGATACATTTAAAACAATCAATATCCAAACCAATCAAATTGATACAACATCAGTTTCAACATAACCTTTTGGAACTACAAAATGTACCATAAAATATTTGGCAAAACAAAAATTCACAAAATATTAACAATACACTTTTGTTGTTCATTTGTTTCCGTCATACCTGACTCTTTGTGACCATATTTGGGATTTTCTTCGCAGAAATACTAAATTGGTCTGTCATTTCCTTCTCCAGCTCATTTTACAAATGTGGAAACTAAAGCAAATAGGGTTAAATGAGTTGCTCAGTGACATAGCTAGTAAGTGTATAAGACCAGATTTGAACTCAGGAAGATAGAGCTTCCCGATTCCAGGCCCAGGGCTATCTACCTAGCTGCCCCTAACAATACACAGGGGCATTCTAATGTAGTTATAGAAAAATTAACATTTCCTTCAAAAAAGGGAGAAGAGGGTTGAAAATAATAATTATAGCTGGCATTTATATAGCACTTTAAGGTTCACAAAGTGTTTTACAAATATTATTTCATTTGATCCTTACAACAACCCTGAAAGGTAAGTGTTATTATTATCTAAATTTTACAGAAGAGGCAAAAAAGGAGATTCAATGACTTATAAGGTCACAAAACTAGTAAATGTCTAAAATAGATTTGAACTCAGGTCTTTCTGAATCTTAGCCAAGTACTCAATCCTCTACACCAGTGATTCCCAAAGTGGGCGCCACCACCCCCTGGTGGTAATGCAGCTATCCAGGATAGCGGTAATGGCCACAGGTGCACTTGGGGGCAGTTGAATAACTGTAAGGGGGTGGTGATAGTATATGACAGAGGGCACTAAGTAATATTTTTTCTGGAAAGGGGGCAGTAGGCCAAAAAAATTTGGGAACCACTGCTAATTAACTGCCTAGATTTTCTCAAAGCACATGATAAACAGATTAAAAACTTGAAGAAACATCTTTGGAATAAGACAACATTTTCCTTTATAAAGCAATAAGTAATGACTGACAATAGACATACAACATTGGATTTGTTTAACTTAGCCAGAAGTAAAGTGGTCAACCTCCAGACGGTACCTATGAAACAGCTATGACCTGAGATGGAAATCAAAAGACTCTTCCAATTAAAAATCCCCAGATGAAAACTAAATTAGAAATACTAAAAATCAAGGGAGAAATTAATAAAATCGAAAGTAAAAGAACTATTGAATTAATAAATAAGACTAGAAGCTGGTATTTTGAAAAAACAGATAAAATAGACAAAGTACTGGTCAATCTAATAAAAAAAAGGAAAGAAGAAAACCAAATTGACAGTATCAAAGATGAAAAGGGAGACCTCACCTCTAATGAAGGGGAAATTAAGGCAATCATTAAAAACTATTTTGCCCAATTATATGGCAATAAATATAACAATTTAGGAGATATGGATGAATATTTACAAAAATATAAACTGCCTAGATTAACAGCAGAAGAAATAGAATAACTAAATAATCCCATATCAGAAAAAGAAATTGAACAAGCCATCAAAGAACTCCCTAAGAAAAAATCGCCAGGGCCTGATGGATTCACAAGTGAATTCTATCAGACATTCAAAGAGCAACTAATCCCAATACTATACAAATTATTTGATATGATAAGCAAAGCAGGAGTCCTACCAAATTCCTTTTATGACACAAATATGGTACTGATTCCAAAGCCAGGGAGATCAAAAACAGAGAAAGAAAACTACAGACCAATCTCCCTAATGAACATAGATGCAAAAATCTTAAATAGAATACTAGCAAAGAGACTCCAGCAAGTAATTAAGAAGATCATCCACCATGATCAGGTGGCATTTATACCAGGAATGCAAGGTTGGTTCAACATTAGGAAAACCATCCACATAATTGACCATATCAACAGTCTAACAAACAAAAACCACATGATTATCTCAATAGATGCTGAAAAAGCCTTTGACAAAATACAGCATCCATTCCTATCCAAAAACTGCTGGGAAATTTGGAAAACAATATGGGAGAGATTAGGTTTAGATCAACATCTCACACCTTACACCAAGATAAATTCAGAATGGGTGAATGACTTGAATATAAAGAGGGAAACTATAAATAAGTTAAGTGAACACAGAATAGTATACTTGTCAGATCTCTGGGAAAGGAAAGACTTTAAAACCAAGCAAGAGTTAGAGAAAATTACAAAATGTAAATTAAATGGTTTTGATTATATTAAACTAAAAAGTTTTTGTACAAACAAAAACAATAGTCAAAATCAGAAGGGAAACAACAAATTGGGAAAAAATCTTTATAATGAAAAACTCTGACAGGGGTCTAATCCCTCAAATATACAAGGAGTTAAAGCAATTGTATAAAAAATCAAGCCATTCCCCAATTGATAAATGGGCAAGAGATATGAATAGGCAATTTTCAGGTAAAGAAATCAAAAGTATCAATAAGCACATGAGAAAGTGTTCTAAATCTCTAATAATTAGAGAAATGCAAATCAAAACAACTCTGAGGTATCACCTCACACCTAGCAGATTGGCTAACATGAAAGAAGAGGAGAGTAATGAATGTTGGAGGGGATGTGGCAAAATTGGGACATTAATGCATTGCTGGTGGAGTTGTGAACTGATCCAACCATTCTGGCTGGCAATTTGGAATCATGCTCAAAGGGCTATAAAAGAATGCCTGCCCTTTGAACCAGCCATACCTTTGTTGGGTTTGTACCCCAAAGAGATCATAGATAAACAGACTTGTACGAAAATATTTATAGCTGCGCTTTTTGTGGTGGCAAAAAACTGGAAAAGGAGGGTATCCCCTTCAATTGGGGAATGGCTGAACAAACTGTGGTATATGTGGGTGATGGAATACTATTGTGCTAAAAGGAATAATAAACTGGAGGAGTTCCAGGTGAACTGGAAAGACTTCCAGGAACTGATGCAGAGCAAAAGAAGCAGAGCCAGAAGAACATTGTACACAGAGACTGATATACTATGGTAAAATCGAATGTAATGGACTTCTGTACCAGCAGCAATACAATGACCCAGGACAATTTTGAGGGATTTATGGTAAAGAACGCTACCCACATTCAGAGGAAGGACTGCAGGAGAGGAAACATATAAGAAAAACAACTGCTTGAACGCATGGGTCGGGGTGGACATGATTGAGGATGTGGACTCGAAACTACCACACCAATGCAACTACCAACAATTTGGAAATAGGTCTTGATCAAGGACACATGACAAAACCAGTGGAAATGTGCATCGGCCATTGGTGGGGGGAGTGCGGGGGGTGAAGGGGAAAGTAGAAGCATGAATCATGTAACCATGTTAAAAATGAATATTAATAAATGTTTAAATTTTTTAAAAAAGACTCTTCCTCCAAAGACAAAATCTACATGAAAGCCACTGATAATGTAGATAAAGTAACCTCAAACAAATGTCTGAATCCTATATATGTATTTATAGAAACAGAAGAGTTTATGATGGCGGATCAAGCCCAGGACTTTGGCACCAGAAATTATAAATGACTTATTTTCAAGGACCTGAGACTTAATGATCTATGTAGATTATGAAAGGCAAATGGTAGAAAGTATGAAATACATCACTGCAGACTCTGAAAATTTAGTATTTACTGAATATCTAATAAACAAATCCAGGTAGCTACAAATTATATACTTCAGAAGCTCACTACCTTTCCTAAATTAATAAACCACAGATTCCTGTACTACAAAATGCATATGGCAGAACGTCCTTGAGAATACAACAAAAAAGCTGCCCTAGAATAAGACTATTATCCCAGACAGAACTATTGCATACAATTTCCTGAACATAACTCTGATCTGTAAACACTAAACAGCAACGTTTTTTAAATAAATGGAACCACAGTAAATACTCATAATCTTCAAGCTGTGTAGAATAAAAAGCTTTCAAATTATAGAGACTCAGCAAAAGAAATAAAAATCATGTGGAAACCAAATGAGGTCCAGATCATCCCTATCGACCCATCTGCCACTGGAAACTGTCCCAAAGATGGATTTGGTGAGTCCGTATAATAATAAAAATTAGTAGTAATAGTATAGTTTTTATATTTATAAATATTAGCTCACTTTATCTTCACAAAAAAATCCCAGGAGGTAGATGTTATTATTGTGCACATTTTAAATTTACCTCTACTGAGGTAGACAGACTGGCATTAATAAATGCTAATCCAGATTTTAATGCAGGTCATCTAGCCTCTGCACCCAATGCTCTATCCACTCAACTTCCTTATATGAGTTGTCTCCCCATTTAGAATGTGAGTTCTTTGAGAGCAGGGATTGTCTTATTTTCCTTTCATATCCCTAGCATTTAGCATGTACTTTGCACACAATAAGAACTTCATACATTATTTCTTTCTTTTGAAATCCAGGCTTCCCCTATAAGACTATTTAATCACAATTTTAAGTAAATTTGAGACCAAAATAATTCTGTTGAGAAATTGTGGGCCTCAATCATACCACTACTAGGCTTTCATACCTCAAGGAAGACAAAAGACAGAGTGAAAGATCCCAATATACTCAACAGTATTTATAGCAACATTTTTCATAGCAGCAAAAAAAAAAATGTAAATGAGTACCCATTCATTGGGGAATGTCCAAAAAAATCCTAGTAAATGAATGTATTGAAATATTATTCTGCTATAAAATACAACAAATGTGAAGAATTCAGAAATACTTTGAACAACTTGTATGAACTGATGCAAAGTTAAAAATAACAAGAGGAGAATTAATATGTTGATCATGGTAGAATGCATAAAAAGATAACATTCAAAGATTTCAAAACTCTGCTTAATGCAGTTGTGACTTAAGAGAACTGAAGCATGCTTCTCTTCTCTCAAGAGATAGTAAACTATAGGTGTGCAATGAGACTTACATTGCAAGGCATACATTGTCAGACATTGTCAAATAATATGTTGAGTTGTTTTGCTTAACTATCCTTTTTTGGTTACAAGGAAGGGTTCTGGGGAAGGATGGGGGAAATCATTGAAAAGTGACAATGATGTGTAATAAAGAGCATCAATAATGAGAGAGAAGGGAAGGCAATGCAAGGCAAGAGAAAGGAAAAGAAAAAAAAAAGAGAGAGAGAGAGAGAGAGAGAGAGAGAGAGAGAGAGAGAGAGAGAGAGAGAGAGAGAGAGCACAATGGAGAAAAGGAAAAAATCATGGGCTAGACCTTTATTTACTTCAAAAAGACTCAATGGAACTCCTTCTCCTTTCTAACAAGAAGAAGCACTATGGAAATTAACTTCAGCCTCTATCCCACCCCCAACAAATATTTCAAAACTTGGTATCATTTGCATCTTTTCCTATCCAGAGATCATCCATCTCATGGCTTAACGTGATGAGATGATGCTGGAGGACATTATTATTTCATGTTTCTATTCTGAGGAAGATGTCTCTCTTCAACTTAACTACTAGCTGACAAAAATAATGTTGAACATCTGCAAGAGATAAAACAACTTGAATCCAATTTCCTTTCACATAGATTAAGAGCCCCATTCTCCTGTCACTTATGTAGCATATAACTCAGATTTTTTTAAACAATATTTAAATGAGAGGCTAGTTTTTTAGGCTTGTCATACGAATGATATAAATTTTTTATTCTGTCCCTTCCACTGATGTTATAGATCTAGGAGAACTTAGCACAAGGCAGCAAACCAGGAAAGTAAAAAGGAGTCACATCAGGATCGAAGAAGGATAGACTGGATAAAAGGCAGAAACCACAAAGAAATTTCTTTCAAGAAAATACATAAGTAAATGTAGTAGTAAAGAGATAAGCCTCAAAATGAAAGTTGCCCTCAACTAGGAACTGAGAGAGCCTTCTTTACATGTCAGAGTCAGGAACGCATACATAGTATAATGAGCTGGACAAAGCACAGCAGTTCTGGCCTGTAGGCATGCCAGCACCTGCACCTGAGTCTTCACCATCTCTTCCTGGAAAACATGTCAGAGTTGGTAAAGTACAGTGTACATCACTGGTATCATTTGTCTATACCTTATTCACAGAAAGAACAGAAGCCCTGACCGTTCTGGTTTAAGAGGAAAGGTAGATGGAAGTCCTTATTGCTGGAGACATACAGAATAAAAGGCCATGATTTCAGATATGGAGAATAGACTTATTTACTGGCTAAGGAGGAGTTACATGCTGGGGAAAGCTATTGAAAATTAAGCTATGCCTCTATTTTCACTGACGTCCTCAGTCTTATTTTGTACTATTTCTGTTAACTTCACTTTTGAAGTTAAAACCAGATCTAATGAGTTCTATAAAGCCTTCCTTAAGGTGCTGTTTCATCTTCAGTTGGTGTAAAACAAAAGAATTCAACAAATATTCAACATTTTTAATAGTGGCTTGGATGAAAGTATATATGGAATGCTTATTAAATTTGTAGATGACATGAAACTGAGAGAGAGAGAGAGAGAGAGAGAGAGAGAGAGAGAGAGAGAGAGAGAGAAATAACACCATCAATAACAGCTTTAGGATCCAAAAGAGATCTTAACAGGCTGGGGCTGTGGGGAAGAAGCTAAAGGTGAAATTTTATAAACATAAATGTAAAGTTTCACATTTGAGAAATTTAGATTTAGAAAATCAACTATACAAGTATAAGATAGAAGAGGTCTAGCTAAAAAATAGTCATTGTGAATAATCCCTAATAAGTTTAGTTAATTGCAAGCTCCATATAAGTCAATATTGTGCTTTAAAAGTAAAAAAAAATGGAAATGTAAGTTGAATTAATAAAAATTGAACTGCAAGGAAGAGATTCTCCCATTTGGAGTACTAAGTGACACATTTTTGAAGGGATGTCAACAAGATTCAGAGAAAGAAAACTAGCATTTCAAGGGAACTGAAAACATTGTCAAAAAATCAATAAAAGAAAGTTGAGAGGTTTAGCTCAGAAAAGAGGAGTGGGCCAAGAGTAAAGAAGGGAGTGTGTGATCATGATCTTCAAATATTTAAATGGTTGTCATGTGGAGAAAGCATTAGACTTGTCCTCCTTGGTCCCAGCAGTCAGAGCTAGGACCAATAAGTGAATGTTATGGGGAGGCAGATTTCAGTTCAATATAAGGAAAAACTCCCTTGATTGAACAGCAATTGGAGCTGTCCAAAAGTATAAGTGCTGCTCCTAGAAATAACATGTTTTTTCATCACTAAAGATCTCCAAATGAAGAATGAATGGTCAGTGGTCTAGAATGTTGCAGAAAGAATTCATTAGTTTTGGAGCAGTTAGACTTGATGGCCTTAAAAGTCTTGCAGGAGGAATCTTTGAGGCAGATTATGAAAATCTTTGTAATTTTTTCCACAAAATTCTAAAACGCTTTCTGGTACTAGATTGATTTATACCTCTACCAAGACTATATTAGTATATATGTCTTTTTGTAGGCCTCCAGCATTAACTATTCCTATCTTTTGCCATTTTTGTAAATATGCTGAATATAGGAAGAAGCTTAGGGCTCTTTTCATTTGCATTTCTCTTCTTTTTAGTGATTGGGAGCTTTTTTCATATGGTTGCCAATAGTCTATAATTCTTCTTTGGATAATCTCTTTTTTCCCCATATCCTTTGACCATATCAATTTCACTGAGGAATTACTTTTGCTCTTACATATATTTATGTTACTTCCTAACATATCTTAGATATCAAACCCTTGTCAGAGATATTTAAATATTTTTCCCAATCAACAACTTCCCTTCTTATTGTAGCTCCATTGATTTTGTCAAGGACAAAGCTTTTTAATTTCAGCTAACATGAATTATTGATTTTCTCTTTGGTAATCACCCTTATATCTTTCTTGGCTGAAAAATTTCCCCCTAGCCATAGCAACAAGAGAGACCTGATATGATGATTTTCTTCTGTTTTTTTTTCAATATTGAGGTTGAGAATTCAATTTGAATCTATTGTGATATATGATGTATATTCTTTTTTTTTTTTACAAAGTGCACATGATATGGTGGGGGTGGGGGAGAACAAGTGGTCATCTGGTCACATAAGGATATCCAAGGTATCTCACTATGACCTAAATGCAAACAAATGGATTTAGAAGAATATTCCCATTTTGGTGTATATTGTAACTGTTCTGCCTTGCAAAGTTGTATATCCAAAAATATTTTTGTTTAAAGATGAGTAGAAGAGGCAAAGCAAACAAAGTTGTAATACTTTTCCCATCTAGCAGTTCCATTCTAAATGATTCTTATTAGAGGAATCAGAGAATCATAGGTTTACAGGCTGAAGGAACTTCAAGGATCACATGAAATGCTTTGCCCAGGGTCACACAGATGGTAAGAAACAGATCTAGATCCCAAACGCTGACTCCATGTAGATTCAGAGCTCTCTTAATTCTCTCTTTAAATGAGAGGGGTAATCTTAGATGGCCTCTGTAATCCCTTTCAGCTATACATCTATGACTATAAACAACTAAATATACCTCACTGTCATTCTTTTTTTCATTGAAATAGCAGAATGGAATACTGGATTTGGAGTCCAAGAACTTCAACTTGAGTCCTGACTCTGCCCATTAGAAGCTATGTAATACATTTTGGGGGCCTTCCCAGGTAAAATATAAACTATAATTGAAGCATTCATAGCATGTCAATTAACTCTTCCATTTTTATTTATTGGTCAGGTCCTAAGTCTATAGCATAGTTACCTGAACCAAGCAGATAACTCACTTCACTTTTCCAGACCTGAAATTTCTTTCCCAAATGCAAATCTAAAACATATGATCCATTCAAATTCATGGTACTATGCTAAAAACACAGAAGCACAAAAAGATGAATTAATGAACTGAACAATTTAGGGGACTCAAAGAGTTTACAGTCTAACATTAAGAATCACTGCAAAGCTTGGGCTCTATGCTTACGCACTTCTCCCTAAGAAATGACTCTTCTGTGAAACTAAGTACAACATTACAAACCAACTTCAGTCTAAGGAGACTGGCCTTTAATGAGGGAGGTTAATCTCCCTTTTCTAATATTCGTAAACTCATTACATCTCCCATCCCAGCACTTCAGGTAAAACTGATTAAAGCTTCAGTTTGGGCTAATAAAGCTTCCTCAAAAGAGAAGAATAAAAAGGTGCTTGATTTATAATATGAATTAGGTAAGAGTCAGACATTTATTTTCTACATAAAAAGGAAGCAAAATACAGATAGACAAAAAATTAAAACAAGTTTCAGCAACTAAACTTTTTAGTTATACTCTCCCAAGAGGATGATATTAAAATATTCCAGAAACTAATATGTCTATTTTCCACAAACTATCTTACTATACAAATATGTCAAACACAGAAAAATCCTGTTTGCAGTAAAGAGCTGATAAAGAACCTCTAGTGAGTCAGAAATCTTGCTCACTCTCAGACTCCTTAATGGAGTCTGGCTTTTCTGACCTGTCCATCACAAACTTTACCTGAAGCAGCCTAAGTTGGCTTAAACTAGCCTGGTGATCAGCCATTGTTACCAAGCATCTTGTAATATCTTGCTTTGTGTTCCCGCTGTCCCTGGTAGACTGCCCATTTTCCCCAAAAGTACTCTTTGAGGTTTGAAATAATATATTGTCTTAATTCTTTTTGGACTGTGGGGTCTCCGTGTTTGGATTCTTCCAGCATTTATGTCTGAACTTTCCTTTAAAAAAGCCTTTAAACAAAACCAATGCTACCAAAATTAGAAGGGAAACAATAAATTGGGAAAAAATATTTGACAAAAAACTCAGATAAAGGTCTAATTACTCAAAAATACAATGAGCTAAATCAATTGTACAAAAAGAAATCAAGCCATTCCCCAATTGATAAATGGGCAAGGGACATGAATAGGCAATTCTCAGAAAAAGAAATCAAAACCATCAATGAGTACATGAGAAAGTGTTCTAAATCTCTAATAATTAAAGAAATGCAAATCAAAACAACTCTGAGGTATCATCTCACACCTAGCAGATTGGCTAAAATGACAATAATGGAGAGTAATGAATATTGGAGGGGATGTGGCAAAATTGGACATTAATGTATTGCTGGTGGAGTTGTGAACTGATCCAACCATTCTGAATGGAAATTTGGAACTATGCTCAAAGAGCTTTAAAAGACTATCTGCCTTTTGATCCAGCCATAGCACTGCTTGGACTATACCCCAAAGAAATAATAAGTTAAAACACTTGTAAAAAAACATTTATAGACATGCTCTTTGTGGTTTAAAAAAATGGAAAATGAGAGAATGTTCTTTGATTGGGGAATGGCTGAACAAATTATGGTATTTGTTGGTGATGGAATACTATTGTGTTCAAAGGAATAAAGAACTGGAGGAATTCCATGTGAACTGGAATGACCTCCAGGAATTACTGCAGATTGAAAGGAGCAGATCCAGGAGAACACTGTACACAGAGACTGATACACTGTGGAACAATGGAACATAACGGACTTCTCTACTAGCAGCAATATAAGGATCCAGAGCAAAGCTGAGGGACTTATGAGAAAGAAAAATAGCCACATTCAGAGGAAGAACTGTGGGAGGAGAAACATAGAAAAAAACAACTGCTTAAACACATGGGCTGATGGGGATATTATTGGGGAGGTAGATGCTAAATGATAACTCTAGTCCAACTATCAATAATATGGAATTAGGTCTTAATCAATGATACATGTAAAAACCCAGTGGAATTGTGCATTGGCTAGAGGGGGGAGGGTTTTGGGGAGAGGGAAAGAACATGAAATGTGTAACTATGGGAAAATATTCAAAATAAAATAAAAAATTTTTAAAAAAGGACAAACTCTCTTAACAATGATAGGTTATAGATACAAGAGAATAATTACAAAGCAGGATATAAGATATGGATGATATTCATATATATATTATAATAGAAAGGGAATGTGGAAAGTGATCAGAGCAAGATTAGGCATGGGGGAATCTAAGAAACAGAAGATTTAAAGCCAGAAAATGTTTTAAAGATCAATTATTGTAGCACTCTCACTTTACAGACAAGGAAACTAAGTCTCAGAGAGTAGATGTGATTCTTAAAGTAGGTTTGTCATAGTTGGGTCTGGAAGATTATTTAACATTCATCACTAGTCCATTAGCACCACATGCTGAAGTTGAGTAGGCTGTTAGTGGTATCCCTTTTCTTCCATTGCTCTGGCTAATAATGCAAGCATAGGGAGTAGGTCATATTTCCTGAAGGGACTATTATTATAACCAAACTAGTTGTATAATGTAAAGAGCAGAAATGAAAGACGAAAACTCACCCACTCACCTCTCTAAAAATGTAAATTAACAAACTAGAAATACTATTCACATTTCCAGTTAACACAGATAAAATCCATTTCATTCTTATAACCCAACTCCTAAGATAAATGAGATCACTCTATCATATCATCCTTGAAGGCTGAATACAAGCCTATATGGGTGGATTTGCCAACTTGATATTTTTTGTTTTTGAATAATTTGGCTGTGAGGGGAAATTTCATGAAAATCCTTGAATCTTGTGCAGATTTCATAGCTTTTGCCATCAGAAAGGAGAGTCAGATACATGCTGCCTTCGTCAGGTGATTAGGGGGTTGCATCTAGGGACTTTAATCCATTCTTCTCCTCTGAGCTTCTGAGTCAAGGGGCACAACTTCCAAGAAGAAGGAAGTTCAACATAAAGGAGAACATATAGTAATCAGGAGGCAGGACAGGACAAATATTCTCCTTTGTCAGCAAACATTATGTGACTTGGTCACCATGTCCCATTTTCTCTAGAAGAACCGAGAGTTCCTAATGAAATCAGAAATAAAAAAATCTCAAAGCCACAAGAAATAGATGATGGCAGAAGCCTCTTTTTTCTCTTTCCAATTTCTTCCACCAGCTTAGGCCTGGAAATTCTAGAGTGAAATATCAGAGACAGCTCCTTCATTCCCAGACATTCCTGAGAGTTTTCCAAATTCCAATACCAAAACCTCACCAACCATGTTTGCTAGGTTAACTAATGAAGGCAGCTGAACCAATGAAATATGCCTACCTAACTACAGACTGAGTATGCTTGTTTTAGTCAAAAGTCCTGATTACTTAGAAGCATAACATTTCATTTTTGTTTGTCTTTAAAAATCATGTTTCTTGGAAATTTCATAGCAATAACAAGATAATATCAGAGCTAGCATCAGAGCTAGTATAAAAGCATTTAAAGGATCAACAAGTCTAAGCTACAGAGGAACTTAGAAATTTATCTAGCACCGAGGTTCTTAAAGTTTTTTGTGTCATGGTCCCCTTCAGTCTGGTGAAGACTATGCACTCTTCTTCAGAATAATGTTTTTAAATGCATAAAATAAAACACAAAGTACTACAGAGGAAATTATCATATTGAAATATAGTTATAACAGGAGTCTGGTGATCCCCTCAGTTTGCTAAGATGATGGCATCCAGGTAGTTGACCCTAGGAAGATGCTAAAGCAGGATAATGAGGACTAGAATACAAGAAATATTCTTGACTTACCATGTGATTGGGAAGAATTTTTTTCCAATGGCTGTATAGTCAGAACTTTGGTTGTCTTCAAAAAACCTGAGCACCAAACATGATGTTGGCAGTCTGGGAGGAAAAGGCAACTTCCTCCTTCAAGGCCAGGTAAAATCATGGGAGGACTTCAAGGCCTCCTCCTCTCCCTCTCTCACAAATTTCTTGTGGCCCCTGAGAAATAGATTTGGATCCTTGTCTTTTTAATACATTCTTTTCTATTCTAGTTGTTAGAATTAGAGACTCCAAACTGAGAGAGGAGCATGAGCCACAAAGATCTGGGAATCCAAGAATCAGACAGCATGTTGCAACTAGACCGACATTAAAATCCTGAGAAAGGTCTGGGTCTCCAACTCCATACAAAGTAGCATTGATGCCACCTTTGAACTTCCTTTGAATGTGAACTTGGTAGGACCAAATGCAATATAGGAACTGAGTTAAGCTGGAAACCTAATATCTTCTGCCCCATGAGATAGTATTGAGGGAATTATGCACCCCTCCAAGATGTTGGGGGAAACATCTGGACCTTTGTTCTTGCAGCATCTGTGAAGTAAATATCTCTTTGTAAGAACTAATCAGAGAAGTGGCAAAAATGGAACTGAAGGACTGGTCACTGGCCCTCTAACAATAGGGAGCTTGAGTTGAAGGTAGAGAAAAAGTCACGCATGAACCCCTTCAGGTATCCTAGAATCATAAGGAGCAATAGAGCTGGCCTGGCCCTGAAGGAGAGGGGCCAAAGTCAACCAGGTTACAGTTGTCAAAATACTTTTAAAGATAAGTTCCCAGACTCTAATCTAATCTCACACACTTCATTTTACAATTTTCTCCCCAACAGACCAATCCAAGATGCCTCAAACTAAATAGTCACTTCAAATGTAGATCGATAAGAAGAATTTCCATTCATCCTGAGGTAGATGGTGCTATCTTGGCATAATAAAGTCATAATAGTTGACATCAGTCTTAAATGGTAATTTCTTACTGCTCAGGTGAGGTGAGTTAAGATGCAAATTAATCTCCACAGGGGATGTACTAGTGCCACTAGCTAGAGTTGAAAAAAAAGTTCTGTGATCTCATTATGTCTTCCCTCGTTGTTCTTTTTGATTTTTGGCCCTCCAGCTAAACAAGCTGAGGCAGCTGCTGTTCTCCATTAGAAATTTACCATAATGTGGAAACAAAGGATGTCTCTTAGAAGGTCAGATTCAAACTTAAAGATGCTTCTGCTGACAGGGTTAGGATCTACCTATGTTAATATGATCATGTCCAATGGACAACAAATCTTTTCTACAGTGCCTACCCTTACGGTCTACTCTAGTCTACCAATTCTTTACATCTTGCAAGAACTGTTCCTGCTTAGAATCCAAGCAAATCAGGGATTCCTGAAGCAGGCAATATCAGAAATGGGTTATCTGGAAAGAACATGCCATCCAGCATAAATGAAAAAAATCAATTAAATATGCATGAAGGTATTTTTGCAAAGCATAAGAACAAGACAAATACAGGGTCCTCAGTGTACAAGGTCAGTAGACAGCTTCTACCCAAAGTAGTTTTGGTCTTTCTGATAAAGGATAAAATGTGGGTCCTAGTCCATACAGTCCAAATTCACTGGTGGATTGTGACACCCAGCCACATCACTCTGTAGTGGGAAAATCTAGACAGCTGTAGGATGGTAGATTAAAGTCTAAGTCAATCCAAACAAAGTTCAATTAAGATGAGACAAGAATTGAATTGAATGGAAATAGGACTTGATCAATGACACGTGTAAAACCCAATGGAATTGTGCGTAGGCTATGGGAGGGGGGTGAGAAGAGGGGAGGGAAAGAACATGAATCATGTAACCATAGGAAATTTTTCTTAATCAATTTTTTAAAATTAAAAAAATAAAAGAGGGAAAAATAATTGAATTGAGCAGCATGCTAAGAGCTTAAATGAAATAGGGAGATGAAAATTAATTTTTTTAAGAAATCAAGGAACATCTACTATGGTAGCAATAAACTAGTAACAAAATAGCTGCCTATCAATTGGGGAATAGCTAAACAAGTCTTTATGCAGGAATATGGTGGAATATTAGTGTTGTTCAGAAGTGATGAATATTGGGGCAGCTAAGTGGCTCAGTGGATTGAGAGATAGACCTAGGCATGGGAGGTCCTGGATCCAAATCTGGTCTCAGATACTTCCTAGACGTGTGACCCTGGGCAAGCCACTTAACCCCCATTGTCTAGTCCTTACCACTCTTCTGCCCTGGAACAATTCACAGTTTATTCTAAGACAGAAGGTAAAAGAGGGGGGTTTTTTAAGTGATAAATAAGATGAATAAAAAGGAGCATGGGAAGACTAATAAATTGAAGAAAAATAAAATAAGCAGAGCCAGGAAAACAACATGTACAATGACTACAACAATGTAAATAGTAAAAACAACGACTAAGCTGAATATTGTATAATTTTATATATGTGTGTGTACATATATATATGTATATATAATACTCTTCCAATAAAATATAAATTCTTGAGGGCAGTGGCCATCTTGTCTTACAATGCCTAGAACATAGTAGGTGCTTAATAAATGCTTACAAATCTACTGATTGATTGATGTTTTCTCTAAGTCAGAGACAGAAAGGTTTATTTGACTGGCATCTAAGAATTTAAAATAAACAATGAAGTCAAACAAGTAAATAAATTAAAATTCTTGAAGATAGAGTTATCTTGGTAAATAGATGTTCCTGTAAGTGGCCCTAAAATGCAATGCTACTTTGTGTAGCAAGGATTTTTCATCCTGAACAATAATCTTTGTTGCCCTTTTTTGGGTATATATCTGATAATTTATTATTAAGTATCTATAAACCAATCTTTCATTTTACAAACGAGGAAGCATAAGCCCAGGTAATTAAGTGTTTTGGCCAAAAGGACAGAAATAACATTGGGAGCAAGATTTAAACCCAAGTTCTCTGATTACAGAGCAAGTACCCTTTCCACCATCTCCATTATGTGTCTATTTCTTCATACCCTTTCTTATGCCCTTCATCATCCAGAAATATCCTTTTTCTCTGCATTAAAGCCCCCATTCTGCCTTCAAGGAACTTAAAATTTTATTGGAAAGACTACATCTCCACAATGGCTAGGTTAAAAAAAAAGGAAATGATAAAATAAGGCAAAATAGAATATATGATTCATGAATGGATCAATCAATTAAAAAGCATTTGTTAAGACTTACTGTTATATTTCTGGTAATGGTGTCAAATACTGTTTCTTCTACATTTGGTGTAACATTAAACTTAGTTTCAAATAAAAATGATCACCAAACAAAATCCAGTTGGCCAGGATTTGAACCCAGGTCTTCTATCTACAAACCCAATTCTCTTTCCACTATAAAATTCAGACCCAACTGAATTTTATTTGGTGATGATTTTTATTTGGTACAAAGTTTAACTTCACACCACATATGGGAGAAACATTTTCTAAGCAAATTACAAAAAGATTAAAGACGGGATGGATAACCTACTTAGGTGAATAGGTTACTTACAATCAATATCCACTAACATGGAGGTTAAAAAGCTGGTTTGGCAAGATCCCTTCTTGGCAACATTTTGTTGCTAAGTTTCCGAACCAGCTTTTGGTTTGAGTTACTATGTGTACTTAAAAACTATGAAAATCTATCTCTTTTTAAGTAGATTGTAATCAATTTTCACAATTTTTATTGGCCCTCACTCGAATTAATAAGTATATCTAATAAATGTGAAACTATTCACAAAACCCTTCTTGGTTTATTCAAGCAAAAAGTGGATGTTTTCCCCCCTGGATTCTCTATACTGGCATCAAAACCTACCACATAGTCATTTTACCTGCCACCACTTTCTCCTGTCATTCTATTTCTTCCTCTCACCCAAAAGATCATTAAGCTTTAGATCATTAGATCATTAGATAGGTAGGAATTAGATCATTCCTATCAGAATTAATTGCCTGATATAGTTTATAATTAATGAAAATGTTGCAGCTGATGTGAGACAATGAAGCTTTATGATCTGTCTTCAAGCTGGTAGTTTATTGACTAGTAGATTGAATGCTTACTGACTGAAAATTACTACATATAATTAGATTGGTTGTCCCTTCTGAAATGCATATTATGAATGCTTCTCAACAGTCATAGGCTTCCACTTTACACTCCAATTCAAAATTGAATGTCTACATCACCTCTCCTTATATTCCACAGGCCCTTCCACACTAGTCTACTTACTTTTATGTACACACACACACACCCCTCATTGCTTCCTCTCCTTCCTCATCTCTGCCTCTTGGAATTCCAAACTACTTTTTGTTCATTTTTATCTACTTTACATTTGCTTGCATGTATACATGGTGTTTCCTTTAATAGAATCAATCAATTAATCAATAAGCATTTATTAAAAACTAATCATATGCCAATCCCTATACCAAAAGCTCCTTAAGATCATGGACCGTTTGATTTTTTGTCTTTTTATTCTCAGCTCTTATCCCAGTGCCCAGAACAGAGTAGACCAGTGATGGGAAAACTATGGTCCACGGGCCAAATGTGGCCCCCTGAAATGTTCTATCTGGCCATGCAACATTATTCCTAATCTGACGAATACAATGAGTAGGATACAATACAATGAAACTTCCAAAGAGTTGCCTTAGAAACAGACTGACAGATGAGCATTTCCTTTCCTTTGGCCCCCTCTTTAAAAAGTTTGCCCATCACTGGAGTAGACCATTAATAAATATTCAGCAGCTCTAAGACACAGTGTAGTAGAGCAATTAGACCTGGGTCGAAGCCCTGCCTCTGCCATATAGTGGCAATGTGACCTTGGACAGTTCACTTAATCCTTCAACTAAGACTAAATTGAGGAGAAGGAATTAAGTCAAATTATCAGAAGAAACATCTCCCTGGGAGCTCTCTACACTGGCAAAGTCACAAGTCCAGTCCCTATTGTTATCCTTCATCAAAATCATCATTTATGTTTGCCTAATGCCTTAAAGTTTACAATGTGCTTCTTTCACAACCTCCCTGAGGTAAGTAGCACAAGTATCAATTTACAGATGAGGAAACTGAGGATCTAGAGAGGTTAAATGTCTTGCCCTTTACCATAGCTAATTAGTGCCTAAGTTGGATTTGAACCCATATTTCCTGATCCCAAGTCCATTGTTCTATTCCCTACAACATGCTGCCTCTCATCATGGCCACAGTGTGGTCAACATCATCATCATCATGCCTTATCATTGTACCAGGCTGTTTTCATTTCCATGTTCTGTTGTTCATTGTCTTACCCTCCCAATCCAAGTTCAATGACAAGGAGCTGAGAAGAATCCAATTTTCCTCATTAAAACAAGGATTTTAAAAGTGTTATTATCAGAGGGAAAGGAAGCTTCCACTCCCTTGGTTCTGTATTCATTGACAGAACCCTGTTAAAAAGTGCTGAGATCCACACTCTTCCCTGGGTAGTGAGCACACTGAACAATTAGCTCACTCTCACTAGCTCTGTTGGCTTTTTCCAGAGAGCCCATTTTCTCTTCCCCTTAGCTCTTCTCAGATGATATGAGGAGTGATATGTCTGCTGGTGGTGATGAGAAGCAACCTTCCCCAAAGCAGAGACTTGCCATCTTTAATCAGCATTATCCAGACCAATAGGGCACTTTCAACTGGCCTCAGACATCTAAAGACATCTAAAGTCCTCCTTGGGGTGTTTCCTATGCTCCCCATAATCAGTCTAGAGATGTTGATCCCTGGAAGTTGGCACAGACACATCCATGAGTCCTGACCAGAGAAGTGACTCTGGGATTTAACATAGTCCTCAAGATATGAACAAAGAGTGCTCCAGCCCTGAGCTCCAATCATTCACACTCCCAGCAAAAGCAGCTTTTCTGAGCTGCACAAGACAAGCAGGATGGACTCAAGTGATTCAGACACAGATAACAAGAGAGTCCAGAAAGCCTGAGAGAGTCAGGAAAGTAAATCAACTTATAAATAGTTATTTCAATGGTTTTCCCACTTGATTTGTTCAAGTCTACCTTTCCTTCTAAGAGAGTCCATAAAAATATGGCCACAGTGAGAGCTCAGATTTCTATAGCAGTGTAAGACATATAACCCTATTCCCCTGCTACAATTCCTTATCTCTAATTCCCACCCATCTCAGCCCTGCCCCTCCTAAAAAGCCAGGCATTGACCCTTTCCACTGTATCCTCAGGGTCAAAAAATCTTATGCTGCTGCTTCAGTAACTTAGATCTGGAGCTGAAAAAGGCCTAAAGGGTAATATAATGAAATCTTTTCATTTTACAAATGAGAAAACTGAAACCCAGAAAGACAAGATAACTTGCCCAAGGCAGGAAGTGGTAAAACTGGGATTCAAACTCAGTTCTCAATTTCAATATTCGAGTTCATGACTTTCCACTGAACCCTTGTCCCAAAGCTAACAAGCTTCCCTTTATTGGAAACCTCTCCTCCTGTATTCCTTCCATCATTTGGCACTCAGATACAGATACATGATCCATTCCAGATACATACTCCATCCCAGAAAATCCTGACCCCTGACCTCTCCTGCACCAGATGCACCTTCTCTCAAACTCACAGGACCAGGAAGAAATACAGGCATATTACTCCTTGTTCCTCAATACTACTTCCTTCTTCCCTCATCACTGGAGAACTTCTCCTTTGTGATTTGATCCCCCCAGATACATCACCCTATCTTCTTAATGGTGACAATTACCCCTTCAGTGCTCACATTATGGACTTTCATCTTTCCCAAGAAGTTCAGTATCTGGATCAGTCTTCTTCACCACCCTTTGCCCTTATACTTGGGGATTTAATATACAAGGGGTTGTCCCTCAGCACCCTGACTCCCAATTTCTAACTTCATCAACCCTTTGGTCTACTGCACCTCATGCAGTCACAGGTATGACTGTGCCCTTAATCTTTCGATATTTTTACCTGTTAACATTCCATTTCCATGATCAAGAACTCTGAAATTCCACCTCTATCTGACCATAACTTCTCTGTCCCTTCCTGTGACAAACCCCTCTAAAAATCTATTGGGTTTTGTTATTGTTTAAAATATTTTTCAATGAATAAGCATGTATTTTCTTTCTCTCCCACTTCCATTAGGAAAAAAATTGCTAATCAAGCAAAACAAATTCCCACATTGCCTTTGTCAAAATATGCACGACTCATTCTGTTCCCTCTATCTATAACCTCTCTGTCTTAGGTGTTGGTTAGCATATTTTATCATCAGTCTTCTGAAATCATGGTTGATCATTCTGTTGATCAAACTTCTTAAGTCTCTCAAAGATGCCTTTATAACATTGTACTTATTTCAGTCTCTTTCAATTCATACAAATATTCCCATGGTTTTCTGAAAATATCCTTTACATTATTTTTATAACACAATAGTATTCCCTTATATTGAAATACTGTAATTTGTTCAGTTATTCCCCAGTTGATGGATACCCCCTTAGTTTCCAGCTCTCAACTATCTCAGAAAAGAATGGCATCAATGTTTTAGTTACATATAAGATCTTTTTCTCTTTCTTTTACCTCTCTGGGAAATAAGCCTAGTTGTAGTCAAAAAGTATGTACAGGCTTAAACCTATCCTTCAACACCACAATGGCCTCCATTCCCTATATTCCCTCAAAGTTCTCCCAAGCTAGCATCCTACACTTTCCTCCTTTACCAGTCTTGACCTTTTAGAAAACCAATTCATTGTCCTGTACACTTTAATCTCTTGCTCCCTTGTCCTGTTGACAACCATGTCTTTCCAAACTCCAACCCTGTATCACACTACCATCACATACACTATGTTCTCATCCACATGCTGCTAAAGAGTGCTTGAAGATGTGTGACCTTGCACATTGGATCCATAACAAATTATGTCATCTAATTTCAATTAAGCCCCCATTGCTCTAAGGCAGTACTCTTTTATTTCTCTTTATTCTTATTCCTCTTAACATATTCCTTACAATAGCTTAACATATTCCTCACAATAGCTATTTCAAGCCTTTTTTTCTGTCCTCAAAATTCCCACACCACAACCTACTAAACTCCACCTGCAGGAAAGGATACCGTTTTATGCCTTGCTGAGAAAATGTCAGTCATTTTGCTCTGAGCTCTCTGTTTGCCCCTATAATGTCTTAAAACTCCTTGACTCCTTTGATCTAGTCTCTAAGAAAGACATGACTTTTTCCTTACTACCCTCTAATTTTGCACAATCCATTTGTATCTTGCCTCCAAAATCAGCCTTTATAATTTTCAGCCTATCCTTATCTATTGCCTTTGTTCCTACTAAATATACCCAGATCTCACTCATCTTTAAAGAATTTTACATCATCCAACTAACGCATGAAACTATTGCATTTTTAGCATTCATTCTCTCTTTCCTCTCACTCCCTTCTCAATGTCTGATAATCTATATTCCATCCTTGTTGATCAAATGAAACTACTCCATCCAAAGTTTCCAAATAAACTTTTCTTTGGCAGATATGATGGCCTTTCTCAGTCTCTATCCTTCTTAACTTGTGCTGCTTTTGACACTGTTGACTTCAATCCTTTTCTGGGACTCTTTCCTTCCTTCTCTGCTGGCTACAAAAGATCTTAAATATTTACTAGACTTTACCATTCCCCTCAAGTCATCCTGTCTTATACTCTACTTTCTCTCCTCTTACTCATTCTTCAACCTTTGAAGTCTTTCCTCCTCATCAAATCAACTCAATCTGTTCTCTCCAAAGTTGCCAATGAATTCTTAATTACCAAATATTATGATCTTTTCTCAGTCTTTCTTCTTCTATCTGCTACAGTTGACACGGCTGATCACCCTCTACTCCAAGATATTCTTTCCTCTCTAGATTTCTATGAAGTTTTTTTCTCCTGATTCTCTTCCTACCTTGTCTGACCACTCCTGCTTATTCTCCTTTACTGAGTCATCATCCATCATCATCTATATCATGCCCTCTAACTATAAATGTTCTCCAAGACTCTTTCATGTGCCCTCTTTTCTTCAATTTCTATTCTCCCACTCAATGACCTTATCAGTTGTTATGAATCTCTGTGTAGAAATTCACCAATCTATATATCCCACCTCAGTCTCTGTCCTGAGCTCTGCAATATCACCAGTTAGCTACTAGGCATTTTAATGCCAATTTCCTCAAAATCAAACTCAGTATGCAAAAAAACGAAGCTATTATCTTTCCCCGCAAACTCTCCTCTTTTCTCAAATTTCACATTCTAGTTGAGGACACCACCATTCTTCTAAGACTCCTAGGTTTTTGTTTGTTTAACTGTTGACTCTGGCCCCAATCTATCTTTCTAACTTCAATAGGCGTTACTTTCCCTTCCTTGATCAATGATCCAGACAGACTGACCTTTTATCTGCTCTTCACACAAACACCCCACCCCCCACCTCCATGCCTCTGTCCTAACTAACTATCCCCTCATTCCTGGAATGCAATCCCTCCTCGCCTCATAGAACAGGGGTCGGCAACCTTTTTGGCCGTGAGAGCCCTAAACGCCACATTTTTAAAAATGTAATTTCGTGAGAGCCGTACAGTGCTCACAGTGTGGTTCCTGTAACAGTGCCTGGAAAAAAAATTGACTTTATGGCTCCTGCAGAAAGAGCCATATCTGACCCTTAAAAGAGCCAGCTATGGCTCGAGAGTCATACGTTGCTGACCCCTGTCATAGAATCTCTTTCTTCAAAACACAGCTCAAGTACCCCTTCTATATAAAGCCTTTCTTGATGTTCCTACAACTATTACTGTATTCCTTCCAAAACTACCTTGCATTTAGCTATTTTGTATTTATACTTATGTTTTGATATTCATTTCAGGATATGCTTATATATGGACTTGTCTCTGTTGTTAGAATTAAGCATCTTGATAGAAGGAGTTTATTCTTTTTTATTCATATCCTCAGAACAAATCATAGTATCTAGTACATACAGTAAATAACTAATCAGTATTTGTTAATTAACTAATTAATTAGTTCTCCTATTTGTCTGACTGATCCTCAGTCTCCATTGTTGGGTCACTAGTCATGCCCCACTCCCTAACAATGGGCATCCCCAAAAGCTCTCCCACATTCCTTCTTTTTCTCTACACTTTCTCCTAAGGATCTTATAAACTCCCCCAACTCCCACTATTCTCCCATTTAGATGATTCCTCAATCTATACATCCAGATCTCATCTCTCTCCTGAGCTTCAATTCCACATCTCCAACAGCCTCATTGCCCCCCAGAATAAGCATTCCAAATGCAACAAATCTATAATTGTTTTATTCTCTCTTCCCTCCAAACTTCCCCCTCATTTTAGCTTCCCTGTTTCTGTGGAGGATCCTTTTAGTCACTGAAGTTTAGAACCTAGGAGTAATCTTGATATTCCCTTACCCCACACACACACCCAAGCAGTTGCCAAGCCTTGTTGGCTCTACCTCCACAATATCTCCTGAGTCTTTCTGTTTAGCTCTATTCATTTAGTCACTCACCTCATTCAACAATGATAACATACATATTATCATAATTCTTCACCTCCTCTACAACGTACACTCTTAAAATGCAAAATAAAAAAAAAATTTCACTTTGGTCTCTGCTTCCCCATCATGTCCAGTGAGTGTCTGGCACAGCGCAATAGTTAATCACTACTTTCTGAATGAATGAACACAAGCCACAATTCATTATCAAATCATTCCAATAAGCTTAAGAGATAGAGAAGAAAAGTATATTCACTCACATTTTTCAGAGGATGTATCTTGAAGAGGTTAAATGACTTGTCTGTAGCTACACAGCAAGGATTAAAACACAGATCTTCTGGTGCTAAGACCAGAGTTCTTGTCATGGGTACCACACCTCCTTTTAGGGAATTGCCCTAAGTTCTAGGAGCTAAGAATTGAACATTTTTTGCTTTTTAACTATATCCTTCTTATTAAGGACTAGTAATTTTTTCAGCTATGACACCTGAACAAAAATTGATTGCCACAGTATATTAAGAGTTCTCTATCTTCTACAGGGCAGCTAGATGGCACAGTGAATAGAGTGCTGGGTCTGCAGTCAGGAAAAAACATCTTCCTGAGTTCAAATACAGCTTTAGACACTTATTAGCTGTATGACCCTGGGTAAGCCACTAAATCATGTTTACCTCAGTTTCCTATCTGGAGCAGAAGCAGGAAATGACAATCAACTCCAATATCTTTGCCAAAGAAACCCCCCCCCCAAGGAGGTCACAAAAAGTTGGACATAACTCAACAACAAACTATCTTCTACAGAAAACTAGGTGGTACAATAGAGCACTGGATCTTGCGTCAGAAAAACCTGAGTTCAAATCGAGGCTCAAACATTTACTAGATGTATGACCCTGGTCAAATTACTTAACCTCTGTCTGCTTTAGTTTCCTCAACTATAAAATGAGGATAATGGCACCTATCTCCCAGGATTGTTGTAAGGGTAAAATAAGATTATATTTGTAAAGCACTTAGCATGTTATCTGTCACACAGTAGGCAATTGACACGTTTGTTGCCTTCTTCCCTCCATCCCTACAAAAAGACATTTCTCAAAAAAAAAAAAAAAGACTTGCTGCCCCATCACCTCAGTACCACTATCAGTGACCTCTTTCCCAAGGGCTTATAAGGAAAAAGATTTTCTGAGATCCTCCAAACCAGCTGAGAAGTTATAACGGGCACAAAGAATGTGAGCAACAAGCCAGAAAAATGAAAATTATTTTTATTCTCATTTTACAGATGACAAAATTGTGACTCAAGAAAGTTACATGACTTATCAAATGTCAGAGCCAGCATTCAGAACCATACCTTCTAGCTCTAAAACCAGTACTCTTGCTATGCTATGCCATGCCACTACATCATCTTACATAGTACTTGGGGAGGAAGGGAGGCACTGATCTGG
Source organism: Gracilinanus agilis (assembly GCF_016433145.1). Lineage (NCBI taxonomy): Eukaryota > Metazoa > Chordata > Mammalia > Didelphimorphia > Didelphidae > Gracilinanus > Gracilinanus agilis. The sequence continues at coordinate 355,348,463 of NC_058130.1, read as the reverse complement.
ATAGAACTTCCCAAAAACTGCCCAGTGATTTAACCCCCTAGGAACTGACTGGAGCTGCTTTGTAGACGTCCTCAAACCATACTCAGCAGCACCATCTTTAGACATAGGATGGCAGAAGAAGACTTGATCTTGCCAAGACTGCTAAGAGCCAAAATTATGCTGAGAATGCTTGGTTTGTTGATAGGATTATTCCACTTCCTAAGAGGTTCTCTCTTTTTGTAGAAGGTGCCTTTATTTTTTTTATTATGTTTTTGGAAACAAAGGGGGGAAAGCATCCTGCCAAATATGGTTTATATTTAGCATGCACCATATGCACATGTGCTGCACAGAGTACAAAGAAATGTGACACTCCTGCCAGATTGAAATCAGCAGGACAGAGAAGAGGCAATGTAATATGTGGGTATGACACAGCCCCAGCAATGGAAATAGACACATTTCTGAGAAGGCTCTTTGTGTCTTGAATTCAGAAGATTCTTTATATCCACATCAGAACACTTCTAAAGGAACGTGATCTTAAGAGACAGAGACATGAGCAAATAGAAGGACCCCGTGAGCCAGTGGTCTTTGAGGCAGAGTACACTGGCTTAGTTGCCCTGTGGGGTTTAAATATTCTGCATTGTTCCCTCTAACCACGGTTGAGTTTGGCTCTGAATGGGGAGGTTTTTATCATTGGAATCACAGAAGTAGAAATTATTTTGAGGCAGAAATGATGGCCACCAGCATCAAAGTTGCCCTTGTGATAACTGAGTCTTGCTAGAGTGAGCCCAGGAATAATAATATTAATGACCATTGATGAGGGAGTTCCTTTAACTGGAAAATGGCAGGCAAAACAAGCAGAGGAAATGGGACAGAGCAAGATGCTCCAACAGCACCTGAGACTTGTTTGGTCTATCTCCAACATATGACTACATATCAGCCTATACATGTGAACTTCCTAGAGCCTGGATTGAAGAATATATTGATCTGGGTAGCCAGGAATATACAGGCCAAGTTGTTAACTCCTTTCAGCTACCAAAGTACTTTTCCTAAAGTATAGGTCTGATCGTGTCACTTAGTAAACTCCACTGACTCCCTATCACCTACAGGATGAAATAAAAATCCTGTTTGGCATTCAAAGCCTTTCATTACCTAACCCTCCTACCCAACCTTTCCCGTCTTCTTACAATATACACCTCTCTATATACTCTTTAATCCAGGATCAGTGGCCTCCAAGCAATTTCTCTGACTAGGATGCTCTCCCTCCTCTTCTCCACCTCCAGATTCCCCAGCTTCCTTCAAGTCCCAGCTAAAATCTCACCTTCTTCAAGAAGCTTTTTCTAATCTGTCTTAATTTTAATAATTTCTCTCTGCCCATTATTTCCTATTTATCTTAAATAGAGCTTGTTTATACCTATTTGTTTGCTAGTTGTCTCCTCCCTCCCCTCAAAGATTATGAGTTTTTTGGGGGCAGCTGGGTGGCTCAGTGGATTGAGAGCCAGGCCCAGAGACTGGAAGCCCTGGGTTCAAATTTGGCTTCAGACACTTCCCAGCTGTTTGCCCCTGGGCAAGTCACATAAGCTCCATTGCCTATCCCTTGCCATTCTTCTGCCTTAAAACCAATACCCAGTATTAATTCTAAGATGGAAGGTAAGGGTTTAAGAAAAGAAAATTGTGAATTTTTCTAGGGCAGGTACTGTCTTTTGCCTTTCTTTGTAATCCAATGCTCAGTACAGTGTCTCACATATAACAAATTCTTAATAAATGCTTGTTGACTGACTGACAGATCCTAACCCCTTCCAAAGCAGAAGCACCCATTTTCAAATTCCAACTGATATATATTCATTCCACAAACATTTATTAGGGAACAAATATACATAAAGAAAATAAAATGCCTGCCCTCAATAAAGTTAAAATCAAAACTATTGCTAATGCCCTCCTCCCAGAAATCACTTTGTATATGTGAGGAATAGTTCCTTTAAGGTATTTATCCCTTTAAGATGTTCACAGTTTGGTTGATAAAGGGGCCAGAAAAGAATTTTGGTATAATAAAAACTGCTAAAATCTGTATGTAAAGAAACAATTTTCATATATACTACAAGCAGTTTGGTTGCCAAAGGGGACAGAAAACAAACTTTGACATAAATAAAAAAGCTTAAATTACCTTGTAAAGGTAATTTGTAAAGGATATAAAGTGTTCTCTTTTGTAATAAGCAGGTTATGGCAGCAATCTAGATGTGAAGTGATGAAGGACTGCACCAAGGTAGTAAGAATGTCAGAGGAGAGAAGGGGGGGATTTTGGAGAAATGATGTGAAGGAGGTAGGGTAACTGACAGAGAATGAGGAATTGAGGATGACACCTAGGGTGAAGCTGAAGCTGCCAAGATGCTGGGGAAAACATGAGCAAAAACCCTGATTATTTTGGACATCAGAACTGCACAGAATATCTCTAAAACTATTGCCCCTCATCTCAGAACAGAAGCTGTCTCACTCCTGACAATCTTGTATTAAACTTGCAAGATGAAAGCTTCATGGGGGAAGTGACAGCCTCATCAGGGGCAAGAAACAGTGAAAGACTCCTTCTGACCTCAAGAGAAAACTGATCTCTTCCTCCCTGAGTTATAGTCTTGAAGGAGCTGGCAGATGGGTCAACTCCCTTACCCCTCAATCATTTGGCCTTCTGTCTTCCACCATAACCCACCACCTCTCTACCCAATTTCATTGAATAAATGAAGACTAGCATGTTCCTTTCCCTAATGACACTCCCCAGATTTTGCTGGGGGACAGGGAATGGAGGCTGTATGAATTTTCAGTGATTTCCACTCTAGCTGCTATCCCCCAAAGGCCAGGAAGAGATAGCAGTTATCCCAGGAATTCTCAATACATTTTTTATTACTTGCGTGAACATTTTTTAAAAACAGGAAACAAGAAGTTAAGAAGATGGGAAGATTTTGGAGGGAGTGAGTTCAATTTGGACATGTTGAGTTTAAGATATCTATGGAACATTCAATTCAAGATATACAGTGGGCAATTGGAGAGGGGAGACTGTAGGTTAGCAGAAAGGTTAAGGCTGGCCAAAGAGATCTGACACTCATCGGCACAAAAATGATACCTGAATCTATGAAAACTAATAAGATCACCAAGTGTGATAGCATAGAGAAGATGGCCAAAGCAGAACCTTGAGGAATAACCACAGTTAGAAGATGGATGAAGATCTAACAAAGGAAACAGAAGATGCAGATATATAGGAGAACCAAGCAAGAGTGATGTCATGATCACCTAAAAAGAAGAAGAGCATAATCAACAGTGCCAAAGGCTGTATAGGAAGATCAAGAAGGGTAAAGAATGAGAAAAGTCCATTAATTTTTTGCAATTAAGTCATGGGGTAATTCCGGAGAGAGCAGTTTCAATTGAATTATGAAGTCAAAAGCCAGAAAGCAAAGAGTTAAGAATAGAGTGAAAGGAACACAAAGAGTTAAGAATAGAGTGAAAGTGAATAGAGACACCTATTGTAGATAGCTTTCTCAAGAAGTTTAGCCAGAAAAGGAGAAATATAGGCCAATGAGTAGCAGGGATCAATAAATCAAGGGAGGTTTTTTTTTTAAGACGGGAACAACATAGGCATGTTTGTAGGCAGTTGGGAAAGAGCCAGCAAATAGGGAGCAACTAAAGATTAATGAAAAAGTTGGAATGATAGAGAGTAAACTGTGCTGGAGAAAATGGGATGGAATGGGATTGCTTGTAGATGGGTCCACCTTGGCAAGGAGAAGAGCCGCTTCTTCATATGAGACAAGGTGATGCTGATAATAGCAGCAGAAAGCATCAAGTGATATGAGGATGGAATAAGAGGGAACTCTCCACATATAGCTTCCATTTTTTAAGTGCATTATGATGTAAAATTCTGAGCTGAGACAGAGGAAGGGGACTCAGCAGAATTAAGCTCAGTGGATTGAGAGTCAGGCCTAGAGATGGGAGGTCCTAGGTTCAAATCTGACCTCAGACACTTCCCAGCTGTGTGACCCTGGGAAAGTCACTTGACCCCCATTGCCCAACCTTACCACTCTTCCACCTAGGAGCCAATACACAGAAGTTAAGGGTTTTTTAAAAAAAGAAGTTTAAGGAGAGATAAAAAGTTTTAGAAAAGGCCCTGTGTCGAATGGGATAGTAAATCAATTAGGAAAGTATAAATGGGTTGCTTTGACACAGTGAAGATCCTATTAAGTTTCTGTTACATAAATTGTTACTGGACCCTGTTTCATGACTCCCTCCTGTTTTGTTCAGTAGCATGTGAATAGAGTCAAAGGAAGCCGATAGTGGGAGTGGTCCAAGGCTGAAGCTTAGAGTAAGATGGGCAATAGGATGATTGAATAGGCGACTCAAGAAGACAACAGTGTTGAGGTAAATCTGTTCATCAATGATTCAAAATGGATAAGGGAAGAGAGTGTATCCAAAACTAGGTCAATAGCATGAGAAAAAATTAAGGGGTAGAGGGATTAGAAGTCATTATGAGAAGTAAAATCAGGGTTATGAATTATAAGGTGAGATGTAGGAAGAACAAATAATGGAATTTTAGAGCTCAAGAACAGAGAAGTCAAGCACTCATAGGTGATGGCAAGATGACAAGTACAACCATCTTTATGAATGGCTTAAGAAGGGCAGAGGATTGGGTCATGTGAAATGAGTAAATTGAAGAACCAAGAATTTAGGATATTTGAGGGAGTATCAACACATATTTTTAAGTCTTCTCGTATAAAGACAGAAGTTGGGGAGGAGAGAAAGATTGTGAGTCAGCTACTGAATTCATTGAGTAAAGGAGAGTGCCCTGGAAGTCAATAGATAAAAGCTACCAGAAACTTAATTAAGTAGTATATATGGATTTGGTGAACCCCAAAAGAGGAGAGGTTCCTGGATGGTGGTAGTGATAGAAGATAGAATGGAAGCAGCAATGGGGAGCAAGAAGAATTTTATAACTCATCATGGCTAGTGAGTCTTAATTAGAGAAATGAGATAAAGAAGTCTTAAAAACTGTCAGAATGATCAAGCAAATATCAGTTTGGTGGCAATGGATGATAAAATAAGGATTGCTGATTTCATTAGGAAAATGTCAAGAATTTTTACTTCATAAGAGAAAGGCACCTATCTCCCATTTGAGCCGCTGAAATATAATGAAGAGTAAGAGATGAAAAAACCTAGCTGGAGGGGAGCAGGAGAAAGCTAGAGGGGAGCAGGAGCAGGAGGGGACCAGCAGGGGGACAGAAAAACCATATCTGGCACAACTGTGTGGAGAAAATGGCACCAGGCATAGTCTGACAAGACGGGGTCAATTACAAGATGTGTGCAAATGAATAAAAACTCGTGCTTATTGGAAGAGAATTTCTGGTTCAGGTATTGTTCTTTAGTGCCAACTACAGTTTGAGAAAGGAAACGCCTCTCAGAAAGTACGGGTTGTTCTCTGCTTCCCTCTTTGGTAGGGTAGGGAAAAACAGAATGGTAACAAGTGAATGTTGCTTCTTAACTGTATAGAAAGAAATGTTAACATTTAATTGAAAGATACAAAATCTTGCTGAGTGGAGAACTGGCTAGGCTTGTCTACATTACCCAGAGCAAGCTAGGCTTGTAAAGCATTACCCAGAGAGAACTAGAGTGATAAGTTTTGCAGTTCTCTGGAATAAAAGGGAATTAATATCCCTATCAGTAACAGACCACTTTCATAGCATATTTTTATGGGTGATTGTGAGTCAAAAGAAATTGCAACCACTTCATCAACATGAGAGTAAGAGGAGAAAGGTGTTTGGTCAGCAGAAGAGTGCCAAGGACCAGAAGGGGAAATATTAACCTAAAAAGCAGCTTCATATGATATTGATGCTCCTAACTTGACACATGACACCAAAGCCTACAGCCCAAAGTTTTCCCAAGACCATGATTTTTCTTCACTCATGTGATAAGACTCGGCTAGGTTTCTATAAGTGTGCATCTACTTTTCCAAAAAGATGCTTGGTGAGAGACTGCGCTAGATTTGTATCAACTATGTGGAATGTTTTTCTTTTTCATTCTGCATTTGCTGTCTGTGAGTGTCTGTTATTATTATTGTTTGTTGCTGTTATTAAGTAAATGGTATGCTTAAGATCTAGTGTGTCATTATTATGAATGGCTACTTTTGTAAATGGAAATCACACTGCTTGTAGGCTTGAAAGCTATAATGGTAAGTAGGAAGAGTACATTCCCCCTAAAACAAGATTGCTTCTAGGATGCTGAGATGGAGTTGTGGTTTTCCACATAGTGTGGAGAGGATGGCCAGGGAAGTAGGAAAGCAAGACTGTAATCTATTTAAGAGTGAGCCAAGGAAGACAGTCACCAATACACAACACTGGTTTATCCATGCAACATTTAGAGGTTTATAAAGTACTTAGTCACAATGTGCCTAGGAGGTAGGTAGCAGAATTATTATCATTCCCGTTTTATATATGAGGAAACTGAACCTCAGAGATGGTAAGTTATTTGCTCAGGTTCACATAGCCAGTAAAGTGGCAAAACTAGCACTCGAACTTGTTTATTTTGACTTCATGGCCAATATTCATTCCACTACAACAGGTTTCCTTAGGCAAGATTTCCTGGAGAACATAGCATTCAAAATGGGCCTCAAAATATAAATATTATTTCAATAGGCATAAAGTGAAAGCATTTCAGGCATCAAGAGCAATGTGAGCAAAGGTGATGGTGCTATAAAAACTGTCCTTCCTTGCAGAAATGGAAGATCATGAGGGTCAACAAATCAAATCAACAAGAATTTATTAAGCACCTACAAAGCGTACTAAGCTTTAGGAATACCAATAAAAGTAGAAAAGAAGACAGTACCTGTCCTCAAGGACCTTCCTTTTTAATTCATGAGCACAACACACAGAAAGGAAGCTGAGATAGAAAGAGGGAAGAAACAAAGATAAAGAACTATCCTGCAGAGGAATGAGAGGATTGTACTCAAGATGGACAGTTCCTCCCAGATCCTCTATTTAACCCATCTTCTGCTATTCCTTCACCATCACTACAGAAATGGAAGGGAACTACACTGAGCTAAAGTTGATTTTGAATTTTTCTTTGTTTCATGAATTCTCATGGTCAAAGAATTCATCACCAAATGGCCAGCCCACTACTGATAAGCCTTGCCATGCTTGGCTAGACCAGACCTTAGAAAGCAGACTCAATCTGTTGCTTTGAACATTCTCTAAACCTTTCCAGCATGACAGTTCCTGCCAGAAATTGTATCTTATTGGCAAAGCCTTCAAGAACTCAGAATTCACTTACATGCCATAATGAAACATTGGAGAAGGACTTTCTGAAGGATATCTTGCCCTTATGAAGTGAATATTTTCAGTGTCAAGTTAGCATACATGTTTATTGCATATTGTCACTATTCCATAGCTAGAAGTAAAACAAGGAATTTACAGCTAATTGTCGTGGGATTGATTTAGACCTGAAAGGTATCTGAGTTCATTTAGTCCAACATCCTCATTTAACTGAGACTAGAAAAGCTAAGCAACTTGCCCAAAGTCACCCAATTAGCAAGTAACAGGACAGAGACCCAAATTCAGATCCTTTGTCTCCATATCCATCACTCTTTATTCAATGACTGACTTCTTATATCTCTGGGCTATCCAGTTTTCTGGATTCTCCTCTTCCTTCTTCCTCCTGAATTTGCCCTTGAGCCTTTCAATGGTTCATTTGCACATCTTCCAAAGCATGGACAAGGGAAATAAAAAAGATCTGAAACCCAAACCAATCAAGTTGAACACTTGTTAGCATCTCTGGTAAAAAGGTTTGTGAGGAAGGGAAGGGAGGACCTGTCAGCCAAAATGAGATTTGGGGATTATCTGTGGATTTCTATTATCCATGCTATCGTCCTCATCTATTAACACAGCTAATTGAGTTGGCTAGCATCTGTAATTCCACCCATCTCGTATACCCCCATAGGAAGAACAACCCCTAAATCAGTTTCAAAATCCTTTAGTGATGCATCTTCTAAATGAACTTAGAATTTGACTCAAGCGTATGCTGAGAAAAATCGTTAATGAATGCATACTGCACACAAAGCTCCCCAAATGTGATTTTCTTTTCTTTTATAACACATATGCCCTGTAGAATTAAATGACAATATTAGAAACTGCACTTTTAACCTCAAGGAAATCACACTCTGAGCTTTGCCACTCAAATTTGCTGACACAGGCTCTGCCTCCTCCATTGAGATATCAGAGAGACAGATAGAGCATGAGCATGACAGACAATGCAGACAATGCAATCAATTAAGTTGTTTTCTTGTCCTCCTTGGAAAAGTACGGGTAATAGCGAAGAGCCAGAAAGGACTGGTAGAGGTCATCTAGTCCATCCTCTGCCTTCTGGCAGGAGTATATATATATATAAATTACTCTAAAACCAGGATTCTGAACCCGACTCGGGGTAGGTTCTGCTTTGTGCTTAAAGCTTCAAGAATTACCTGCCCCAGAGGGTTTCCATTTGCCATGAGAAGATAAGCTCACCTTGAAAGTAGAGAAGGAAGGATAGAAGTGAATAAAGAAGGAAAGACTGGTGAGAAAAAGACCATTTGGTGGTATTATCCCAAGCAATCTTCAGTTAATTGTCATTGGCCACAGTTGGGGTGCATGTAAACTTTGTAAACTATGAAGTACCAAACAGATGTCAGCTCTGGAGAAGGAGGAAAGGGAGGAGGGAGAGGAGAAAGACAGAAATAGGGGAAAGAAGGAAGGAAGGAAGGAAGGAAGGAAGGAAGGAAGGAAGGAAGGAAGGAAGGAAGGAAGGAAGGAAGGAAGGAAGGAAGGAAGGGAGGAAGGGAGGAA
>NC_058130.1:355328125-355338125 GCF_016433145.1 Gracilinanus agilis | reverse complement strand
TTTATTGGTCTTACTCTGTAAGCTTTTATTCATCTTCATGACTCTCCTTTGACCCTTCTCTGAATTCTCCACATCTTCTTTAAGTAGTAAATCTAAAGATTTTTTTCATTGCTTTGTTTCTTGCCCTCTTTGCCCTGCCCCTCAAAAAATATTAATTTTCACTAATGTATAAATGATCCGTGATGAATATTGGTAATAGAGAAATCTGATTTTGTTGAAACTATGAAGATTTCTAATACCTTCATCACTCTCTGCTTACTTCATTAGTTTGGTATTTACAAAAAGAATGAATAGCCCCAAAGAGACTTGTGAATGCTGCGACCTCAATGTCATTGGAGTCAATACTGCCAAAGTATGTACATTTGGTATGACTATTTTGTATTAATCCAATGGTAAAGAGGATCATAGGATTTAGTTGGTTGGTTTTACAGTTAAGGAAACTAAAGTCTAAAGACTTATAATGATAGAGCCAGGATTTGGACAAATCCAAGTTTCCTTATTCCAGATCCAATGTTCTTCCCATTAGATCACACTGCTTACTTTTCCTCACTAAGAGAACTCCTACCCAGAATCCTTGCTATGAAAAACCCATGCCAGAGTAGTGCATGCTCTAGCAGATTCTATCAAGCTGAGAAAGTTTTACATATGGTTTAGTGCTGCACTGTATGTCTACAGTCTGTGGATCAGCCTAGCTAAGTTCCTAGAGCTCCCCAACAGGATGCTCATGTAGACATGGTTATGTTGGTATTTTGGGGGAAGGTGGTTTGGCACAGATATCTACTTAGTGACAGAGAGGTGGTGTTCTACTTCTGAAGGGGGAGTATCCTGTGGACAAAATTACAAACCTTTGAAGGATTTATGACAAGAATATCATCTTCTGTAGCACAGAACCCCCTAAAGGTCTTCACCAATAATATCTTCAGAAGTTCAGGGAGATGAGCAAACAAGAGAAACTACTATTTCTTTTACTACAGAACTACTACTAAGGGGCTTGTAACATAGGTAACAAGGAGAAGAATCAGCTTTGAATTATAATAGAGCTAAAGATGATTAGAGAGTCCACTAAGTCTGGCATCAGCATCGTGAGCCCCTTAGGAGAATGAGGCTACCAGATATGTAAGGAAGGGTGATCCAGCACAGGTTGGAAGAAATAGAGCTGATCAGTACTGATCCTGTGATGATCAGTATTGGGATCAAACCCAAGAGTGGCTGATTCACTTCTAGCCTAAGAGACATAAAAGTCATGTTCCTGAAATGACATTAAGCCTGAACGTCTACTAATTACAACCTACTGAACCATGGGCAAGAAATGTAACCTGAGTGGTTTGGTTTGGGGGTTTGGGGGGGGGGGTTGGTGGAGGATGTTATGGAAATTCTTCATCTACAAAATTAGGGCTTTGAACTAAATGGTCTCTGAGGTCCATTCCAGCTCTAACTCTATGATCCTATGACCTTATTGTGAATGAGTTTATGATCCAGACAATAGAGTACTGGTACCAAAAGGAGAGAAAGCTAAAAGTATGGAAACAGAAAAGGAATGAAAAAGAAGAAATAAATCATGATGGAAAAAACTTGGTCTAAATCACAGTCTTGTCTAGGGGTAGTCATATCCATTCTTTGCTCATTTTGTGAACCTCCTATAAAAACCTGGGCACCCTTCCCAATCCACTCACTAGAAGGACTACGAGGATCATGGCTGGACTTTGCTTGTCCTACAGAGTTAGGGCAGAGGGCCAGAACATCAAGCAAAACATTGTTTGCATTTCCCCAGGGTCAGAGAGTATTCATCTTCTTGTGCTTCCTTAGAAAGGAGGGAGAAAAATCATCAGCTTTTGTATTATCATTTTTTATAAAATTCTCCCTCCTCTGTGTCCTTTCTCTGCATTATACCTGTATACTTCCTCCATCCAAGCAGAAACAAATCATATACTTAGTTATGGTGTCCAGATCACCAAATGCATGGTGATTTATTGCAATTTTTATACACAATCTTTCCAGGAATTCTATCACAACTGGGGTGGCCCAGACATGCCATGTTTTCCTCCTCGATTAATTCATTTTCCTGTATTCCCCGCCCCCATTCCCTGAGAACTGTCCAGAGTGGTATTATGTTCCTCTCCACCTTTTTTTTTTTTTGCATTTTACAAAACTGGTCCCCAACTCCACCCTCAAACACATGGTTCTTCAGTCACCTAAACAAAACAGAATCAAAATGAAAGGCAGAATTCCCAAAATTCTTCTGGTCTCTGCCCACAACCTAATTTCCTTAAGCCCCCAACATGATGTGTTTAAAGTCTCTAGGCCCATGAACATGTTTTTATTTTCATGACTGTTCCAAAGAATGCAAATCTTCAAAATAGTTGCTGTAACTTGGATGCAATGTTTTTCTAAGAAACTAATATTCTCACTTAATAGGAGTGACCACTTCTGTTACTCTGATTCCACTGGGACATTTTGTAACAGATGTCAAACACAAAATGAGACTTTTAAAAAGGTCTAGAATCTTTTTCCATTAAAAAAAATTAATAGGGATCTAAATCAAGGGCATGTGCCTGTGTATCATGGGTAAGTCTCTCCTGGACATCTTAAAGAGAAAGATGAAATAGGGAAAGTATCTTTGTAGCTTAGCTCCTTTTACTCCTTGATTAAATCTTGATTAAAATCAGCTCTCTGGTTATAGAATGGGAAGCAGCTTTCTCCTTCCTTTCACTACTGCTGGTAACATCGCTTGATTGTTTGAGACAGTTAAAGGTGCTTTGGTAGTAAAAGGACAGCAAGATTAATGGGCAGTCATTTCCATAGTAACAGCAAAGCATTCTGGGAAATGGAACCACCCGGGAGATAATGCTGCACATGACAGAAATTCTGCTCCCATGGCAACAGCAGAGTGTGTGGCGGTAATGCAGAGTCCTGAAAAATCTTAAGCAAAAGTCCATTTAGGAAAGACAATGCACAATCAGAGTTGTCAATCTTTTTTTAAAACTCAAAGTTCAATAAATAAAATAACAGATTCTAAACTGATGCAAAAAATAATAGTAAAACTTTTTTGGAACACAGGAAGTAGCTCCTGAAGACTTCTACAGTATAGGCACAAATAAATAGTTTTAAAAGTATCCAATTGTGACGACTTGTTAAATGTAAAAAAAAAAAATCCAATTACTAAGATTTTTGTCCCAGAGTAGTTATAGAAAATTACACAATTAGAGCAATCTTTCCCAGCTGTACCATCACTAAAATAAATCCCAATGTAATTATACAAAAATAGTGTAAAATACTTTTCACAACTTAGATTAAAATTTTGCTATCTTAAAAAATAAATGCTGTGCTTCTCTCTATAGACATTTGCCACCTCACTGAAAGTAGAAAGAATGAGAATAGTGAAGAAACAATAGAAAGTCACAGCTAAGAGAAGAATGAGAAGGACAGGTCAAAAGTACAATGGGACAAAAGGAGGGAGTCATACTGAGTCAATGAGGAGAATCAAGAAATAGCTTAGCAATAACTACAAACATAATTCCATCTAGAATTATTAGGTTCACAGGATCACATAGGCTTGAAAGCTAGAAAGTACCTTAAAGATGATCAAAGTCAATAATCTTATTTGTCAGGACACTGAGGCTCAGAAGCAAGTGACTGATCTAAAGTCACAGTGGCAGTATAAAAGAAAGTTTAATTCAACAAGCAACATTTTATCAATTAATTTGTTTACCTATGTTGTAATGTAATAGAGAAATAGACTTTAAAAGTAGGAAAGCAGATTTAGCAGGCAGGCTAAGGGCAAAACCTGCTTTCCTACTTTTAAAGTCTATTTCTCTATTACAGTACAAAGGAATGTATAAGTACTGGAAATACAAAAGGGATATAATTCCTGTCTTCAAGGAGTTTATAATTTAGAGAAGAAGTTAAGACAAAAACACAAATAATTAAAGTTAGAAGATATTAAATGCCTAAGCAAGATCAAACATACTTGTTGGAAGAGGGATAAGGCAATGTCTCACAGAGAGAAGAGCCCTAAATTGGAAAGGATTTCAATATGTAAAGAAAGAATGGCAGAAATTTTTACTAAAACCCAAATTTCATAGCATAGGAATGTTGTACAAGGACAATGTTGTACAAGTACAATGTTGTACAACACATTCAGGGAGACTACCCATCATGAGCAGAATCTTAATTTCTATCAACCTACAAATCAAAACCTTTTGGGAAAGGACTACATAACCAAGAATTTGGAAGGCTGACAGTGATAGGATGAATTGGGGTTGGAAGGAGAATTTATCCAGATTATACAGGGGAATAAGAAGACTTTTGAGCCTTCCACTTCAATTTTGTGGTTGAAAAATTTGTCTCTAGTTGCTCAGCATGACGCAGAGTGGATTTACCAAGATTCTGAACTCTCAGATATTTCTTCTGATTTGATTCTCTCTTTGTCTCTGACTCTGACAAAGATCTCTCCTTTGTGTGTGTGTGTGTGTGTGTGTGTGTGTGTGTGTGTGTGTGTGTCTGTCTGTCTGTCTTTCTGTTTGTCTGTGTGCCTGTCTTTGCCTCTTTTGCTTTTTCTTCTTTAGTAGCAAAATTCTAAAAAGAATAGTCCACATGTCACCACTTCCTTAATACCTCCTTACTTGCAATATGATTCCTATTCACATCAAATGATTAAAATAAATATCTGTAAGATCATTAATAACCTTCTAATCATAAATTCTCAGGTCTTTCTTCTATTCTCATCTTCCTTGATATCTATATATTCCTTCCTCTTGTTACCTTTTCATCCTTTGACATCCAAAACACCATGGGTCTCCTATTTTTTTAAACCTTTACCTTCTATCAATCAATACTATATATTGGTTCCAAGGCAGAAGAGTGGTAAGGGCTAGGCAGGATCTCCTATTTTTTTTAACTACTCTTTCTCTGCCTCCTTGGATGACTCCTCAGCCTTCCCATTAAATGTGCATTTCTGCCAAGTTTCTGTCTTTGACCTCTCATTTCTTTACATTATCTCCTTTGGTGATCTGATGGAGTCTCCTATTTCAATGATCACCTTTCTGAAAAAAAAAATCACATATATACATTATATATATATACACATAGTAATCCTTCACCCATTATGGGAGTTATGTTCCAGAGACTCCTGTGATAGGTGAAAATCTGTGAAGTAGCAGCATTATATTTATTCTATTATTCATATATATATTTAAGGCTTTATAAACCCTTCCCACTTTCCTATAAACCTTTTTCACACTCTTATTAACCTTTCCCACACTCTTATAAGCATTGAGTCAATCAACATTTATTCCATCAGCCAATAGTGTGCTGTGAACAATCTCTTGTTGGCAAATTTGTACAAGGGGTAGTGGTGTACCACGTTTCAATTGTGTACAGTACAGTATTCATCTGCAAAATCCCACAATATAACAAAAACTACACGATACAGAATTAGATATATTTTTTTTAAACCGGCGATACAGTGAAGCTGCAATGTTAACTGTGATTTAGTGAGGGATGACTGTATAGATATATATTATATATTATATTACATATATAATATATGTATGTATATACATATACATATATATACCTGAAATTTTTCCTCAAAGCTTCTATTTCAGTTATCTACTGGATATCTCTACCTGAAAGTTTCAGTGGCACCTCAAACTCTTTTGGAGTTTAAACAATCCAATAAAATGAATACCAAAAAAAGTGACAGATTGGATAAGAAAATGAAAACCCTACAATCTGTTGCTTACCAGAAATATATTTTAAAAACAAAGACATAACACAAAATAAAACTATGCGAATGGAAAAAAAATTTACTATGCATCAAGTAAACCCAAAAAAGCAGGAGTTGCAATCATATTAGCAAACAAAAAAGGAATAAACATTCACAAAATAAATAGGGATAAACAAAGGAACTACATTATGTTGAAAGGAACCATAGAAATAGTAATAGTAATAACCTTATATGCTCCTAATACTTTAGGATACAAATTTATAAAGAAAATATTATCTGAACTACAAGAAGAGAGACAATAACACACAATAGACAGACTTTAATATCCCTTTCTCAGTTTTGGATAAGTCTAACTGAAAGCTAAAACAGGACAAAATATGGAACTGAACAAATGGCTCAAGAAACTAGAGCTAAATGACTTAAGGCATCTTCTAAATGGACTTGCAAAACAATATACATATTTTTTAGTACCACATGAAACTGATATAAAAATTGATCATGGGGGCAGCTGGATGGCTCATTGGATTGAGAGTCAGGCCTAGAGACAGGAGGTCCTAGGTTCAAATCCAGCCTCAGACACTTCCCAGCTGTGTGACCGTGGGCAAGTCACTTGACCCCCATTGCCCACACTTACCACTCTTCCACCTAGGAGCCAATACACAGAAGTTAAGGGTTTTAAAAAAAGAATTTAAAAAAATTGTCCATGTACTAGGGCACAGATACATTGCAAACAAATGTAAAAAGGCAGAAACAGTTTGTACATCCTTTACAGACTATAAAATAATACAAATAATCATTGGTTCAGGGACCACAAACAAAAAATATACACCCAAATGGAGACATAACAATGAAGTCCTAAATAATAAGTGGGTTAAAGAATAAATCCTTTTTTCCATTGTTGCTCAGTCATTTTTAATCATTTCTGACTCTTCATGATCCTTTTGGGGATTTTCTTGGCAAAAATATTGGAGTTCTTTGCCATTTCCTTCTCTAGCTCATTTTTTCTTTGAGGAAAACAGAGTTAAGTGACTTGCTGAGGGTCACACAGCTTGTAAGTAGCTGAGGCTGGATTTGAACTTAAGTCTTCCTGACGGCAAGTCCACACTCTATCCATTGTGCCACCTATAGATCCTTCTCCAGCTCATTTTGTAGATGAGGAAATTGGAGCAAACAAAGTTAAATTACTTATCCAGGATTACATGGTGAGTAAATGTCTGTGGCTAGATTTGAACTCAGATCTTCCTGACTCCAGGCCTGGCACTCTATCCATTGTTCCACTTACTTGCCCAAAGAAAAAATCATAGATACAATGAATAAGTATGTAAAAGAGAATGATAATGATTAAACAACATAGTGAATAGTGTATATAAAGCAGCTGAATACAAAGTAGTTTGAGAGGGTGGCCACTAATAATTAGGCCTGTGATGGTGAATCTATGGCACATGTGCCATAAAGGGCACACAGAGCCCTCTCTGCAGGCACCCTTGCTATAACCCATTAGAGTTCTTTACTAGAAAGCTAGAGAGACACAGGGTGGAGCTGTTCTCCTCCCTCTCTTCATGAGTCTGAGGACTTTCCTCACTTCACCCTCCTCAATCCAGCTGCCAATGGGAGCATTTCCTCCCTCCCCTGTGTGGGATAAGGGGGGGGGGTGGGAAGCGGGGTGCAGATAACTCAGAGGTTTTGAATATGTGTACGACAGAAGGGAAATGGGAAGATCTAGGAAGCTAGAAGGAGGAGCAGCTTCTGGATGAGAAAAGTTGTATTCTATTTTAAAATAAATATTTGAGATTGAAGAGTATTTGAGGTGAGGAAAGGGGGGTAAATATAAGCAGGTTTTAGGGAGAAGATAATGAATTGAGTTTTAGAGCAGACTCTAAAATGAAGTCTTTCTGAAATTAGGCTATATGAAGTCACTCTTGGAAATTCCCTTAACTTCTTCAGTTCTAGAAGTATTTACCACATGTATTTCAAGGCATCTGAGTAGAAAGAGGTGTCATTGCCTTATCCATCCCTGGAGCAGGAGTCTTTTCTAAAACATCAACAAGTGAAAGACATTTTTGGAGAGCTCTTTGTTAGAAGTTGTTCCTTATATTAGTATGAAATTTGCCTATGTGACTTTTACCCTTTCCTTCTCCTTCTCCCCTGTCCTAGACTAATCCTATTTAATTCAACAGATATATTTTCAGCACCTCCTTTATACAAAGCAACATGGTCTAGTGGATAGAGGATACAGTCTCAAGTCTCATGTCAAGAAGACCTGGGTGTAAGTCTTGTACATACTGGTTATGTGAGCCTGGGTAAAACATGTAACCTCCTGGTTCCCCAAGCAATTTTCTAAGACTACTGAAGAGCAGTTGGTGATCTGCATTTGCAGAGGTTGCTTTCTCACAGTGAGTTCCTCAAACCAATAAAATCACAAAGAATAGTAATAAATAAACAAACAAACAAACAAATAATAAATAAATAGATGGATGGATGGATTAATTAATTAATTAATTAATGATGAAAAACTGGGCAAGGTTGATGGAGATACAGAACACACACACACACACACACACAAAACAGACCACTCTTCTGCCATCATCAAGAGACTAAATATTATAAAAGACCTTCATTCTTCCCTCTGAGGCCACCACAAGTAGTTTAAATCACCCTTCAACATCTTGTTCTTCCTGTTATTCAGTCATTTCAGTCACATCCAACTCTTCATGGCCCATTTGGGGTTTTCTTGACAAAGATACTAGAGTGGTTTGCCCTTTCCTTCTTATTTTACTGCTCATTTTGTAGATGAGGAACTGAGGCAAACAGTGTGAAGTGACTTGCCCAAGGTCAAATAGCTTGTAAGTCTCTGAGGTCAGATCTTCACTCAGGAAAATGAGTCTTCCTGACTCCAGACCCAGCACTCTATCCTCTGCACCACCTATATGCTTCACCTTCAATGCCCTCCAAATATTTGTTTAGCTATCATGTCACTCCTAAGACTTTTTTACTCTAGGCTAAAAAAATCCCCCATGGGCTTCCGGGTTAAGATGGCGGCAGAGTAAGAAGCACCTCTTAACCTCTCCTGACCGAAACACACAAAACTCCTCAAGGGGACATAAAAACAAGTCCAGACGAACGGAGGAACCCCACAACAGGGCACAGCGTGGAAGGTACGTGGAATAGAGACATTTCCAGGCTATAAAGGGCTCTCACTCAATCGCAGGCTGAGCAACCGCCCCACCCCCACCCCCTCCACACTCATCTATAGCTCCGAACCCAGCTAAAAAGAAATAGGGCAAGTTTGGGGCACCCATCGAGTCATCAGCAGCTCTGGGACCTGTTCCTGAGAGCAGCTAGACTTAGGACCCCATTAAGTCAAAAAAAGCACGCGAAATCTGAGCGCGCGGGAGCAGGACGCTGGGCACAGAGAGCCGGCTGAGGAGAGGCGTGGGTGGCGGCAGACACAGCCAGGAACTAAAGCCTAAGTGGGGAACCAGTGCAGACGGGTATAGGACTGTGGAAGCAGCGCCCTGAGACTTGTAAAGAAACCTCCAGCAGAGGATCAAGCAAGAGGGCCCACCAGGGGGCTTGACCTTGGAAAAAAACCAGAATTCAGACCTCAGGAGCCAATAGATCGCGAACAGACACTGAGCGCGAGGATAAAGCTGAGAAGCTGCTGGGCTAATGATGGCTACTCAGCATCAGCATCAGGAAGTTCAGAAGAGAAAGAATAATAACAAGAAGAAGAAGTCTTTAACACTCGACAGCTTTTACACAGAGAAAATCCAGACAACCGAGCAAACAGAGGAGGAGAACAAACAAGCATCCGGACCCTCCTCAAATAAGGAAAACACCTCACAAGCTATGGAAGAGTTCAAAACTGAGATTCTGAGGAAAATGGAAGAGATCTGGCAAGAAAATAACAGTTTAAAAGGTAGAATCTTGCAATTGGAAAGTGAGGCTCAGAAATCAAATGAACTGATAAGCAAATTGAACACCAGAAATGACAAGATTGAAAAGGAATACCAAAAGATTATAGCCGATAACCAGTCCCTAAAGGCTAGAATCGAGCAATTAGAAGCCAATGATCTCTCAAGACAACAAGAACAAATAAAACAAAGTCAAAAGACTGAAAAAATAGAAGGAAATATGAAATATCTCAATGAGAGAGTGACAGACCAAGAAAACCGGTCTAGAAGAGACAATTTGAGAATAATTGGTCTTCCAGAAAACCCAGAAATTAATAGAAACCTGGACTCCGTACTAAAAGAAATTATTCAGCAAAAT
>NC_058130.1:355303351-355318142 GCF_016433145.1 Gracilinanus agilis | reverse complement strand
AGAGAGAGAGAGAGAGAGAGAGAGAGAGAGAGAGAGAGAGAGAGAGAGAGAGAGAGAGGAGAGAGAGAGAATAGATAGATAGATATTAGATAGGGAAGGAAGGAAGGGTGGAAGGAAGGAAGGAAGGATGGGGTGAAGGAAGGGAGGGAGGGAGGATGGAAGGAAGGAAAGGAGGGAGGATGGAAGGGAGGAAGGAAGCAAGGAAGGAAGGAAGGAAGCAAGGAAGCAAGGAATGATAGGTATAATAGATGGGTGATAGATGACAGAGATAGAGCAATGAAGAGACAGGTGATTGAGACAGACAGATGATGAAGACATAAAGACAGATAGATATAAACTCCTTCTTGGCATAAAGAAGTGAACTCTGCTCCAGGACTCTAGGAAGAACAAGCAAGAATAAATGCACATTATTACTTTTATTACTTACATTGAGCTGAGAGATACAGGGTGCTTTACAGCAATTAAGATACCAAACAGAAACATCTTTAGCCCTCTTGGGATTTCTTGAAAATCAATTAGAGGAACACCATGATCTGGCCTTGTTTGTTAGCCCATTAGTTAATTAGTTCTGTCATGAAAAATAAAAGGAAATTTTCATTTTACACTAACCAGAGCTTTGTATATATTATGAGCATGCTAAGGTGGCTTCTGTAGAAAAGTCCCCTCCCCCTCAAAGGAGAAAAGATTGTTTTCTGGGCCACATCACTAAACTCTGAAAGTTTGTTCTATATATCTCTTCTTTGGAAAAAAAGAGGGGGGAGAAATGCTTTAGAGTAATATTCTGTGGGAACTCAACAAATATTAAACAAGCAATATTTGAATGAAAAGAGAACAACTCATCGTTATCCTCCCCAAACTTACTCTCTAAAGTAAAGGATGATTATTGGCTAAAAGTCATCACAACCGATTATTTGGCCTGCTCCCAATCTCTTGTCTTTTACAAATAGTAGGGGCACTAAAGGACAACTAAGTGGCACACTGGGATACAATGCCCAGCCTAGAGTCAGACTCATCTTCCTAAGTTCAAATCTGGCCTCAGACACTTAGGAGATGGATGACTCTAGTCACTTAACGCTGCTTGCCTCAGTTTCTTCACCTGTAAAGGGAGCTGGAGAAGGAAATGGAAAATCCCAAGAAAACCCCAAATGGGGTCATAAAAATCTGGACATGTTTGAAACAACTGAACAATGATAACAAGGATTACTAAAAGAGACAAAGTGATATTGTAGAGACCAAAGTGGAGTAGAAGTCAAGTGACATGGATTCTCATCCCAACTTTGCACTAATTAATTAGTTTTGTAACAAGAAATCAGAAACTGCCACTTTTCTGGCTTGATACCACACTCCATGAAGCACATTCATGAGGTGGAGAGTGTCCAAAGGAAGATAACTAAGGATGGAGAAGAGTCTAGTATCCATTTTGCATGAAAATTAAAGAAAATGGGCATATTTAACAATGTAGAGAAGAAAGGATAACTGTCCTCAAATATCTGAAGAGCTGCCACCTGGAGAAGAGATTAGATTCTTTTGCTTAGCCTCTGCGGAGAGAAGTAGGAGTAATGGTAAAAATTGCAGAGACAAATTTGGGCAAGATGTCAGGAAAAATTTCCTAACAATTAGAGTCTTCTTGAGCTGTAGTAAGTTTACCCTTCTTAGAGATCTTAAGCAGAAATCAGATGACCACTTGTTAGGTGGTCGTATAATTAATATGATTAATATTTATAGACATATAATTAGAAAGTAAATGACATTTTATAAAACTCATTTTGCTTCCTTGAGTCTCATTTTTCTTCTCTGTAATTAGGATAATAATGATAGCTAACATTTATATAGCAGTTATTGAGTGCCAGACTAAGCCCTTTACAATTATTATCTCATTCGATCTTCACAACAATCTTGGGAGGTAGATGCTATTATTATTCCCATTTTACAGATGAGGAAACAGAGGCAAGCAGAAGTTAAGTCACTTATTTGCCCAGGCTCACATCCAGACTATGCACTATGGCACCATATAACAGCCTCTATAAAATGAGAAAGTTGGACTAAATACGTCTCTTCCATCTGTAACATTGTTAGGTTTCGTGGTTGGTTCTAAGTAAAGCTCCATCCTGTTACAACCTATAAAGAATCTGGTTTTGACTGCTTGCATTGGAAAGAACCCTATCTATCGTCTAATAACAGTAACAACAACAAAGTATTATAAAAGCCATTTTTCTTTCTATTGTTTTGTTATATTTGTTACCATGACATAGCTCATTGCTTCAGTATTATCTTTTATAGATTATAGGCTCCTAGAGGGGAGGAGCAGATTTTTGCTTCATTTATATTGCAGAGAGGCCAAGATGGCCAGAGATAATTACTAAGTGGTGGTAGCTGTGGTATTCAACAATGAAGGGGGTGATAATGAGACCTTGTTCACGCAAAACATTTCTCCAAAATGTTTCAATGGCCATTCCAGTTAATAATTTTAAAACTGCTGTTTAGAGTCATGGGCACTGACCCATCCTACCCCCAGAACATGCTCTTCACCCTTGTCCCCTGCACCCACAACCCACATGGGACCAGAGAGTCAAATTCAGTCCTCACATGTGCAAAGAAGCCAAACAATCTGGGTTTGACAAGCTTGCTTCTCTTACACCACAGCAGCCCAGTCCTGCCAAATGCAGTGACAAACAGCTTTGTTTCCTCAT
This sequence comes from Gracilinanus agilis, assembly GCF_016433145.1. Classification (NCBI taxonomy): domain Eukaryota; kingdom Metazoa; phylum Chordata; class Mammalia; order Didelphimorphia; family Didelphidae; genus Gracilinanus; species Gracilinanus agilis. The sequence continues at coordinate 355,315,452 of NC_058130.1, read as the reverse complement.
CTTCCCTACACCCATCAGTATGTATGTACTAGTTGTGCTTACCAGAACTAACTCTGTTTTCTGTAAGAGAAGGAAAAAAAAATTAAGTTCTACAATACTAACTGGAAAATGTGGCTAAGAGTTAGGAGAAATCTTCCAAAATTTCAACCTCAGAATATCAGCTTCTTTTCCCAGAAAAGTCTGTGCATGTTTATGTCATACTAAATGAGGCCTGGGAATTATGTAAGTCTTGATTAGAGCTATTGCCATATCAGAGACTCTTAGAAACTGAAAACGGGAAACATTTTAGCTCATCAAGTTCATTCCTCAGAGATCTGGACTAAACAGTTCCCTTTAACCTTAACAACAACAACAACAACAAAAGTGTCTTAAATATCTTGAATTCTTGAGTTTTCTCTTTTTTTCATGAAACTGGTCTATAATTGAATAGATATCTTTATTAAACAACTTTTAAAAAATCTAAACTTTACTCTCTATCTTCATCAGGAGCTAGGTTATTAAGAAAGTTTTTCAAAAACCTTAAAGCTCTATGTAAATGTGAGTTTTAACCATTATTTACTATTAATTATTATGCATAGTGCATAAAGTGCTAATTATAGAATCAAGAAGATCTGTATTCAAATCCTACCTCAAACATCTACCAGCTATGTGACCAAAGGGAAATCATTTAACCTCAGTTTGCCCATCTGTAAAATTAGTGTAATTATATCACTTACCTTATAAGGTTGTTGTAAAGATGAAATGATATAACATAAGTTAGATGCTCTGTAAACCTCTAGACCTAAGAGGAACTGTTTTTTTATTAATTTTTTTTTATTTTTAGAAAAATTTTCCATGGCTACATGATTCATGTTTTCACTTTCCCCTTCACTCCCTCAAAATCTCCCCCCTAACTCGAATTTCCATTGGTTTTAACATGTGTCATCAATCAAGACTTATTTACATATTATTGATAGTTACATTGGTGTGGTCTTTTCAGGTCTACATCCCCAGTCATGTCTGCCTCAACCCATGTGTTCAAGCAGTTGTTTTTCTTCTGTGTTTCCACTCCTGTAGTTCTTCCTCTGAATGTGGGTAGCATCTTTACCATAAATCCCTCAGAGCTGTCCTGGGTCATTGCATTGCTGCTGGTACAGAAGTCCATTACATTCAATTTTACCACAGTGTAAACAGTCTCTGTGTACAATGTTCTTCTGGCTCTGCTCCTTTCACTCTGCATCAATTCCTGAAGGTCTCTAGAGGAGCTGGTTTTAAAGTGCCACCTCTGACACATACTATGTGACTCTAGGCAAATCACTAACCTCCCACTGCTTTTAGGCAGCTAAAACAATATGCTGAGGGCAGTTAGGTGGCTCAGTGATTGAGAACCAGGACTAAATACAGGAGGTTCTGAGTTCAAATCTGCCATCAGACATTTCCTAGCTGTGTTCCCTTGGAGTCACTTAACTCTCATTGCCTAGCCCTTACTGCTCTTCTGACTTAGAACCAAAACATAGTATAGATTCTAAGATGGAAGGTAAGGGTTCTCAAAAAGATTTTAAATAAAAAATGACAAAATGTTGAAGGAATAATAGGAAACTACATTCATAAAAGGTGTTTCCTCATCTGGGAGTTCTCTATACGAGTAAAATCAAAGATCCAAGTCCTATTATCATTGTTGTTATTTATTATTTATATGACATCAATTATTATTTCAAAATAGTAGCAGCTCCTATGATATTCCATTGCCACCTCTCTAAAAGTTCATTTTATCATAATGTGCCACAGGGACAATCTCCAGTTGTTTTCTGAGGAAATTCAACCATAATCTAAGATTATCCATCCTCTCTGCTTCTTACTATCTCAATTATATTTTTTTATGTGGACACATTTTCACTTTTAACTCCAGAACTCTAAAAAAGTGAGGAAAAGGAGAAGGAAAAGAAGAAATGGGGAAAGAAGGAAAGTAGAAAAGCAGCCAGACAAAAAGACAAAGAAGAAATGGAGCTAGAAACTCACCATATATGGTTCTGGTTGTGGATTCTCACAAAACCTAAAAACCTGTTTTAATACCATCTACAACACAAAGAATTTTGGGGCTGACATTGCTAAAACAAATTTGCCTTGACATAGTAGCACAATAACATTCAAAACTTTAGTGTTTCCTCGAAATGTGTTTTTTTAAACTCATTACAGGGATTACTTTCAAAGCTATATAGTCACTTTGCTAAAAAGCCAGCCTTACTCCAGTATATCCTAACCTTTTGAAGAGCTCAGCATGACCTTAAAGACTTGGAATGATGTCTGCGTGCCATTTCAGATTTCTGTAGCACAGAATAATTGAGCTAGTAAATAAGCATGTGTTTGATAAGGGAAAACTAAAGAGATATGGGCATTTGTTAAAGCCTGATACCAAACGAGAACTTTATAGAAAGAAAAAAAAAAATAGCATTCCAACCCCATTTCTTTTCTTCAGCAGCCAGAGATGTACAAATATCCCTGCTCTTCATTTTAACTTGATTCTGGGTTTAATAGTCTTGATAATTATGGGTGATTTTAGGAATTTTTTTCTTCATTTGGTTTTTCCAACATCAAATTTCACAGCATGTAGTTGCAAATATATGCATCTGTCTGTGTCATTTTTGAGTTTTATTTTCTTCTTGTATATTAACTTGATAATATTTCCTATTCCTTCCTTGTCATAAATTTCAGTACCACATAATATATTCCATCTTCCACACCACCTAAAATCTACTGTTTCTCATCTGCCTTTGGAAGATAATCAAAATACTTTCACAGCAAAAAATTGCTAAACAATGCTTCCCTAAAAAATTTAAGTGATGCATCTCTTCTCAAAACTCAAGTGAAAATTGACTAAAAACACTTGGCTCATGCTTGAAAGCCCATGCCCAACAAGAATTAGATCATTGACTATAAATAATAATTGATACATTCAACCTCATCTTACTTAGAAATTACTAATATTAAAGACATGATGAAACATCCAGCTAGGTAGCACAATAGAATGCCAGGCCGAGAGTCAGGAAGATCTGGTTCATATCTAGCCTCAGATACTTACTAGCTGTGGGAATGTGGGCAAGTCACTTGACCTTTGTTTAACTCAGTTTCCTCACCTGTTAAATTAGAATAATAATAGCACCTACCTCCCAGGTTTGTGGTACAAATAGGATGGGATAATAATTGTAAACAGTCTGGCACAGTGCCTGGCATATTGCAAGTGCTATATAAATGTTAAGTATTATTTTCATTATTATCTTAGAACAAGCATTTCCAGATCAGCCTCTTCCCCCAAGCTCTGCCCTAGAACAGGGCCAAGAAGCATGGAGCTTAGCTGAAATTTATTCAGGGATTTTGTGGGGCACAAAGGACACAGGGTGCTATAAGGTGTGGGATCAAGTGGCAAAAAGTCATTGTGAAAAGGGACATGAATAGGCAATTTTCAGATAAAGAAATCAAAACTAACAATAAGCACATGAGAAAGTGTTCTAAATCTCTAATAATTAGAGAAATGCAAATCAAAACAACTCTGAGGTACCACCTCACACCTAGCAGATGATTGGCTAAAATGAAAGAAGGGGAGAGTAATGAATGCTGGAGGGGATGTGGCAAAATTGGAACATTAATGCATTGCTGGTGGAGTTGTGAACTGATCCAACCACTTGGGATAGCAATTTGGAACTATGCCCAAAAATTGCTAAAAGACTACCTGCCCTTTGATCTAGCCATACCATTGTTGGGTTTGTACCCCAAAGAGATCATAGATAAACAGACTTGTACAAAAATATTTATAGCTGTGCTTTTTGTGGTGACAAAAAACTGGAAAAGGAGGGTATGTCCTTCAATTGGGGAATGGCTGAACAAATTGTGGTATATGCTGGTGATGGAATATTATTGTGCTCAAAGGAATAATAAACTGGAGGAATTCCATGTGAACTGGAAAGACCTCCAGGAATTGATGCAGAGTGAAAGGAGCCGAGCCAGAAGAACATTGTACACAGAGACCAATACACTGTGGTAAAATAGAATGTAATGGACTTCTGTACTAGCAGCAATGCAATGACCCAAGACAATTCTGAGAGATTTATGGAAAAGGAATTCAGAGGAAGAACTGCAGGAGTAGAAACACAGAAGAAAAACAACTGCTTGAATACATGGGTTGAGGCAGACATGCTTGGGGTTGTAGACTCGAAATGACACCCCAGTGCAACTACCAATAATATGGAAATAGGTCTTGATTGATGACACATGTTAAAACCAGTGGAAACGAGCGTCAGCTACAGGGAGGTTGGGGGAGGGAGGTGGAGGGGAGGGTAAGAACATGAATCATGGAACCATGGAAAATTTTTCTAAAAACTCAAAATTCAAAGTCATAAAAAATGTCATTGTGAAAGCATGATGGTTTTGTGCATGTCAGAGACAGAGGCAGGTTGTCAAAGACAGTATGTCTGCATCCATATATTCAGTAGGCTTGTGTTTTGAGTCCTAGTTCTGACATTCATTGTATAACCCTTTGGGCTTTATAAATAATTTGAATCTCTCTCTACCTCAATTTCTTCATCTATAGAGGAGGAGCAATAAAAGATCAATGACCAGGTTGTCAAATTTAGGGTTCAAGAAGGGATGTGTCTACATATAAGGTAATGTCATCCAATGACAAGTCAAAAGAATCTGAGAGAGGCAGCTGGGTAGCCCAGTGGATTGAGAGTCAGGCCTAGAGATGGGAGGTCCTAGGTTCAAATCTGACCTCACACACCTCCCAGCTGTGTGACCCTAGGGAAGTCACTTGACCCCCCCCTTGCCCACCCTTATCACTCTTCCACCTAAGAGCAGAAGTTAACACAGAAGTTAAAGGTTTAAAAATAATAATAAAAAAAGAATAGAGAACAGGCAAAATCAATTCAAGTCAACAAAACTGGATGAGGGGCAGGTCAAGAGAATAATGATTCCACTCAAATTTACATAGTATTTTTAGGTTTACAAGGCACTTTCTTTGTGGTAAACCTGTGAGTTAGGAAAAGTATTATTATTCCAATTTTACAGATGAAGAAACCAAAGCAGAGAGAGGTGAAACATGCTGCCAAAACTAAGGTCATATATTTAGTGTCAGAACCTGAGCTCCAGCATATGAGCTCTCTGATTGATTATAAGACTATAACTCTTTCTAATAGATCATGATGCTTGAGAAAGAGCCCGAATTAAAAGAAATAGCTAGAATACTATTTGTCAAACTCAATGCAAGGGGGCAATCTGTGGTCTTTTTCACTGAAATATATAGGGCTATCAGCCATTTTGGAGTACAAAGACACTGACTACAGGGCCAAAAGGATAACAAATGCCCTGTGACCTCATTAGTCAACAGACGTTTCTTAAGCACCCACTATGTGATAGCTCCAGTGCAAAGCATTGAAGATGTGAAGAAAGGTAAAAACATGGTCCCTGTTCTCAAAAAGCTCACAGTCTTAATGGAGAGACAACAAATAAACAACTATGTACAAATAAGCAGTATAAAGGATCAATCAGAAATAATCAACTAAGTAAGAACTTAAAAGCTTAAGGCAAAAAGGATATTGCCAGGCAGCATTAGGAACACTGAAGACCTGTGTTGCTCCTCTTTTATATGCTGCCCACAGATAGCCTCAAAATGGGAGAGAGAATGATATATTTAGGCTATTGGCAGCAGATCTTTCCTCGGTGTTCCCACAGCTCAACTGCCCTGGCTCCTTGATTGTGGTAGTTATAAGTTTGGGGTGATTGTCAATATTTTGACTGATTTAATTGGCTGATTCAGTACAAAGAGTCAAACTAGTTGGGTGGGTGGGTGTGTACACAGCTTTAGGAATTAAGTAGTTGTTCACCCTTCATTTAGAAGAGGACCGTTGATATACAAGATAATTTTTTGACTTGCCCATGAATTTGAGTTATGTGAGACAAAGAGAGTTGCACAAAGTGTCAGGCTCACTCTCTATTCCAGAGTCATGAAAGTCCAGGGGCAAGACAAAGGTTAGGATGATTGGCAATAGCCCAAGATATAATGGATGACCCTGGCATCACTGACTTCTGACCAAGCTCAAAGAATTCCACAGCACCTGCTTCAGCTGCCTTCATGGCTGTTGGAACAAATTGTTCTCATCTGCCCATTCCATTAGGGGAAGTCTTCACATGCTTGAGGTATACGACCCCCTAACTCTTTGACAGGTTTGAAACCTGTTGGTTACCCTCAACCCAGTTTAGCCTGTCTGCTGAGATGGTTTTACTAGGCTAAGGCTATTCCTCATGCTACAGTTTCTCAAAGCCACAAGTGACAGTTGGGTGAAAAGAGAACACCAAAGGTAAAGGAGCAGCCCTGAAAACGGCTCAACATGCTAGAGGCCTCATGCTAGAGGGGCTAATCCTCTCTGAATACCTGATACCCTTCAATTAAGGTACTAGACTTTACAATCAGGTGTTGTTGGGTAGTTGAGAATAAGCTTGAGCTAAACTTGGGGTATCATAAACAAAGCAGTCCTCAATGTTTATTTGACCCCTCAATGCCATGCTCTGTATGAGCCTCATTGAGGCAAGTTGGTTGGATTTTCATTGGAAAAGTAGCATGGCATATGGAAAAAATCCCAAACAGGATGTCAAGAGCCTCAGGTTCAAGACCTTACTCTACCACTAAACAGGTCTGGTCAAATAAATCTAGTCTCTTCTCTTCGGATCTATTTACTCTGATCAAAAATGAGAGAGTAGTTTAGGTCCCCCTCCCAGCTCTAAGAGTCTGTGACTCCAAGTTCAGTTGTGTGAATTGTGTATCTATTTTCTATCATGGAGAGGGCACTGGATTAGAAATCAGGAATCCTGGATGTTTATCACAGTTTTATTTAGCCAGGCTTCTCGCCTTCAAGAACAATAGGCTCTGAAGGACAGCTTGTCCTTGTGTTTATATGCTAGCAACAGATATGCCAATAGGTGGACAGAGATTTTTATAAGTAACTCTCTCTCCCTGTCTCCACCTGGCTTTTCTGGTTGTGGTAACTGCTAGCCTACCAGGCTATGGACACTTCCAAGCTGTAAGGGAAAGAAGGGGAGAAGCATGACAGCCATAGCATCCTGAGTGGACAAAAGTGTCATGTACACATGGAAAGATCACAGAACCATCTATTTAGAACTGGAAGTGACTTTATAGACCCTCAAGTACAACCCCCTCATTTTACAGCTGAAGGAAGTGAAACTAAGAGTTAAAGGAATTTGCCCAGGATGTAAGGATGGGATTTGTGCAAGGTGGATGGTACTGAAGGAGCCAAACAAGGAGTGGCTGACAGTTGGTGACAGTTGGTGACAGTTAAGATCAGAGGGATTCTGGGAATTCTCTGGAGGAGGAGGTCTTCTGGCGAAGGTTCTCCGAGAAAGGAGGAGAGTTTCTGAGGAGGATATCCCAGCTTGGACCCAATCCTGAGGGCTACCTGAGGATCTTTCTTTGGACACTGATACCCTGATCAAAGGCATCCCATTGCATCTCATCCTGCAAGACTTCAATCATCAAGTCAGCTAACTTTTGGGACTCCATTTTTGGGAGCGATCTCTTAGTCCCCTTCCCCCATACCCAACCTTGCTGAGAGACCCTTTACAGTCTAACTTAAAATTATAGAAAAGGAAAGAAATAGGAAATAGAAATAGAAACTGAAGGAGAAGGGGTGAGGGGAAACGCTTAGGAGTGGTGACCCCAAAAGTTCCCACCCGAGTGATGGACCCCATAGAAATAGAGAAGAGGGCACCTCAAAATCCCTCAGCCCTTCACCCCTTTCCTCAACCCCCAAATTACAAATAAGAAAAGTTATTCATTAGTCAAATAGCATTCCAGAGTGCCTGAGAGACTAGGGGGAGAGGAACCACAGTTTAGTCTGGCTGCCTCCATCTTGAAGCCAGATCACCCACCGTGAAGTTGACTGACCTCGGGGGAGGCTTGTGTGAACCCTGCCCTTATTCAGAATCTAATTGGGGTCCCCCATACCTCATCTTATAAGGAAGCCTCACCCCCAACTCCTATGGGGTGGCACAACCATCCAGGTCACCCAGTTTCGGGGTGACACCCCCTTGAAGTCTCTCACAGTATATTCGGTGGGAGGGGAGAGCTAGAAGAGAGTCTCACCTCATAGACTCTCTCTATCTCCCCTCTATCATAACATTTGGGTACTGGCTCTGTTTATTATTATCAGGGTCACATAGCTCCTGAGTGTCTGAGGCAGGTTTCAAACTGAGGACCTCCTAACTCCAAGTCCAGCATACTATCCACTGATCCACATAAGCTGCCTCAAGAAATACAGTGGAAAAAATACTGGTTCTTAATTCAGAAGAGGAGGGTTCAAAGACAGTCTCTTGCCCTTATTGTGTATGTTATGTCAACAAGTTACAACCTCCCTAAGCCTTAGTTTCCTCCTCTAAAATAAAGAGGGTTTCACTACATGTTCTTTGTTTCCCTTTCCAGTTCTATATGATCTATAGTATTTAAGACTGAAAGGAGCCTCAGTGATCTCCTAAATACACACACACACACACACACACACACACACACACACACACATACACACTTTTTATAGATGAAGAAAATTAGGCTCCAATAGTTAACATGATTTGCCTGAAATCATACAAAATATAGAGCCTGAGATTGGAATTCTACTCCTCTACCTCCAAATCAAACATTTTTCCCCTACCTTCTGTTGTTGTTCAGTCTTTCAAATGTGTCTGACTCTTTGTGGCTCCATGAACCATAGAATACCAATCTTTCTATCCTCCATTATCTCCCAAAGTCTGTCTAAGCTCATGTTCATTGCTTCCATGACACTATCTATGTATCTCAATATCTGTCACTCCCTTTTCCTTTTCCTTTCAATCTTGCCCAATATCAGGGTTTTTTCCAATGGGTCTCATCTTCTCATTATGGGGCCAAAATATTTAGCTTCAGCTTCAGCATTTGACCTTCCAGAGAATAGTCTGAATTCATTGCTTTAAGTATTGACTGATTTTGATCCTTTAATGTCCAAGGGACTCTCAAAAGACTTCTCCAGTAAAACAATTCAAGACCATCAATTCTGTGATGCTCAGCTTTCCTTATAGTCCAACTCTTACAGCCATATAATGCCACTGGAAAGCCATAATCCAAACTATATGGGCCTTTGTCTGATGTCTCTACTTTCTAGTCTGCTGTTAAGATTTGCCAAAGCCCCTACCCTACCTCCTCATTAATTCATTTTAGCCACTGTCTCTAAGCACACTGGTCTTTTTCAGCCTGCCTTTGCTTTAGCTCTGACTTCACACTCCTGGTTCCCTGATCTTGCTTAGTTTTGTTTACACTGCCTCTCCATCCCGGGCTGCTATCCTGATACTATTCCTAATTGCCCTTTAGAGTTCAGCATTTTGTGTACCTCACTCCTAGATTAAATAAGGAGTATTTATAGATTTTTATGTTATCCTCTGCCCTACTGCAAATATTAGGTCGTCATTAGCACTTCAGTCAGGTAACTTCTGCCCCTTCTCAGTCAAGATTTTTCTTCCCTTTATTGATTTCTGCAAATCATATGAATCTTAATATTTCCATGGTGAAGTATAGATATTTGTAGCCCAAGTGAACCTTAAAGGTCATCTAATTCCAATCCTCTCATTTTGTAGATGAAGAAACTGAGCCCTAAGGAAGTTAAGTGACTTGCCCACAGATGTTAGCAGAGATGGATTTGAATCCAGATACTCTAACTCCAAATCTAGTACTCATTCTACTACACTAAAGTGCCCCAAAGATGACTATAAATCAAAGATTCTGATCCTGGAGTCTGTAAGATTTTTTTTAATCAGTAACAGTATTTCATTATTATTAGTTTCCTTTTGAAATTCATGTATTTAATTTTATGAATTTAAAAATATTATTCTAAGAAGGGGTCTAGAGGCTTCACCAGGTTCTTTGACATAAAAGTGCTGACAAACCCCTGCTATTTAATCCAGGGCTGAGATTCATATTGCTTCAAAGACCACATAGAAATGGTACACCAAAACAAGTGAAATGAATGATGTTGAGAGCCCAGTGCTGTCTCTATGAATTATAAAGGAGAATCATAGATTTGCACCTCTAAGAAATGATGGGCTCCCCTTCTTTCATTTTAGCCAATCTGCTAGGTGTGAGGTGATACCTCAGAGTTGTTTTGATTTGCATTTCTCTAATTATTAGAGATTTAGAACACTTTCTCATGTGCTTATTGATACTTTTGATTTCTTTACCTGAAAATTGCCTATTCATGTCTCTTGCCCATTTATCAATTGGGGAATGGCTTGATTTTTTATACAATTGATTTAACTCGTATATTTGAGTAATTAGACCCCTGTCAGAGTTTTTTTTTAATTATTAAACATTTATTAATATTCATTTTTAACCTGTTTACATACTTTATGCCCCTACTTTCCCCTTCACCCCCCGCTGTCCCCCCACCCATGGCCAATGCACATTTCCACTGGTTGTAACTTGTGTCCTTGTTCAGGGTCTATTTCCAAATTGTTGTTAGTTGCATTGGTGTGGTAGTTTTGAGTCTACATCCCCAATCATGTCCACCCCAACCCATGCATTCAAGCAGTTGTTTTTCTTATATGTTTCCTCTCCTGCAGTCCTTCCTCTGAATGTGGGTAGCGTTCTTTACCATAAATCCCTCAGAGCTGTCCTGTGTCATTGCATTGTTGCTGGTACAGGAGCCCATTACATTCGATTTTACCACAGTATATCAGTCTCTGTGTACAATGTTCTTCTGGCTCTGCTCCTTTCACTCTGCATCACTTCCTGGAGGTCTCTCCAATTTGCATGGAATTCCTCCAGTTTATTATTCCTTTGAGCGCAATAGTATTCCATCACCCGCATATACCATAATTTGTTCAGCCATTCCCCAATTGAAGGACATACCCTCCTTTTCCAGTTTTTTGCCACCACAAAAAGCGCAGCTATAAATATTTTCATACAAGTCTGTTTATCTATGATCTCTTTGGGGTACAAACCCAGCAATGGTATGGCTGGATCAAATGGCAGACATTCTTTTATAGCCCTTTGAGCATAGTTCCAAATTGCCAGCCAGAATGGTTGGATCCATTCACAACTCCACCAGCAATGCATTAATGTCCCAATTTTGCCACATCCCCTCCAACATTCATTGCTCTCCCCTTCTTTCATTTTAGCCAATCTGCTAGGTGTGAGGTGATACCTCAGAGTTGTTTTGATTTGCATTTCTCTAATTATTAGAGATTTAGAACACTTTCTCATGTGCTTATTGATACTTTTGATTTTTTTACCTGAAAATTGCCTATTCATGTCTCTTGCCCATTTATCAATTGGGGGATGGCTTGATTTTTTATACAATTGCTTTAACTCCTTGTATATTTGAGTAATTAGACCCCTGTCAGAGGTTTTTGTTATAAAGATTTTTTCCCAATTTGTTGTTTCCCTTCTGATTTTGACTACATTGTTTTTGTTTGTACAAAAACTTTTTAGTTTAATATAATCAAAACCATTTAATTTACATTTTGTAATTTTCTCTAACTCTTGCTTGGTTTTAAAGTCTTTCCTTTCCCAGAGATCTGACAAGTATACTATTCTGTGTTCACTTAACTTATTTATAGTTTCCCTCTTTATATTCAAGTCATTCACCCATACTGAATTTATCTTGGTGTAGGGTGTGAGATGTTGATCTAAACCTAATCTCTCCCATATTGTTTTCCAAATTTCCCAGCAGTTTTTGTCAAATAGTGGATTCATGTCCCAAAAGTTGGGCTCTGGGTTTATCATACACTGTCTTGCTGATGTCATTTACCCCAAGTCTATTCCACTGATCCTCCCTTCTGTCTCTTAGCCAGTACCATATTGTTTTGAAGACTGCTGCTTTATAGTATAGTTTAATATCTGGTACTGCTAGGCCCCCTTCCTTCACATTTTTTTTCATTATTTCCCTTGATATTCTTGATCTTTTGTTATTCCAAATGAAATTTGTTATAGTTTTTTCTAATTCAGTAAAGAAGTTTTTTGGTAGCTTGATAGGTATGGCACTAAATAGGTAAATTAATTTGGGTAGAATTGTCATTTTTATTATGTTAGCTCG
>NC_058130.1:355244410-355298352 GCF_016433145.1 Gracilinanus agilis | reverse complement strand
AAGGAACAAAGGAAGGAACAAAGGAAGGAACAAAGGAAGGAACAAAGGAAGGAACAAAGGAAGGAACAAAGGAAGGAACAAAGGAAGGAACAAAGGAAGGAAGGAAGGAAACTAGATCCTAACATAAGATGTAGGAGTAGGATTTTAACTGATTCTAGCTGGTCAGAGATTCAAAGAGTGAGGTCTCGGTAGCCTCTTCTTCAAGACAATAAATGGGACAATGGTTGAAAGGATAAATTTATGGAAGTTGGGCTAGAAGTTTATTAAAATCTCAAGATTTATTTGTTTCTTTTCTTTTTTCCTTTGTGTTCCAGAAGCAGCTGCATGAAGCAATTAAGTTAATGCCTCTTTATTCTGGATGGGATTGCTACTGATAAGAGTAATTCCCTTACCAGTGAATATAGAACCAGTGAACATAGTACATAGTGCTGTATAACATTTAACTGGGAGAATAAGGAACAGACTTAAAATGGGCAATATAATTAAACTGGACTATCTTTAAGGAATGGATGGAAGACATTACAAAGGGGAAACCTAACTTCAGAATAAGAACCCTGAATTTGGTCACAATATATTAACAATGTTATTATAAAACATCACTGATCTAGATAGCTCTACATGATTTAAATACCTGTATATCATTGGTAAGAGGCAGCTGGGTGGCACAGTGGATAGACTGCTGGGCCTGGAGTCAGGAAGACTCATCTTCCAGAGTTCAAATCTAACCCTTCAGACCCTTAGTAGTTGTGTGATCCTGAACAAGTTACTTTACCTTGTTTGCCTCAGTTCCCTCATCTGTGAAATGAGCTGGAGAAGCAAATGGCAAACCACTCCAGTATCTTTGCCAAGAAAACCCCAAAATTACAGAGTTGAATGCAATTGAACAACAGTGAAAATATCAATGGAAAGAATTCAAGCCCATCACTCCAAGTTGAAAAATTTGATTGCTGAATTATTATCATTGATCTCTGAAAAATCTCTAAGATCAGAAAAAGGAACTGTAGGACTTGCACAGGGAAGATGTGGTCCAGATGAGAAAGACAAAAGGAGAAGGAGGAGGAAGAGGAGGAGGAGGAAGAAGGAAGAAGAAAAAAGAGGAAGAGAGTGGTTGGTAAATAAACATCTAGAAAAAGAAGCTGTGGTCAAAAAGAGCCAACATGGCTTCACCAGAAACAAATCAGGCAAAACTAAATTTATTTCCATTTCAACAGGTATTTTTAAACTAGTAGATGAATTTAACTGGATTTTATCCACAGATTTACAAAAGTATTCAAACTGCCCTTGTTAAAGAGACAAAGGCATATGTTCACATAAATGGTTTGGACAATATAATAAGACATTGAAAACGTCAAAATAGAAAACCCAAAGGATAATCACTAATGTTTCAAGGTCAACTGGAAAAAAGTTTTCAGTACAGAGCTCCAGAAATCTGTGCATGGCTTCAGACTGTTTAATATCTTTCTCAATGACTTGGATAAGGCATAGATGGGATGCTTATCAGATTTGTAGATGATACAAAGCTAGCAAGAATAAAGACTATATCAGATAACTGAATCAAGATTCAAAAATTTTTGACAAGGGAGAACATTAGGCTAAATTTAAAGTGATAAAATTTAACAAAGACAAATATAAAATCCTCCACTTAGATTTTAGAAATCAACCTCTCAAAGACAGAGTAGGGGAGTATGATATGACTACCAAGAATGCTAATTCACTAAACTGTATTAAAAGAGGAATAGTGTCCAGGACTAAGGAGATGATCATCCCACTGTACTCTATGGTACTTGGGTCACATCTGAAGTACTCGGTTCAGTTCTGGGCACTATAATTTAGAAGTACTAGACCACAAAAGGAGGATAGTAACCAAGATGGAGAAAGGGCCCATGATCAAGCTATACAGTCATTAGTTGAAGGAACCATTCAGTGACTAGAAAGAAAGGAGTTCCCTCAGTCTGGGAGAGATTTAGGTAGGAAAGGGAAAATAGCAAACATGATAGTGGTCTTTAAGTATTTAAAGGACTGTCACGTGGACAAAAGATTAAATTTATTCTGCTCTGTCCCAGACAACAAAACTAGAAGGGTGGATTGCAAAAAAGGCAAACTTAGAATTCATGTCAATTAAAATCTTACTAACAATTAGATTGTTGGATAGTGGAATAGGCTGCTTCAGGAGGCAGTAGGTTATCCTTCCATGAAGGTCTTCAAGGAAAGGCTAGATGACCACTTTTCTGGTATGGTATAGGGGTACCTCTTGATCAAGTTAGGTTGGACTAACTAGGTGGCCTTAGGTCACAGATAACTCTAATATTTTGTGATTTCACATTTCCACGGATCACTTCAGCAAAATCCAACAAAGTTATCTCTCTTACAGTTATCCATTTCTCTACCAGAATCAGACAGGCAGGATTTATGATCTAATCAAGGAAGATCCCCTCTGCTGATCACTAATTGTCTCCAAGCCTTCCTTAGGAATTCATCTTTGTGATCAACCCACATGCTGCTGGAAGGTTGGAGATATTGTAGTTCTTTTTGTTAACAAAAAGGTAGGGACTAGTTAACTATTTTCAGTGAGGTGTTTTTTTTTCTTTAAAAAGAAATCATACAGAAATTGGTACATCTCTAAGAGTTTACAGATGGCAATAGAGAGCAATAAAAGTTAATGGAAGGGCCATAATGTTATGGGAGTGGACGGACCCTGGGTGATCCTGCCATTTATTCTTCTACAAAACAAGAACTCACCATAAGGCAAGATTTCCCCGGAGTTGTGTGCCAACTCCCTGTGCCCAGCAGGAACTTCAGAAACAGCCCCTTTGAAGTAAGAGAAAATAAAACTGACACAAAGAGTTCACACTATTTTACTTGAGCAAGGAGAAAACAGTACAAAGAGGAATACAAGGAAGTTGCTTGTGAAATCCTACTTGTCTATCGCCCAAGTGAACCTCTTTCTTTTTTGAACCTCCAGCTTTATTCAAGACTCAGCCAAGGTCCACTTCTTCTACCTGAAGCCTTTCCCATGATTCCCCTCCAGCTGCTAGTACCTCCCCCTACCCTCACCCCCTCCACCCACACTCAAATACCTTGAATTTTCTTTCTATTTTGTCTATTCAGTGACAGGTGTTTGCTGTTTCCGGGGAAATAATGGAAGCTCTTTGAAGGCAAGAAATGTTCCATTTTTGGCTTTGTACCTCCAGTTGTTTGGTGGTACAATAAATGCAATAAATGCATAGTGGTTCATTGATAGATTCATTCTAGACAACACCCCCGCCCCTCCCCCAAAGCCGTTTTGGGTATCCACGAGGATAACAATAGCAAAAATATCAACCAACACAGCCTAGATGGGTATTGCCCTCCTCAGGATCGGGAATCAATTGGCAGTAGTCACCGAGATTTTTATTTGATATCCATACAAAGCAAAAACAAATAAATTACCATAATGAGAAACAACACAATGCCGTGTGGATGTACAAGCTGCCGTTGTGTTTAATAGCAACAAAGAGCTCTTCGCTTTTGATTTAATTTTGCAGAAAGATGCTTATTGAGAGTGTCATTGTACTGAAACCAAACTGTTGGGGGTGGGAAAAAGAGGAAATAAAAGCATCTCAGAGCTCTGCTTGCCTGAAAGGTTGTTGGGAAGGCAGGGGGTGCTCCTCCCCACCCCTTCACATTTTTATTCTCAGTCAAATCAACTCGGCTGCACCACGACACAGCTGCGATTTGTGAGGTAAATGGCAGAGCTAAATGTGCCGAGAACTGAACACGTTCCCTGAGCAACAAAGGGATTGAAGGCAAATGTTACAGTATTATTGACAACACTGGCAATGCTTGTCTAAGCATCTGCTTCATAAAAAAATTAAAAAATAAAAAGTTACACTCAAAACAAAAGAAATCGCAGCCCGAGCCAGGCTACACACGTCCCTGCTAGCTTGGGTATGGGATGCTAACTTCAGTCTGCACTGATATTTCCCCCCTTTACCATCGTTGGCAGTCAAAAACGCCTCCGGTTTGCACCCTAGAATCCTCCCGATGCTCTCCTCCCACCCTTTCTAGGAGAGGTATTTTTCTTAAAAGTTAGTTGCTGATTCCTGGCAATATTTGCTTGAAAACAATTTTTCATCATTATATTTTTCTGCCTTGAAGAAAAACTGAATTACACACTGAGTTGATTTTGTTGTCACCAAACATTACTAACATGAGTGTCAAAGGGGTATATAGCATGGCATTCCTCCGACCCTTTGCCCCAGAGTCTCAAGAAAGCTGTCAAACTTTTTTCCCAATTGAAACGTACTAAGAACAGTGTATCCTCCATCCTGATGTAGGGGACAGAGGGAAGAAGGGGGAAATCACTAGCCTGCAAACCAGAGCATCTGCTAAAACCCAGTTATACCACTGACCATGAATGGGACAAATTGTGTCTGCCTTAGACTTCACATCTGTAAAATGGAGAAAACACGTCTTACCTAAACCAAAGAATTATTGTGAAGATCAAATGAAATTATATACTCAAAAGCACATTAAAATTTTTTGAAGTCCCATACAAATAGGAAGGATTGTTACATTCATGAAAGATGAGGTGACCCTTATATGACCTACAATATCTAGAAGCACTAAATTGCTTTGTTAAAGCCTTTATTTTATTTCTCTTTATTCAATCAATGAATAGTTATTAATACAAATTTATTTTTTAACAAGTCCCCTCACAATCTGATACAGTCAAAGTCTCTAGACTTATTTTCACTGTATTTCCCTTCACACATTCTGGATTCCAGCCAAACCCACTTACTTGGTGCTCCCCAAATTCAACATTCCATATCACATCTCCCTGTATAGCCCAGGTTGTCCAGCAGAACTCGAATGCACTCCTTTCTCACTTCCGCCTCTCACTGTACTTAACTTCCTTCCAGGCCCAAAGTGCTAGTATTCTCTGCCTCTCCAACATATCTTGCATTCACTTATGTCAGTGATTCCCAAAGTGGTCACCACCGCCCCCTGGTGGGTGCTACAGTGATCCAGGAAGGCGGTGATGGCCACAGGTGCATTTATCTTTCCTATTAATTGCTATTAAAATTTAAAAAAAATTAATTTCCGGGGGACTAAGTAATATTTTTTCTGGAAAGGGGACGGTAGGCCAAAAAAGTTTGGGAACCACTGACTTATGTGTTTGCATATTCTATACCACATCAGCTATTTGTCATGCTTATCTTTGTATGCTTAGCATCTAGCATAGCACCTCAAATATAATAGGTGCTTAACAAATGCATTTTTTATAATTCAAAGGTAAATAGCAATAGAGACCAGTATTTAAAGTACTAAGTGAGGGGTACAGATAATTTAAACTACAATCTCATGGGCTAATTCTAAAAGGGAGAAGGATGAACAGCCCTAAAAAAGGGCTTGGCAAGCCCTCCCATCAGAGATGCTAATACTATCTGGATATATACCTCAGAGCTATATATGAGTTTACCTAGATTTTAGCAAAGTATTCAACAAAGTTTCTAATGTTATCCATGTAAATAAAATAGAAATACAGGCCCCACAATAGAAATTAGATCAATTTAGGACTACCACTCTCTGGTTAGACCTTGAAATGGTAATTCATGGTTTGATGTCAACTTTAAAGGAAGTTTCTAGTTGAATGCTCAGGAATCTGTATTTGACTCTGCCCCCATTTAACATTTTTATCAATGATCTATATAAAGACAGATGGCAATGTTTATCCCATTTGCAGGTGACCCAAAGCTATGAGCAATAACACATCGGATAGCAAAGCCAAAACATGAAAGACCCTAACTAGCTAGAATATTGGACCAAATCTAATACAGATATATGTAAAGTCTTAGACTTGAATTTGAAGAAATAAATTTGACAAATACAAGGGAAGGAAAACAAAATGAGGCTACAAAGTGATTTGTCCAAAGATCTTTAAGCAATGGCTGGGTGACCATTCATATGGGTTGTAGAGGGGACTCTTGTTCAGAGATTGGATTAGCTGGCCTCTAAAGTTCTTTCTGACTCAGATTCTGATCACCTATGATTTTGTCATTTTACTTTGAAATTAATGGATTCTCTTTAATGGCTTTTCAGTAGTCTAGTGACATGAAAACATTAAAAGAATTTTCTTTAAGAAAATTTGTCTGAATTTACAATAACAGAATAGCAAATTTTATTTCTCTTCTGTTTTATCTTATCCATATATTCATCTAGCAACATGGAGCACCTCTTCAGCACAGCTATTAAATCAATCATAGGCCAGTGGGTTCTGCACATCAGTCACTCATTAAGTATTCTCATTTACACTCAGGTCTGCTTTTCGTTCACTGAAGGACCTTAGAAAATTAATTTCTTTAGCCTCATCTGTAGCAAGAAAATGGAATATCAAGATGCTTGATAGGAAAGGAGAATGGTGAAAAGACAATAACTAGTGTTTACAGATGATTTTTAAAATATTTTGTTACTGTCAATTATTACTAATATTGCTAAGGATTAGCAATATTCCTTGGTATTCATAGTAATAATATTAATTACTAAATGTTACAAATCTTGCTTTTCCTCCTTTCCTTTCCAAGATATGTATTCCAGATATCTCTCTCATTATCCCTTTGAGATTCTGACCTGAGACTAATTTTGCCCTTCCCATCACCAAGTCATTTCATTCTGACCAAGGAGATGAATTTTCCCTCTGCATTCAAACATAAAGATAACTGTTTTCTGTGCATTTGGAACAGCCTAACCTATAGTTTATTATATCAGGGAGAATATGTGTGTGTATGTATGCATGTGTCTATTTCACATTGCTACTCCCCACTATGGTTTCAATATATCATAGGTCAGCATAAGAAATTAAATTGGAATTTGGGGGGAGTTTTGCAGAAGCCTCAGATGGCACACAAAGGTCAGCAGACAACACAGAAAAGGTTTAGAAATTAAATAGCCTATGGCCAAATATTTAATCCAAATTTTACAATAATATATTTTAAATACCCCATAAAAGAAAAAGAAAAAAATTCACATTTCTTCTCTGGTACAATGGGAGGACCAAAAAATTTTACACATATTTTCCATATCGTGAAAACACCGGACCCCAACACCAGAGGTTGTGTGTATTTGTGTCTGTATATGTGTGTGTATGTACATATATGCATATATAATATAAAAATAAATTATATAGATATAATTTTCCTCAGCAACTCATGACAGACGATTACTGGATCTTTTGCTTAGCTGAAAGAATGTATGGTCTACATGTCTTTCATACCATTGTACATGAAAGCTTTCCTTTGTTTTGAAGCTTTAGTCATTCTTTATCATTATAAATCATAACAACAAAGTTTAACTGAACTCCAGTTGTGTTCAGTGGACCATATTAGTCCATAGAGACACAAAGTATTAAGCCAGGGGGATCCTGCCCTCCAAGAGCTTGCAATCCAATTAGGGAAACGGCACACTAAAAATAAAAAAACAGTGCAACAATACAAAAGATAATGTCAAAAGAATAAAGGCTACAAAAAATTTAAACAAAGGAGTGAACACTGAATACTGACACAATTATTGAAAGCCCCGTGGAGAAGATGGGACTTGGGACAAGTTTAAAGGAATAATGTATTTGGTTAAAGTGAGAAAATAGGGAGGATATTCTATCTAGGGGAAAGCATGAACTAAGTTATAGAGATTTGGTTGAGCATTATATAGACCTGATCATATATGTGGACTGCTAACTTATTCTCAGGTATCAACATGGTATAAATGACTGAAGCCAACAGTAATCAGGAAGGATCCAAAAGTATAGGTCTATTCATCTTGAAGAGAAAGAGTTATCAATCACATGGCAAGGATTCATGTTGGTAGGTCCTGGGTTTTACAAATGAGCTGAGTGCTAAGACTTTGTTTACCTTTTTCTCCACAAAGATGATGCCCCTACTGGCTATTAGGACCAGAATGGAATAGAGTCCTCCAGATCTGAAAAAGTTGTAATCTATTTGATGATTTAGGGTCAAGGGAAATCTTAAAGCCTTCGTGTACAATGGTATGAAAGACATGTAGACCATACATTCTTTCAGCTAAGCAAAAGATCCAGTAATTGTCTGTCATGAGTTGCTGAGGAAAATTATATCTATATAATTTATTTTTATATTATATATGCATATATGTACATACACACACATATACAGACACAAATACACACAACCTCTGGTGTTGGGGTCCGGTCACTCCCTGTAACCTTCCAATTGTCTTGTAGGTTCTATCTCATGGCATCTCTTATGTCTATCCTCCTTCTATAATCACAAAGCATCTAGCCTCATTCAAGTTTTTATTATCTATTGTCTGTATAGTTGCAGGAGCCTTCTAACTGCACTGGTCCTTTGTTCTGAATGAAATAGTAAGCCTTTGTATGAGGGTGAGTATTGATGGTGTGGAAGGTTTTTATCAGGCCACCCACCCGACAGTATCTGTGGGCCAGATCAGCTAACCACTCACCCCCATCCCAGGGAAGACCTATGAGGGAATAAACTCAAAGAGGCTCCCAAACTGGCAAAGCTGTAGTGAGGATGTTGAAAGAAGGTGTTAGAGTTCAGTTGTGACCCTAGTGGGTTGTATCCAACCCTCAGTGCCAGTAACACTGAGACAAGCTTCTTTTTTTTTGAGGAAGGAGGGTACTGAGATAACTTCTCTATCATCTATGAACCCCCCAACAAGAAAGCAGTTCTGGTTGCTTCTGTAGCTTGGACTCAGAAACTGACTCTCCTTCTCCTCACAATATCCTATCCTTAACACTAGCTAACAAACAGGGGAATAAGTGAAAGGAAGGGGGTACAAGATAGATAAAGAAAGGTTCCCCCAAGTGCCCACTCCCTCCAGAGTCTAGGCACTAAGGCCAATTATGGTGCACAACTCTCTTGGTTTATTCTTTGTTAGCACTGAAGTCAGTAGAAAGGTTTAGCTGTTGAAATCTCCAGATTGCCCCTGATTTGGAGTTCAGAAGAGCTAAATTCCTGTCCAGAACCTCCAAGCCACCCACAACCATTCACCCCAAGCCCACCCTAGAGCTTGAATCTTTTCTCTTGTCATTGGCAGTTGGCCATTGGCAGTTTAGAATCTTCAGAATCTTCACCAAACTCCCTCCTTCACTGGCCCCTCCCAAATGGAACCTTCTCTAGGTTCTATGAGGCCAGCTTCAACTCCAATTGCCTGCTCTCCTTTGCAAAATTCAGTCCACAGTTACACCTTGATACCCTAGCTGCCTACATGGCAGAGGCTATTGTCCTTCTGTATTCTCAACTCCAAGTGGCTTATACTAATATTTTCTCTAGTCAAAGGACTTCCCCTTTAAATTCTATCCACTATTATCTCCTCTCCATCCCCACCTCTTACTCCTTTGCAATGAGCCTAATTCATATCATCCCTTAATTAGGATTAGGTAGTCAACCCATGATTCTAATCATCATTAGTAAGGCAAGACCCATCCCTCCCCTCTAGCTTAAAACACTATGAATTGACTTAGTTGCTGGGTACAGCATTCTAAGTAAAATTTAACAAGCAAACTGAAATGCCGATTACTGAAAACTATTACTATTGCTACACTTGGACTTAGGAGAATCCATTTTACTCAGGTCTCCAAATAGTTTTGTTATCCAGATCCAAAGACCTGTCACCCGTCATCTTATGCCTTAAGAAAGATACCATTTCCAATTTCACCTCACCTTCTTAGATCTCTCTAATTAGTAACTTTACCCAAATCTTATTGTCAATGTCAACTGCACATCCTATTACCTACTATTTGGCTTATATTTATTTATTTATATTATTTATTAATTTATATTATTTTATCCTATTTAAGCTTGTAGCTAACCACATACTCTAACCACATAATCCAAGTCAGAAAGTTTTGAAATTTAGTGGTATTGTTTAGGTCATGAAGTTCCCCCTTTGGGTACCTCCAGGTCTCTTCCTGTATCTCCCAATATGGCAGCCATTGGAATGGAGGAGAAAAAAGTGATAGAACTATTGATTGGAATTATATATCTCTATGTAAGTCCTTCCTTGGACCTCTGTAGCTCTTCTTTGCAGAGACTTTATTCAAGAATATTTGAGTTAGGGGGCAGCTGGGTAGCTCAGTGGATTGAGAACCAGACCTAGAGACGGGAGGTCCTAGGTTCAAATCTGGCCTCAGACACTTTCCAGCTGTGTGACCCTGGGCAAGTCACTTGACCCCCATTGCCTACCCTTACCACTCTTCTGCCTTGGAGCCAATACACAGTATTGACTCCAAGATGGAAGGTAAGGGTTTAAAAAAAAGAATATTTGAGTTAACGTACCCCAATCTTGTGCCAGTTGTCTGTGGTTCAGAGCAGATACTGAGATAACGCATTTAAACAAAGGGTTCTAAGAAGTTACAGTTGTCTGGGGTTGGTAGTGAAGTATCTCAAAATTATTTTTGCAGTTTTAAGCTATTAAAGCTTATTAAACTATTAATATATGAGAGCTTTTTTAAGTTATTAAAGCTTGAAACTGAACTAAGACTTTTAGGACACCCTGAATCAGCATCTTCAAAGCATATAAAAGTACTAAGTGAATGGTATAGAGGAAATAGATATATGTAATTCCAAAGAGTAACTATACCATTTTTTTCCATTTCAGTAGCCACCATATTGGGAGAAATAGGAATAGATCTGGAGGTACCCAAAGGAAAATAGATCCAGAATTACCCAGTAGATGCTACTAAATGTTGCTGTAATAGAGAATTCATAAAGCAGAATAATGGGTAGATGTCCTCTGATGCTCAGAAGCATCTGTTTCCTTGGAAAATAATGCAGGCTCAAGTTGTACAGTAAGCAACAGTTACTTTTTTATAATAATAAATTGTTATTTTTTCCAGATTGCATGTGAATACAATTTTCAATATTCATTTTCTGATATTTTGTAATCCATGTTCTCTCCCACCCTTCCCTCTCTCCAACAAGGCAGGTAATATATATCTTATTATCTAATATATATTTTTGTGTTCATCATATTGTAAAAGAAGAAGCATATTGTTTTCACTAGAGAAAAATTCATGGAGAAAATAAAGAATGGCATGTTTCAATTTGCATTTGGATTCTGTTCCTTCAATGATGGTAGATAGCCTTTTTTTTTTTTTTTTTTTTTTGGTCATGAGTCTCTTGGAGTTGTCCTAGCTACAATCACTTTCAAGGAAACTGGTCTCACATAGATATAAAAGTACGCATGCATCCACAGGAAACTGAGCTTAAATCATGTGAATTCTTTCTGAAAGAACCTCAACATTAGTCCAATATCCATCCTTACCTTTAAACATCTCTTCAATTATCCCTTGCATTGTTTGATCCTGATACTGTCTCCTCTTTCTAATGCTTCTGATCTCTCAGCCCAGTTCCTGTGTCTGCATATGGCCCTCCCTGTACAGTGACCACTGACTCTGGCCTATCCTGGTCCAAAAAGCACCAGCCTGCACTATGGAAAATCCTCAGCCCCAGTTCATGGAAGCTTCAGCCCAAGGCATAGTTGAGAGGAAGAGCTGTGCAGAACCCCAGGAAAGTCCCTCTTCTCCCAACTACAAGAGAACTGATAGTTGTGGTACAGATACTTCAGCTACAACTGTCAAGAGCTACAGGCCTATAATACCTTATTTATCAATGACCAAAAATAAACCTTTGGGGGGCAGGATGCTCACTCAATGCAAAAAATGACAAGAAAAATGACAAAGAAAATGCAAGCCCACCTGAGTAACTCCACAGAGAGCACCAAGGAAGCAGCCCTGAGAAGTTTTCCATTTGGGCTATTGAAGTCCCTAGGCTTGTTGCCCAGTTTCATTTATTTATGAACCCTGGTCCATAGCAGTTTTATTCTGAGCATTCCAAAGTAAGTTGCTAGAGAGTATGGATTGTTTCTTTATCTTTGTATATGAGTACATCTAAGTACCTCGTGCAGTGCCTGGAAGTAGTAGATAATTAACAAATGCTTCTTGATTCATTTGGTCTCCTATGATAGGGTAGCCTGCCCATGGAGCTATACTCTACCTAACTTGGAGGCTACCACCCACAACAGTAGACTTTAAGGACCTCCCACAACAACTCCAAAATACTTTTTTTCTTCTGACCTCTAAAATAGGAAGGCCATCAGCAGACAGACTCCACGACCCCCACCAAACTGATATTAGGAATAATTTGTATATGGTAAGCTTGGGTATGCAAACTACACAAAAAAAAGGAACTTATCAGCAAGATACTAAGTGTTCATGACGTACATGATGTACATGTACAAATATCCAAAATATGAAAAAGATCTGTGATCTGTCTGGGACTTGGCAGAGAAGCTCCAAGGAGACACGTTTGAGGTTAAATGCTTTATCTAGCATCATCTTGCTGATATCAGAGGCAGGACTTGTCGTGACTCCTAATCCCAAACTGAATCAGCAATACCATATTGCCTCTACCATACTGCCTGGCACACAGTAGGCAAATAATAAATGCTTGTTGAATTTAATTGAGTAGTTAGTGTACTGAAGGCATAATAATAGCTCTGGTCCTGGCACAGCTGAACACTGAATTGGCTCCTGGTGGTTATATAAGAGTAGTGGAAAGGATTGGAGAAGCAGCTTCATGTAGGTGATAGTCAGGCTTTTCTGAAAACCATTATTTTGTTCCTTTGAAAAGGGCAGTTCCCATCTGTTTGTCTATGGGCCTATTATACCCTTTGGGTGTTGCGGAGACATATTGTGTAGAATGACAATTCTGAATTTCAACTCTATATAGGATCAAAACAGGATTAAAGCAAAATAAGCCTAGTAAAATTCTAAAGGAACTTCCAACTATCTTGACAAATCAGACAAGCTCCATTTCAAGGGGTGACAATAAATGTGATGATAAGGGATATTGTTGACCAAGGATGGGTTCCAGTGAGTGCCACAGATGGAGAAGCAGCCTCCAGTAAACTGTTTATAAGAAAAATCAAAGGCCTTTCCATGAAACCATGGTTTCACATGATATTCACATTCATATGATAGTGCGAATGCATGACAGAAGGATGGAAGGGGTGAGTATCAAAGAACCATTTCCTTTAATGGTATTCTCTAATTTTTTTTCATCCCTTCCCTTTCCCCTCCTGCCCTGCCTTAAAATATTAAATAGAAAGAGCTCTAAACCCATTATCTCAGAACACAGTGTTTGAATGATAAGAACTTGTGCTAATTGTGGGATTTGCCCTCTGCCTTCTATTATTCTGTACAATTAAGTTTAATTCTGCCCTGTTGACACCAAAGGTCTGTGTGCCCTACTGGGTTTGGCTGTCTTAAGATATAGTCATAGGTAAAGTGTGATGGCTCAGAATAAATCTGACTTAGAGCTCCTCTGCCTTCTAGAAAGCTCACCACTTTGGGACTTTCTCTTCTCTGGACCTGGCATTTCTTTCTTCTCTTGTCCAAAAACATCCATGTTTTTATACCTTGGTTGAGATGCCAGAGATGGGAAACCAACCAAACACACCCAAATGAAAACCCACCCTCTCCCTGTCCCCTAGCTCAACGTCTTTATCTGTATCATCCAACTACCCTATAATGCAAGTGGTGAAAGAGCATAGATGAGAGCCTGGAGGAACTTGAATGTGCCAAGGATTAGAGTAGCCTCTCACAGCACCATCATTGACTTCTCCCTTTATTTCCCTTCCCATCTCTTGCTGTGTCTAGAAGATGTTCACAACTGAAGTTCTACCAATCCCTCTGGTTGTACTTTTGTCTCAACCCACTCCTGCTCCCCAACAGTGAGTGCTATTTTTGGGCCTTAGACCTTTCCTTCTGTAAGATAAACCACAACAAAATAAAGGTTTACTGTTTTATGCATTGCTGAGCTGATTCTTTTTTGAAACCTCCTTTAAGTTCCCAAACTGTTCTTACAAACAATGATAGATGCAATTGAAATAGTTGGGTTGAGTTGTTCATCTGACAAACTTGAGGACTCTACATTCTATGAGTCTACCTGCCCCCTTTGCAAGGATGTATCTGCACAGCTGGGTACATTGCTTCACCTCTGATGACACACTTTCCACTGAATCTGCCAATCTTCCAATGTGTCAGCTCTTATAGGGGTAAATGTCCAAGGTGGAATAAACCAGTACTTTCTTCATACTGGCCTCAGACTCCCAATGGAACTGGCCAGCATCAATGAGCCAATTCATACAGAGCTTGGCAAATTGGATCTGAGTGAGATGAACTACTCAAAATAAAGCTTATGAAATCTGTGCCAGGTTTTGAAGAGCACATGCTTCAAGTGATAATATGACTATAGCCTTACTGTCTGACACATTGGAAAAGAAAGATTCTTTAAATGGAGGATGGGGTTGAAACCAGTTAGAAGGCTCCTGCAACTATACAGACAATAGATAATAAAAACTTGAATGAGGCTTGACACTTTGTGATTATAGAAGAAGGATAGACATAAGAGATGCCATGAGATAGAACCTACAAGACAATTGGAAGGTTATAGGGAGTGACAGAAATCAGTGACAGAAGAATGACTCAAAAAAAATAAAGCTGAATGACTGAAAGAATAGCAATAGCCTTAACAGAAATAATGAAGTTTGGAAGAAGAATAACTTGTGTCTTTGACATATTGAATTTGAGATGCCTACAGAACAACCAGCTGGAGATCTCCAACAGATCACCTACCAATAGGTGGTAGCACGGAACAGGAATCCAAGGTAGAGCCTGGGAGTAGATTCATGATTGTAGTGTAATTTGCACACAGATGGCAATTAAATCCTAAGAAGATGGTGAGATTGCCAAGAAAGAGAACAGGAAGATAAAAAAGGAGAATGCCTAGGACAGAGCCTGGGAAGATGCCCTCATTTATGAGGAAGAAGGATGATGGTACAGAAAATTAAAAGGAAAATTAGTAATCAGATATATAGAAAAACCAAGAGTGAACAGTGTCAAAGAACTCAAGGAAAGGGACTAGAAAGCAAAGTATTGAAAACTGAGTGATAAAATGAGAAAATGGAAGAAACAGATTGAAAAATTCTATTCTATAAGTTGGACTGTGAAAGAGAAAAGAGATTTAGGGCAATATCTTGAAGGAATGGCATAAGGATTAACTGAGAGGGAGAGACCTGAGTATATTTGTAGGTGTGAGGAAAGAATCTTATGGATTAGGAAATATTGAAGGTCAGTGAAAGATGGAGGATGGCTGACGGGACAATCTACCTCACATTTCAAGGGTCTATGATTTTGTTAGTATGAATACTCCCTCCACTGTCACAGTTTGCAACCACTCTTTATGCATTAGCACACAAGCTTCATGAGTTGCTATGCCCCTAAAAATTCGCTACCCTGTAGCCAACTGGTAATCAACTTTTCTGAACTTAGGTAGGCAGGTCCTCAGATGCCAGGCATATTATTGTCCCTCACTGGGAGCTTCTCAAAATCAAAAAAAAAATTTTTTCCTGCCAGTATCTCCAATCTCCTGGCAATGTTTCAAGGAACCAGATCCACACCACCACAAAGGCAATTAGTAAAAATCCCAGGCTTCTACTACTATGGGATGCTAACACTGATCCATCTTGTAATTTCTGACCCTGGGCATACACAATCACTGACTCCACCTCCATCTTTAACTTCTTCTCCAAACGACATTTTCTTTCCCTAAATCAATCTCTGACCTTCTTCATAATTCTCATATCTTGCAAACTTCATTCTCAATTCTTTCCCCCCTTTCCTTAACTCAGATCTTTCTCCTGCTTCTTCTCCAACTGAAACCAGAAGAAGACATCAAATGATGCCTCTTGTCTTGTCCAGCGAACTCTGTTTGATTCTGTCTTGTTTCCAAATTAGACGTTGTCTTCTACCTATAGATTCCCAGCCTAGTTTCTATCCTTCTACCTACATATATGAGCTAACCATTCTCAAGCCCTAGATCAGTGATGGTGAAACTTTTAGAGATTGAGTGCCCAAACTACAACCCTCATGTGGCATTTGAGCCCCCTGCCTTATCCCAGACAGGAGAGGGAGAAAGCATTTCCATTGGGCTGCTGGACAGAGGAGCAGATGATATGAGAAATGTCCTCAGGCACACATGGAGAGAGGGAGGAGAATAGTCCCCTCTAGTACACTCCAGCATGTGTGCTATATGTTCACCAACATAACCCTGGATCACTTCCTTGTAGGGATCTTTTGACATTAGCTATCAGGTACTATTGATGTCAGACTAAATGAAGGGTCTAGCAACAGTAAAGAAAGAGCATCTATGCCTCTGAGGCTAGGATGTTGGGGTAGAAAGCAGGTTCTCACTAGTCTTCAGGCTTCTTTAGGGATGGGAAGAAAGCAACCTCAATGTTGGCATGAGTCCATAGAGTTTGAGAGACTAGCAGCTAAAGAAAATGAATATGTACCAAGCTAGTATTTGAGTAGAAAGGTTTGACCAAGGGAGCTGTGAAAGGAAGAAAAATGAATTGGTTCAGCATGAAATAAATTCTGTATGTAAACAGAACAGAATGAGAGAATGATGATCACGAAAACTTGGAAGGAATAATAGAATGAGTTCAGAGTAAGAAAATTGAGAATATATAAGAAGGACTGACTGAATGAACTAGTGAGTACAAGAGGAAGATGACATGTCCCAGCAGGATAGTGAACTCAGCTAATGTGCCCAAGTCTACTTCATCCTTCATTATTTCTTCAACTAAATGATCTTATAATTTTTTTTCAGATTCATAGCTAAACTCCTAGAGAAATCCATCTCTACCCACTACCTCAGTTTTCTTCCCTCCTGCTCATTTCTCAGTCTCTTAAAATCTGACTTCTGACTCTAACATTCTACTAAAACTTCCTCTCCATGATTACCAATAATCTTATAATTGCTCACGTCAATGGTCTTTTGTCACATCTCATCCTTTTTAACTTCTCTATAACATTGAGATGTCAAAGAGGTTTCACACCTCTGATGCGAGGGTTTGCCATGCCTTTTTCTGGAATATTCATCCACTTTTGGTATATACCTGGCACCCAACACTCACCTGCGGCTCCAAGAAACTATAGCTTGGGCAATAGCCACACCCAGGTAAAACCAACTCAGCAGTTGGGCTAAACTAGGCTGTAGGTAACCAAAAAGCCTCGAATCCATCAATGAATTAGAGGAATGGCTACCTCAAGCATATGAAGTCTTCCCCCAGTAGAAAAAACAGATGAGAACAATTGTTATAATGGCCATGAGGACAGCTGAGGCAGGCACTATAGAGCACTTAGAGCTTGGTCAATCATCAGAAATGTCAAGGTAATCCTTTGTGTCCTGGGTCATCCCAATTCATCCTGATTTTTACCTTGCCACTGGACTTCACTGACTCTGGAAGAGAGAATGGAGCTGAAAACTTAGTCAAATCTGCTTCACTTAGATCCAATTCACAAGCAAGTCAAGACATTATCCCCATCTCATTGTCCCTCTTCAAGACAAAGGACTAACAACAACAACAGCATTTGACACTATTGACCCCTCTGTACACCTGGATGATCTCTTTCCCCTGATAATACTAGTCTTTCCAAGTTCTATCTGACCACTCCTCAGTTTCCTTTGCTGAATCCTCATACATGTTCTCTATTCCTAATGTCTCGGAGGTTATTTCCAGGATCCTCTTCTCTATATATACTCTGTCTTAATGATTAAGTCCCATGAATTCAATCTTCATCATTATGTAGATGACTCCCAAGTCTGTCCATGAAGTCTTTATCTCTCCCTCAAACACCAGTCCCACAGCAATGACTACATACTCAGTATCTCCACTTAGATGTGCGTAGTCTTCTCAAATTCAGCATGTCCAAAACTGAACTCATTTCTCCCGTCTCCCCAAAATTCCCATTCCTCTTCCTGACTTCCCTTTTTCTGTTGAGTATACCATCGTCCTTCCAGACATACAGATCCTCAGCTTCTTAGTAGTTCTCAATCCTTCATTATCTGTTACCCAATATACTCAGTCCTTTTCTGAGTTGTATTAATTCTAGAATTACAAATATCTTACATACATCCTCTTCTCTCTGCTCACAAGGCCAATACTTCAATATTCAGACCCATGTCATCTCTGGCTGCTACTATTAAAGTCACATCCTAATTGATCATCCTGCCTTTAGTGTCTCCTTTTTCCAATTTATCTTCCACTTAGTTGCCAAATTAATATTCCCAAAGTAGGTGTGACCATGTCACATCAAGTTCAAAAGGTTTCAGTGACTCCCAACTGCCTCTGGTGCAAAACATAAACTTCTCTGCTTAGCAGTTAAACTCCTCTATATTCCTCCAACCTGTGTCCCCTTACTAATTTCTTTTTTTTAAAGCCCTTACTTTCCATTTTAGAATCAATACTAAGTATCAGTTCCAAGGTAGAAGAGTATTAATGGCTAGGTAAGTGGGACTAAGTTACTTGCCTTGGGTCATGTATAAGCAACATTACATCTCCCACTTCATGGAAGCAGTATCCTTTGCCTGGAAAGCTCTCCCTTCTCAACTTCATCTCTTAGCATGCCAACCTCCCTTTGAGGCTCAGCTCCAATTTCATCTCCTATAGTAAACCTTTCCTGCTTCTCTATTTATTAATTCTCTTTCAACTTCACCTCAATAATGTGGTTTTTTATGTTTCATACTTATTTATCTATGTATATTTTGTAGCTCTTCTACACCTCCCAATGGAATGTAATATGCTTGATTGAATGGGACTGTTTGCATGTATTTTTCTTTTATCTCCAGGGCCTAACACTAACTATCATTGAGTAGGCCCTTAATAAAGGGTTGAATCAAATGGAGTGCCGATCTGAAAGGAACTGTGTAGGATGGTAATATGGTAACCTAAGTAATGGCACTCCCCTACAACACACATTATATATACCAGAATAAAAAGTAAGTCTTCTGGCCTCAAATTGAGTGCTGTTTTCACTATGTAGGCTGTTTCTGGAAGGTCTTAATCTATTAATGATTCAACAAACATTTATTAGGTGCCTACCAACCACTGTACTGTCAGTGATACAAAAAGGGAGCTTACAATCAAATACCGAGGACAACATGCAAACAAACATATACAAAACAAGCTATTTACAGAATAAATAGAAAATAATGAAGGAAAGGCACTGGAATTAAGAGGGGTTGGGAGGGTGTAGACAGGTAGCACAGAGATAGAACACTGACTGCAGTCAAGAGAACCTGTGTTCACATTTGGCCTCAGACACTGAGTAGCTATGTGATCCTGGGCAAGTCATTTAACCCAAATTACCCAGTCTTATCACTTCTGCCTGGAATTTACATTTAGTATCCATTCTAAAGACAGACTGTAAAAGTTTATTTTTTTAAAAAAGAGGTGTTGGGGAAGGCTTCCTATATAGCAGGTAGGATTTTGGATGACACTTAGGGAAACCAGGAAGATCAGTAGGTGGAGTAGAGGAGAGAGCATTTCAAGCATGAGAGACAGCCAGAAAGAATGCCTGGAGCCATGAAATGGAGTGTCTTGTTCATGGAATAACCAGAAAGCCAGTATCACTGAATCAAAGAGCATGTGTCTGGGAGTAAAGAGCAAGAAGACAGAAAATATAGAAAGGTTAAGTTATGAAGAGCTTTTAATGCCAAACCATTTTTAATGTCAAAATTGGAAACAGTTTGAGTCCAGATTCAGTGACATTCTGTGTGTGTTCTTTCATGCTAGAACCAATGAAGTTCTGAGTGATTCATCAACAGAAACATGAGATACATGCTTTTTCCCATGAAATTCATGACACTCTCTATTAAGGTGTAAGATGAGCTGTTCTCTGGCATCTGTGAGCTCTATATAAACACCAACAATATCACAGCTTCTTTAAAAATTGAACTATGCATAAGAATGAATGAATGACTGAAACGAGTATTTATTAAGCCTTATTATGTGCTTAACACTATGTTAAATACTGGAGATACAAAAGAAAAGAAAGGCAATCCCTGTCCTCAAGGAACTTACCTACTACCAGTTGTATCCAATACAACTAATATCAATGGGGAAGCATATATTGGGAGTAGCAGTCTAGAAAAGATGATATGATCTGGGAAACCACAGGGAACTTAAATACAGCCATGGGCCATCCATTGGCATAGCTCCTTACCAAAGGCAAGAGTAGGATTGGTTAGATTATGGGTCTCAGAGCAGGTGGGAAAGAAAGAAACAGAGGCAGAGAGAAAGACACAGTGAAAAGCACAGAGAAAAAGGCAGAGACAGAGAGAGAAAGAGGGAGAGAGGCAGAGACAGAGAGACACAGAGAGGGAGAAAGAGGGAGGGAGGGAGAAAGAGAGACAGACAGATAGACAGAGAGAGAGAGAGAGAGAGAGACAGAGAGAGAGACAGAGAGAGAGACAGAGAGAGAGACAGAGAGAGACAGAGAGAGACAGAGAGACAGAGAGACAGAGAGACAGAGATGTTATGAACATGGCTTCCAGGCAGAAAGTGGCCAAGGTAAATTGAGGATGCATGGTCTCAGGGATAACAGCTTGATATGCTGATGATGTGTTATTAATAATTAGGCATAGTAGCATTTGACCTTGATGTCATACTCCATGTTAGCAAATACTTTCCATTGAGTTTTTATCATGGCTGTTCTTTACAGCCTCAGCAGTGCTTGCAGTGGCCGTGTATGTTCTCTCTTTTCAGCTTGGCTCCTATGAGTTAACTGATTTGTTTATAACAAGTGAAGAGGTACATGTTATAGAATACGAGATGAGCAATGATGAAAGATGAAGGTGGGGAGGGGGAGGTAACCCAGCAGTTTGACTATTTAAGGTAGCCTAGTAAAAGCCCTGCACAGTGAAGCAGCTGTATTATACTTGTTTCTATTTTATGTTCATAAAAGTATTATTATTAATGATGCCATTTTACATTTTATGGCTCCTTTTCAGCCTGAGAGATCCCAAAGGGCTTCCTGAACCTCCTTTGTGTGGCCTCACTGACTTAATCCAGCAATTGCACTCTCTTCTTTCCATAAGGAGCTTCTTGCCAGCAGCAGTACAGGTAATGACAAGAGGAATAATCAATAGATAAAGTTAAAATTGAGACATTAAGGTATTAATCCCCAACTCTACACACTTTTTAAAAAGGCCTAATCTTTTCCCCCAGGACCCATTCCATTTCTTAGGCAGGAAAAGGTGGCGGTGGCTCAGCAGCCATTGGTGATGGCTGAGTTCCTGCCTATTTGCACCATTGGGGATAATTAGAGCAAAATGAAACTGCAAACATCAATAGAGGGTTGGGGTGGGAGGGAGGCTATAAAGAATTTCAGTTAGAAATCTTGAGATTTGTTCCTGTTCCTTACAGTGAAATATAGATTTTAATGCCCTATAGACACTAAAACCACAACTCCAGTTCTAAGAATTTAAAACACAAAAGAAACATGGGGTTAGGTTTTAAAGTACAAAATTTAGAGGAAATGAGTAGAAGGTTGAAATAGAAAAAACACAACATATGTGGTTCGGAAGCAGAAAAGTCCCCAGGCTAAGAGCCACATTAACAACTCTGAGTGAACATTGAATTCTGAAGTCCCCAAACCCCAAGTGCCAGGCCCCAGGCCCCCAAAGCCTGAATACCTTGCTGAAAGCACATTGTCTCCAGAGCAAGAGAGGCTTTCTTAGTTGTTGTTTAGTCCTCTTCTTAGTGAGCACAACATCCATCACTTGTGGACCACCTGCTTGAGTTAGAAATGGATTATTATCATTGGCCTAGATCTAAAGGCTAGACTTGGGTGCTCTGTTGCCGACCACTGAAGGAGAGACTGAGAAAATGTGTGGTTGTTTTTTTTTAATTAAAAGGCAATGATTTGCAACACATTCATACCAGTGGGATCTATAACTATATACATATGATGTATGTCTACGTGTGTATATATACTTGTCTGCGTGTATATTTTGAAACCTCTAGAAACAGCCGTTCTTTTCCTTTTCTTTGAAAGAATTTTTCCTTCAAAGCAAAGAAGAGGAAGCCAGGAAGGCATCACAAGAGAAAAGAAAGCTATCTTAGAATTCAGAAAAGTGCCTGAGCTCACATTAGTTTCTAGTAGATAGTCATCTCCATCAAAACATTGCTCTAAAAAGATTATTCCTATTATCTTTGATTTCTCAGCACTTTTCCTCCTTAAGAGGCAGTGTGTGTGCTTTCACATACATTTTTTCATTTTACCTTCACAACATTCCTGTGAAACAGGTATAAAACGAAGCATGGGAGCCTGTGTTCAAGACCAAAAAGGAATCAGATTATGATTACAAGGAAATTGGGAAGAGAATCTGAAAATTAGACAGGAGGCATAAAATCATCTAAAAATAATCTGATTCCTCTCTCTAACTCTTTGGGGCTTACTTATTTGTGCAGAAGGTCCAAACATACTTACTATAGACAGTTTGTGTGAATCAAATATAATTTTTTCCATTCTAAATACACAGAAAAGTTGAAAGACAGATGGTTCCTTTCTAGTTCTCTGAGAGCCATTCTCCCTAGATTAGCCTTGGCCTTTGTGGCAATCAATCAATAAGCATTTTTATGTACCTACAATGTGCTAGCCACTATGTTAGGCACTAAAGATACAAAGAAAAAAATGAATAGTCCCTGCTATCCAGGAACTTACATTCAAAAGTAGAAAGAGCCTTAGACTGACATGTACTACTTGAAAGAGCCCAGTACAAAATTTGCCATTACTGACAATAGACCACACCCAAGTTCCCTTGAAAAATATATGGTCAAACCTGACAGAAGAGAACCTTGTTCCAGATCCCTATTATTCCCAAAACAAAGACCAACAGCCCTAGGCTCTGAATTCTATAGAAGGAAATTATAGAGGATGATGACCATTTACACATATGAGTGAAAGAAGCAGAACCAAGACAACATCATAAACAACCAAAAAAATATTGTTTGAAGAATAACATGTATGTCTACCTCCAGAGAAAAAAATAAGTAAGAGTTTTACATATACATATATCTTTTTGTCAAATGACATCTTCTCTAATGGGGGGAGGGGAAGAATAGAAGAAATTAAGTGAGTTGTTTGGTTTTTTTTAAACCCTTACCTTCCATCTTGGAGTCAATACTGTGTATTGGCTCCAAGGCAGAAGAGTGGTAAGGGCTAGGCAATGGGGATTAAATGACTTGCCCAGGGTCACACAGCTGGTAAATGTCTGAGGCCAGATTTGAACCTAGGACATCCTGTCTCTAGGCCTGGCTCTCAATCCAGTGAGCTACCCAGCTGCCACCAATTGAGTATTTTTACAAATAAATAATTGTTTTAAATATGGTTGGTAAAGGACCCAACCCTAAGACCACCACTAGTTGAGTGGTCTCCCTCCTTCACCAATCTACTAAGGCTTTAGTCATTTCTCTTTCACGTATTTAGAACTGAGTAGGCTAATCTGATGATCATCAACATCAGATCTCATGCTTGTCCTTTATTTTTGGATCAAATTTGTGATTTTATCCTTGTGAGGATTTCTCAGTGAAGAAATCCCTTCCTCCAATGAAGATCAGCACCTGCTTTGAGATTTAGAATCTTTGAGAGTTGCTTAAAGTACTAAAAGGTTAAATAACTTGCCCAGGATCATAACCAATATGTGTGAAAGGTAAGACTTGAACCCAGCTCTCCCTGACTCCAAAGCCAATTCTCTATACACTGTTTTCCAGCTGCCTCTTCCTTAAACAGCTTCTTTCTCCTGTTTGCCTCTCTATGTGACCTGAATGCATTTATTGCCATAAATGGAAACTAGGTAAAGAACTCTGTTGAAAAGAAAGTTGACCATAGATAAATTGATAAATTGAATATTACTTAGAAGTACTCTGCAACTAATATCTACCTACCACTCTTTCCTCACTAGTGTACCACAATCTCTGCTGCCCTTGCCCTTTCCCTAGCTTTGTCCCAGGGGGTCTCCATCCTGTCAAATGGACTCTACACACTCTATACTTACTCTCTCTCTCTCTCTCTCTGTCTCTCTCTCTCTCTCTCTCTCTCTCTCTCTCATAAATTAATTTGGTAATCACCCAGATAGTAAAAATTGCTAAAGCTCAATCCCAGAATACTGGCAAGATATGGCAAACAGGCACCATGGATATTATCCATGAACAGTTAGCGAGGAAACTATCCAAGCCTCACTAAGGATGCTAGAGAAAAGAATGAAGACCTTAATGACAGAGGTGGTATTTTCATTGCTACTTTCTTCTGGAGACTGGGGATCAAAATATAATGGCTGTTTTGAGAAATGAACAATAGGTTAAGAAGATGATATCTGAGAATGAGATTTAGAATTCTTGAATAGAGCTTAAAACAGAGGAAAATTTGCCAAGGATAGAACACATTCAATAAGGGACAGTAAAAAATGTATTGGCCTCGAGTTCAGAGAATTGAAGTAAGATTGTTTTAAACTTTAAAAGCAAAGAGAAAAAGAGACAGAAAATTGCCTGCATAGATTGGCTAAGCCTGATACCATGGTCAGTATTACGGGCAACATATGAAGAATAGCAGAAAGGGCCAACAATTCAAAAGAAATAATATCCAAGAAGAATGCCAGCATTTAATAGAAGTCTTCTACTGAAGGCAAACCATGGCTTCATTTTTCAGTATGCCAATGAACAAAGAATGGATGGATTAGAGAGTTTTAATAAAAGGAGACACATTTAACCAAATCCAGCAGTATAGTATGTAAATTACTTGTAACAATAATTAAGATAGAAATTTATTTTGCATCAACACTGTTCATAAGCCTGTGCTTCCACTAGGCTGACTCAGAATATCTGACCCTAACCAGATGAGGTTAGAAGAACTGGTTTTCCCACGTTTAGTTATTCTATGTTAGTTGAATGTCATGTTCCATTCCTGACCCACATGTTTCATTGTTTTCTTCTGTTGCCCTTTAATTCTGTGGCTTATGAGTATTGCTCAAAGGAAAAGAGCTCTCAAAGATGTCATAGCTTTCAGAGTACACTTCAATAGCTGTTAAAGATATTTCGTTTGAGGAAGTAAAATATTTCAAGGATCATACAAGCCCACAATAAAAAATGATGTTACACTAAAACACAAAAGAAAGTTACAGTTGCAATTTAAAAATAATGCCAAGAACTAATAAACTATTACAGTAAAACAACTTAATTATCAGAAAACAAGTAAATATTCACCATCATTCCAGTACACATGCCTGTCTGCTGTAAGGGTTTTAGATATGTTTAGTTTAAAATGTTCCTGGGACATTCAGTTTGAAGTGTCTAATAGTCATGAAGGACTGAAGCTCAAGAGAAGGGTTAGACAGGTTCTGTGAGTCATCTCAATAAAGATGATAATTAAAACCAGGGAAGCTGATGAGGTCACCAAGTATAATGATTTCATAGAAGAGGACCCAGGAAAAAGCTTTGGGGAACATTTATAGTTAGGAGGCATGATATGGATGATGATAAGCCAACAAAGTAGGCTAAGGAGTATTTAGATGGGTAGATGGAGAATCAAGAAAGGCCATACATAGTGGTAGGTGATGAAAATTCAATTAAAGGGGTGTTTCCAGGAGAGGGTGGCTAACAGTATTGATTTCATCAGATCACTGGAGAAAGAAAAAGCCTGGAAAAAGAACAATATCTAGCAATTAAGAAATCATTAGTAATTGGAGAGAGAGTTTAAGTAGAGTCATAAGATCAGAAGTCAGATTGCAAAGGATTGAGCAGTGAGGGAGAGAAGTAGAAATGGAGACAGTGAGTGCAGACAGCTCTTTCTAAGGAGTTTGGAAGAGAAAAGGAAAAGATGTTAGCTAGCAGAAATGGTAAGATCTAGTGAAGTTTGCTTATTTTTTTATTTTTTAAAGATGGGAGAGACTTTTTAAAGACTGGAGAACACATTTGAAGACAGTAGGGAAGGAACTAGTATAAATGGGGAAGTGAAAGATTAGAAAGGGAGAGGGATTGATTGAAAGATCAAGTGTCCTATGTGGAGGGGTTCCAGAGGCCAGTATTCTCCACCCACCTAGCCAGTGCTCCTGTCTTTATATTGCATATTTATGGGCTGCTAAATCTGAGTGCCTTGGTGCAGTATTCTGACCAGTGAAAACTACAGTCTCCTCTACATGAACAGAAATGAGAGGAACTGATGAAATCAATGAGACAGACGCAGACAAAGACAAAGAGACATAGAGAGGCAGAAATAAGACAGATACAGAAAGAAACAGAGACAAAGACAGAGACAGACTAAGGGACAGGCAGAGACAGAGAAAGAAAAACAGGCAGAGAGAGACAGAGAAAAAGAGAGAGGCTAGCATAGAACCTGGAAAGACAACCACACTTAGGGGGCTGAGGAAAGAAGATGAATGAGCCATTGAAGGATGAGAACAGATGGGTGGGAGAAGAACCAAAAGGCAATGTTGTCATGAAAGCACAGAGAGAATATCAAGTGGGAGCTGGTTTAGTCAGCATCCTCCTTAAGAAAGGCCAAAAAAGATGAGGGCTAAGATAGGTGATTGGACTTCACTTAAGATCAGAGGAGAATCAGGAACTAGATTGTAAAGGCTGAGGAGTGTGAGGTGGTGAAGAACAAAGGTAAGGAGTTCAGATGACTCCCTTGGAAATTTAGTGGTGAGACAGATATATGATATTTGGATTGAATCAAGAGTTTCAAAGGTCAGCTAAGAACTGAGCCAATATGAAGGTGGCTAAGGAACATAGAGGGGAGGCATTGAAAGCTGACTAACAGCATCATGGTGAGTTATGCTTGGGAAA
This sequence comes from Gracilinanus agilis, assembly GCF_016433145.1. Taxonomy (NCBI): domain Eukaryota; kingdom Metazoa; phylum Chordata; class Mammalia; order Didelphimorphia; family Didelphidae; genus Gracilinanus; species Gracilinanus agilis. The sequence goes on along the minus strand of NC_058130.1, from coordinate 355,271,628 downwards.
TGATAAGGAGTCAACCCCTGATGGTTGTCCTGAGGCTACTAAATACATGCTCTGGTGCCCCCGTTAGGAAGAATGTTAGTCTAGCCTTTGATGGGGACATGCCCAGTTCACAGTGCTCAGAAAAACAGCTGCTATTCTGCCCACTCTGCCTCAGTCCCCCTCACTGCCCCTGAAAACACAGTCCCCAGTTCTACTACTAATTGGAAAGGCTTTCCTCCATCAGCTGTATTTATGGTACCTCGATTTTCATCCCCACCTTATTAAATCCTCCTGCCTTGGCTAGACAGTCCTCCCCAACTGCTATACCCCAATTCTAGCCATTGACAACTTCCTTGCCAGTAACTGGGTGCAGCAATGACTATTTTTTAAATGTCCAGTATTTGCAAAAGCACTTCTTCAGGCCCTAGAGATGCAAAACTCCTATTCAATCTGGCAAAGTTGTAAGCATAAGAAATTAGAGAACCCAGTTAAGTGATTACACCATCATTCCAGTACACAAATGTAACAATCAGTTAGGACATTTAAGGAGAAGGAAGGGCAATAACTATTATTGGTAGATACAAGACTGGACACAACCCTGTTGCCTTTAGGAAGAATTGACTTATCAGGAGAGTGAGAAACCAGCTAGAGTAAGCTTTTAGATTGTAAGGAAGGCCATGTCTACAGCTGCATAGTGAAGAAATAACCTCTTAACTTATTAATCTTCTAAACTCTATCACTACATTAAGTATCGTGAGAGTTTTCCCCAGATTGGTATTTCTCTCTCCTCCACTAGTATGCTGACTCAATGAAAGGCAATTGCAGGCATAAATCGTGTTTTGTCTATCACCCTCCCTACTGCCCCCTTCTGCCTTAGTGTTTCATGTTCTATGGCTGTGTTTGGTGCCTGACCTGGAATAAAGGATTCGCTTTTGGAAAGGCTCTGATGATACAACCATTCAGATACAGCCCAAGCTGCATATTTGTCTGTCTCAATCTATTCAAGTAGATTTCCTATCCACTATTCCAGGGGAGACTTTCATAAAAGAATAAGACAGGTCAATAAACATTCTAGATGAATAGGCCTTTATTACAGATTCATCTTAATTCATACAATGGAATCCTTGAGGTTTAACACATTCTTCCAAGTAGCCAGAACATGAGCAAATCTAGAGAATATGAAGAGGGGTTTGGGGGGAAAGGATACTGCCTAGTCTCAGTCACCAGAAGGAAAAAGGATACACTCTGGTTCTCTATCCCAGAGCAGAGTGGTGGTGATGAAGGAAGGAGGACGTGTGCCTCAGATGTGATGGTCTTCCGGCCATGGCAGGGGAAAGAAGGATGTTTGGTAATTATCTTGTGAAAGGCAATGCTTAGGCTTGTCACGGCCAGATTATGCCAAGCTGATATCACAAGCAGAAAACTGCCAAGGATCAGCCCTCACTCTAGATGCACAAAGAGGAAGTTTCTATCAAAGTTCTGGTATTGATGATTCCAGAGAAGGACAAAGTTGGGGTGCTGAGGGGTGGGACAGATATACCTAGAGAAGGGTCAGCCTATCACAGATGATATGCATTATGGAGTAATAGATTAAGTTCTAGATTGGAGTCAGGAAAACACCTCAGACACACTAGCTATGTGACCCCTAGGCATGTCACTTTACCTTGATGTGCCTCAATTTCCATGTCTATAAAATGAGATTATGGCCCAAATGGCTTCAAAGGTCTCTTCCAGTTTTTAAGCCTATGATTCTATGTGTAGGGAAGACTGTAGCTACACTCTCCCAGAAGGATGCCAACTACATCTCTCCTTTGGGGCTTTAGATGTGCCCTGAGAAGTTAGAGGTTTCTCTTCTTTAACTGAATTACCTCAAATACCCATTCCAATTCCCCATTGTTAACTATAGTTGGTTAGAATTCCTAGTTCCACTTAACCAATTAACATAAATTTGTTTTCACAAAGAGATACTTACTACAAAGGTAAAACAGAGACTAGGACAGAACCCAAGAGAACAACCACCTTGAAGTTAGAAGACAAAGGTGGTGTGAGAGCAGACAGGTGGAAGAATTACCCCAATTCCTGGGAGCACATTTCCCTAATACAACCTCTGTCACTAGAGAGAATAGGCTCAGACTTACTAAAGCTTCTAAATAGGATTCCCTCTGCCAAGTTCACTTCCAAAATTCAGCAGGACCAATGGACGAATGAGTCTCCATCTCGGTTACCACTGTGCTGGGTCAAACAAGCCACTTGGAATCTTGCTCCTCACCAACTGACTTCCAGCAAATCTTGTCATGGAACCCAGCACCTGTGCACTCTCCTGATCATTCAAAGCTCACCAAATGCCTTCAGCTAAAAGAGGAAAGCATCGAGAGGAGCAGGAAAATTCAAAGGACTATATTCACAGGTTACTTCTAGGTTTTGGATGGTGAAGGCTTAAGGTCTCTTTCCTTCTCCAGGTAGGCAAGAAGATGTCAGAACAGGGGCAAGGGATGGACCCTGGCCCTTTGGAGGTACCCTACTTCCAGCACCTCAGTCAATCAATAGTCCACATCCCCTTGTTAGCATGTGTTAGCAGACCAGAACCAGTTGTTGTTTATCCTTCATTTTTGAAGAGGACCAATGACATTATATCTTGACTTGTGCATTGATTGGATTTAAGTGAGATAGAGTTTCACAAAGTCATCAGCCTCACTTTCTTTCAGAATCAATGAAGTCCACTGGCAAACAAAATTCAGGACAACTTGAGAAGGCCTGGGATGCAGCAAGTGACCTTGGCATCTTCAATGTCTGACCAAGTTCTAGGCATTTCACAGAGCCTGCTTCAGTTGCCTTTATGCCCAATGGAAGAAATTGTTCTCATCTTCCCATTCCACTGAGGAAAGGCTTCACATGCTTGAGGTAGACATTCCTCTAAATCACAGAGGGTTTGAGTCCTGTTGGTTACTCTCAACTGGTTTAGCTCATCTGTGGAGATGGTTTTACAGGTGTGTCCACCAGGCATGCAATTGCTTCTTGGAGCCACCAGTAAGAATTAGTTGAAAGACGGACACCAAAAGTGGATGAGCAGCCCTGAAATCCCTGAAAGGGTTTAGTCAGCCCTCACACCAGAGTTGCTACTTGTCCTGAAACACTCATACATCCCACAATCAATTATAAAGTATCTGTATATATGCGAACTTGGGGAACAAGGTGCTTTCATTGCAAATCTACATGCCTTTCTAAAAGGAGACTCCCCTGTTTCTTCCATGTGTGGGATTATACCAGTCCTCACTTCCCCATTACATATAATTTCAGAAAGACCCTAAAAATTCTTTTCAGGTTACTACAATGATAAGCTGTGGAATCTTCAAACTATCATCACCATAAAAGTATGTTTGACAACCCCAAAGGTTAACCAAAAAAATAACTAAGCCTAGCAAAAATGTACTATTTCAGCAACAGTAAATAAATAACACAAGATATTTTTAAGTTAAGAAAAGAGTTGTCAACATAGAAAGATGATGACAAGAGACAGTTGGGACCATTACCCAAAAAGGACGAAGAACCACTTACTCATTCAAAACATGTATTTTGAACACATACTATATGCTTTCAACTGCACCAGGCACTGTTAATAGTTTGCTCTTCTGTAAGTGATATTGTGTTTTGATGGAATTTTTTCCAGTTGTTCTCAAATGGCAATTTTTAAAAAGTACTCTGGAGCTCTGTTCTCCAGAACTGAGAGCTATGGAGAAATACCAGAATAGCAAATTAAAAGTAAACAAGTCTAAACTCACAATGAAGACACTGCACCAGTGAGTGGCATAATGTATTTTTACAATTTGTTTATTAACACTCCATATTTCAGTTCAGTTTGACAGCAGACTGCTCCTCCTTCTCTGAGTGATTTTCAGAAGTTTTGTATGTTCAAAATTCTTTTAAGAAAGGGTATAACTAGTGTATGGCTATAATTAATGGACAGTTAGGTAACAGCAGCCTGGTGTCAGGAAGACTCTCCTGAGTCCAAATCTAGTCTCAGACAGTTCCCACTTGTGTGACCCAGTTTCCTCATCTGTCAAATGAGCTAGAAAAGGAAATGGATAACTAGTCCAGTATCTTTGTCAAGAAAATCCCAAATGGAGTCACAAAAAGCTGAAAATAACTCAAAAGTAACTCCATGGGGGTGACTAGGGCTTTACTCCAGGGTACCAGCATAGAAAAGGCACCCTTCCTGTCCAGGTGATTACCAACTTTATGCCTTCTTTTGCCAGTCCTATCTGGATGATCAAACCATTCCCAAGCGCCATCTTTATTCCCATCTCATTAGGCTTACCTTCTCCCAAATCCTCACACCACAGAGATGAAAATCAGGTTCTCTAGGAAATAAGTTTCCTCTCCCAGTGCAACTGCACTCAGGGCTAGACTGTCCTCAGATTCATAACTAAATCATTGTTTTCTGATATTTTATCCATGTTCTTCTCATCCTTTGTTTTTGAAGAAGACAAATGACCTCACGATAAGTGATGTCTTCACTTGCTCATGAACTGGATTTCAATGTGGTAGAGTTTCGCAAAGTCTTCAGCCTCACTCTCTCTTCCAAATTCTTCTCAGTCTAGAGGCAAGACAAGAGTCAAGACAACTGGAGAGGGCCTAGAATGCAGTGGATGACCTTGCCATCTTCTATGTCTGACCAATCTTTAAGCATTTCAGAGTGTCTGCTTCAGCTGTTTTCATGGCCATTCTGCCAGAAGTCTTCACTTACTTGGGGTAGACATCCCCCTAACTCATCAATGGATCTGAGACCTGTCACTTACTCTCAAAATGATTTAGCTCATCTGCCATTTTTTAACAAGTGAATTAATTAATGAAAAACATTTCTTAAATGCCAAGCACTACACTAAGCATGGAAGATACAATGGGACAGATCAAACAGACTCTACTTTCAAGAAGCTCACATTCCAATTGAGAGAGAAAAAATAGATAGAAGACTTCAGTTGGAAGGCAGATGATAAGGCTCAGGGATCTTTAGGGTGCCCCATCAGGTCAAAGGGCAATACTTGGAATTCTGGATAACTTTGCTTGGAATTCTGGATAACATAGTGGTGGACCAGAGAATATAGTGGCTGGACAGTATGGTATAGTAAAAAAAAAAAAAAAAAAAAAGCACTAAAGTCAGGGGGCCTGAGTTCAAATTCTACCTCTAATGTTTACTGCTTATATGGCCTCTGTTTCTTCAACTGTAAAATAAAAGATTTGGACCAGCCTCTGAAGTCTCTTCCAGATCTAGATCTATGATCTTATAAGGGTATTAGGAGCAGAGAAAATGAAAAAGCCTCAAGGTTGACCACCTTACAACCCTCCAAGCATGGTAAGTTGTCATGTCTACCCAGCTAGAGAGGGGCCACCACCATTAGAAAGTGGGGAAGGAGAAAAGGAAGGGGCTGGAGAACTGGGGAAGAATAAGCACATTGGATAGAAGGCTGGATTTCAGCATAGATACAAATTCTAATTCTACCTCAGACATTAGCATCTGATCCCAGGAACTAGATGCAGTTGGTCTCTCTGTTGAGAGGTTATCCAAGGAATAAGTGGCTTGTGGAGAACAAGCATTCAGAGCTGCATTGCTTTTTGATTCTTCAGTGTTGGTTTTTCCTCTCATTGCGAAAGAGAATTCACCAGGTATTGAAGTGTTCATCTAGTGGTAAGGAATGTGAGGTTGGCTTAGATCATTGCAAAGAAGGTGAGTTTTACCTGATGATAGGCTTTCACGCTACTAATTTCCTCTGTGCTTCAGTCTCCTTGTATATAAAGTGGGGATTATTCTTGTGCAGTTGTTTCAGTCACGTCTTGACTCTTTATGACCTACAGGTTTTCTTGGTAAAGACACTGGAGTGATTTGCCATTTCCTTCTCCAGCTCGTTTTGCAGATGAGGAAATTGAGGTAAACAGGGCTTAGTGACTTGCCCAGGGTCACACAGCTAGCAAGTGTTTGAGGCTAGATTTGAACTCAGGAATATGAGTCTTCCCTGACTTCAGACCCAGGACTCTATCCATTGGACCACTTAGCTGCCCCAAAATGGAAATAATAATAATAGTACTCTTTGAGAACCAAGTGAAATGACATAGAAAGTGCTTTGCAAACCTCAAGGTTACCCTAGAAATGCTAACTATTATCATATTTTTATTACTATTCCCTTCCATAGGAGAGGGAACAGATCAGTATCCATCCAGGAAGGAAACATTGGTAAGAAGGCAGGCAGGGGAAGGCATCCCATTGTACCTGTAACTGCTGGACCCAAAGGATGAAATCTGTGCCTGGCGAACTGGGTCAGAGAAAGTACTGGCAAGCCTGTGGGCTGGCACTTGTTTCCCACTGGGTGGACTAAGTGAAGAAAACAGCTAGCTTGTAAGATAGTGAAGTTGATACCATTTCAAGGAAAGATGGGCTACCCTGAAAAATACACAAAGTAGAAGCTCAAGGAAAGGAGGGCGAATGGGAGATGCATTCCTGCCAAGGGAGCAGAGTAGTGATTAGGAAGAGAAAGAAGTGTGAGCACAAGGGGAGAGCCTTAAAGGTGTAAACAAGGAGCTTGACCTTGATGCATAAACCAGCAGGGAGCCAATAGCATGTACACAGTGAAAACCCCTTATAACATTTACTGAGAAATAGAGAAAAGAAAACCTAGCAGGGAAATGTCACAAGTGTGTACATTGAGGACAATCTAGCTAGGCTACTTTTGTATTGATTTTTCTCCTCTAATCCAAAGGCGGTTTAGGTTCTCCTTGCGGCAAAGGCTGAAGACAAATGACATTAGCTCTTGGCTACAAATTTCAACAAATATAAAAGTTGTGATACTTCCTGCTCTTCCATGTCCCCTGTCCCTGGCTGACATCCTTCTTGAGGGCATAAAGGCTCATAGTAGTGGTTGTCATCTCGTCTCTTGACTGGCTGCAGGAGTAGTTGAGCAATAAAACTCCTTTCTGCTCTAAAACTTTGCAGCCCTAAAATCCCAGACAAAAGGCAGCTGTGCTGTAGTGGGTTAGAGCATTTGACTAGCTGTGTGACCCTAGGCAAGTCAGTTAACTCCCACTGCCTAGCCCTTACAGCTCTTCTGCCTTGGAACGCATACACAATATTGATTCTAAGACAAAAGGTAAGGGTTTGTTGGGTTGTTTGTTTGTTGTTTTAATTTTTTAAAAAAAGAGCACTGAGCTTAGAGTCAGGAAGACCTGCATTTAAATCTGGTTTCAAATACTTCCTATTTGTGTGATTCTAGACAAGTCACTTAACCTCCAATTGTCTGACAAAAGGATCCACTGGAAAAGGAAATGGCATAAACCATGCCTGTGTTCTTGCCAAGAAACCCTATGGATAGCTATAGTTCATGGGGTCATGAAGAGTTGGATGTGGCCGAACAAAAATAACAAACCCAAAACAAGTCGAAAAGATAACTAATTTCATTTCTCATGCCACTGACACACAGTGGAAAGTGCATTGGTGCTCAAGCCAGACGACCTGGGTTCAAATCCCACCTTATTCCCTGTACAAACTCTGTGAAAGTCACTTGCTCTCTCCAGATCTCAAATTTCTGCATATAAATTCAGGGACTCAGATTAAATGACTTCCAAAGTCCCTTCCTAGCTGTAGAGGTAGGATCCTGTGGCCACAGCCTTAGAACATCTGGTTTAAATTCATAGAACTGAAGTTTTTGCTAGTATTTGTCTAAATGTCTTAATCTCTGTTGCATCTGGCCTTTCTCTGCTAAAAATAGTTCACATAAACAGTCTGGCAGTTGAGAAGAATTATCTTGAAGCTACAGAACCATTATTACTCTAAGACCAGCTTCTCATTCAGGTGATCTCTGTCCATGGTGATTTCTGGAAGTCAGTGGGAAGCCAAGATGGAGAAGGGACTGAGATTTGGCCCTGGAATTATTTACAGTTGCTTACTTGAGGGGTGGAGACGGTGGGTGACCAGAATTTAAGAGATGGGCAAGGGGAAGGGCATAAGAAAGATGGATCTCATTTTTGCCCTCCTCCTTTACATTAAGGTGGCTTTTTGCCCATCTGGGTGAGGAAGAAATCAGCAGAGGTGTGGAAATAAGTGGGTCTCTAGGAGGGAAATAGAAGAACTGGGAAGCCAAGATTCCCTGAACACATCGTCAGCATGTTGTTCCTTACCCCTGGTGCTGTTTCTCAGACCTTTCCCGTCTCCTTTATTTCAGGAATCATGGGGGATCCATATGCTGAATCTGATCCCTACTGGGTTACTAGCACAGCCAGCCAGCTTTATAATAAGGAACACACAAGGCAGACGCTAAACTGTTTAAGCCCGATTTTTTCCCTAAATGAACATCCTATCCTTTCCCCTCACCACCTCCATTTCCACCCCTACCCCCCCCCTTTCTCCATTTTAGTGCTATGGTACTTTAAACTTCTCCCCATCATTAAGCCATCTCAGTGAAATATCGAACTGATTAATGTGGCATTTTCCACTAAACTGTTTCGGGAAATGTTGCACCTTACCAGTGGGATGCTTTTGAATAATGTAATCTCCTTAGTATAATTAAAACTAAGTTCTGAAGTTAGTACCTTTTCTCCCTGGAGGCACTCATCAAAATGTCAAGTGTTCCTTCTAGTAGAACTGCAATCCCATAGTACAAACAAATATATTATCCACTGTTCCTTGCAAGCAAGAAGCCGGCGTCTTCATTCTTTGTCACTTCATCGCTAACATAAGTAAACAGTGGAGAAAATAAGGCCACCTCTTCACATAAAGGATGTTTGCCCCCCAAACGCTAAGCATTGCAAGTAAGATTCCTTAATAGCTCCTGTTTTCCTTCATTAATAATTCTTTTTACTATTTATCTTTGCCATGTGGACTTTTTGTTGTTATTATTAATGAGCGGAATGCACAGTGAGTACCAGAAAGCCATTTTCTAGTTATCTCAGAAAAATCAAGGATACATTGCCCCCTGCTGGAAAGCCTGAGAAACAAAGCTGGTCTTCTTCATACATGAGGGGAGAATTGGGGGGAGCATGAGATTTCGAGCCAGAAGGGAGCTTTGAAGCCATCTAACCCAATCCCCTCATTTTACAGATGAGCATATTGAGGTTCAGAGGGGTTATATGGTTTGCTCACAGTCACACAGGTAGTGTGGTGAAAAGAATATTGTCTTGGACACTTAGTAGTTGTGTGATCACGATCAAGTTATTTAACAGCTCTGAAAATCAGTTTCCTTGTCTGCAAAGAGTACTGGGTTTCCAGTCGGGGCCCTAGGTTCAAATTCCAGTTCTGCTACTTAGTATCTCGGGGAAATATCGTTTCACCTCTCTGGGATCCCACCTGTAGAATAAAGGATTGAGGGGAAGATGCCTCTGAGGTGGCTATAAAGCTATGAACCTACAGGTATGGTTGTTGTGAGCACTGAATAAGACGTTGTATGTAGAGCACTTTGAAAACCTTAAATTTATCCTTAGGAGTTAATTTAGGACTCCTCCATGGAGGACTCCATCTTCCTCATGCCCTCTCTCTTCCTTATCTCATACCTCATATCTCATACCCTCAATTCAGCAACTGTAAATAATCCCAAGGTCAAATCTCAGTCCCTTCTCCATCTTGGGTTCAGAAATAACCCCCCAACAGTTTGGCTTTATAAAAGTATACACTTACCAAAACGAATAATATGGAAATGTTTTGGGTGAAAATACATGTATACCCAGATTTAATTGCTTGTCAGCTCTGGGAGATGGGAGGGAAGAAAGGAAGGAGACAACATGAATCATATAACTTTGGAACACGTGTGTGGAGATTTGTTATTAAAAAAAATAAAGACATTTTAAAAAAGAACAATAAAAAAAAGAAATCACCCCCAACAGAGGGCTTGGCCTTATGAGCCAACTGCTTTATAACCTTAAAAGCACTATATAAATGTTAGTAAAGAACAAAGTCAGGATTTGAACCTACCAAATCAGTCAATGAGCTGAATCAACCCATTCTCCCACTCCCATTTCTCAGATCAAATTTCTTTGACTTGTCACTTTTTCTATATTCTCCCCTCAGGCCCTGATGGAAACAAGCTGAAGGACCCTGAATCCAAGGGCTTTAGGGATACCAATACTTCCAGCCTTCTACCCTTAGACATCATCCTGGGAAGCTACCCCCAGGGAGAAGCAGCCTCTGCTACTAAAGATACTACAGCCATAGCTCCTGAAGACCCAGAACCAAAAGGAAGTCCTTGCCACCAAAGTCTTTGACACTGTCAAATGGTTCTATATAGGAAATGGATATGATTTTATTAATGGAAATGATATTAAAGAAGTGGTCGTCTACCTTGCTGCTGTACCCTAAGTACCGTAGGACCTTTCCATCCAACTTGTTCCTGAAATCTTCCATATGTGTTGTCTCCCCCATAAGAATATGAACTTCTCAGAGTTGAGGTCTTAATTGACTTTTTGTAACCCCAACACTTAGTACTGTGCTTTGCATAAAGTAAGGGCTTAAATGATTTTTCATTCATCTGTTTTTGAGGCTCCAAAGATCTATAGTTGATGTCATTTTTAGCTGATTTTAAGTATTAAGACTGAAAAATATCTCTGAAGAAAAATTTCTGGGGCCACACACCTACCCCATATCACAATACCAATACCCACTTATTTTGAACCATCAGCAAAAGTCACTGAGAATCATGATCCACAAGCTCAGGGATTCAGACTCCAATGGCAACAAAAAATAGGTGTTTTGTGAGACAAATAAGTGAACTTCTATGACACAATCCATAAACATATGATAATAATCATAAAAACCATTGCGGTGATCTGTCACCACATAGAATCTGCGGTAGATGCTTTACAGCATAAGGTAAGGCTATGATGAAAAATCTACACTGGCTTACTACCTGCCCTCTAGGAACTTACAGTATAAAACTGCATGTATAGGAATGTATAGTGAACTGAATGGCAGGATTAGATAGATGCTGCCCAAAACCATCATCCCCACTAACTGGAAGTCCCCTTCTAAAAATATATTAAATCTTTTTAGGTTAAGACATTACCACTCCAGAAGTCTTCTAATAATACTCACATGCCTTGGGAGTGGTAACACATTAATCCATTAACACCCTAGCTTGGATAAATTTATCAGAGATTAGCAAACTCTAAAAAGGTCTGTAGAAAATAAAATGTTGTGGTTAAGAAAGGAGTACTACGTAGAGAGGACAGGTGGGATTTCAAAATAGAGGTCTTCGGGTATTGGAAACCTGAATGACAGAAGTTAGGGAAAACAGGGAGAATTGAGAATCTGGTAAAGTGAAGAGGGGAAAAAGGAAGTTAGGTGGGATAGTGGATATGGTGCTGGACCTGGAGTTGGGGAGATGAATTCAGTCTCAGCCATTTATTAGCAGGGAAAGTCACTTACTTAACCTCTCTTTGTCTCAGTTTCCTCCGTGGTAAAGTGAGACTAGTAATAGCTCTTACCAGACAGGGTTGACATGAGGATCAAATGAGATAATATCTACAAAGCACTTAGCACAATGTCTGGAAGTAGTAAGTTCTATATAAATACTTATTCCCTTCCTTTTCCCAGTCACAGTGGGAGATGCAGAATATAAACTTAATGATTTTGTATATGACCTACCTTGTATAGGACACCTAATTTTTAGATAAAAAAAACTGAATGTTCTAAACACATTCTAGGGCATACAGATTTAATCTGATCCCAGCAGCCATTGTTACCTTGTGAAAATTAAATATTTCAATATGCCTGCTTATAATTTACTTCAAGGATTATTCTACTGGGGCAGGGGAATCTAGTACATATGGCAAAGGACTATGGATAGTCCGTACTCATCTGAACTATATATGAATGTATAGCTACATCTACACACACACACACACACACACACACACACACACACACACACACACACACATATACTACATNACACACACACACACACACACACACACACACACACACACACACACACAGGTATACTACATCCAAAATCCGAGTTCTGGAAAATAGTCTTGCTGTTGTCTAGAGGGCTCTGATTCATGGGAAATGGGAAATAATGTAACTTGGGCTTCTTACCAAGTGTGGGGTGTTTTGTGTACTCTCTATAGAATGAGAAGTCTTTGGAAGTCTTTTTCTCTCTTCCATGTGTCAACCTCCACGTGTCTCTCTCCCAAGAATATTTGGCACCAACTCCATCCTTCACAAAGGCACACAATGTCCCTCCATTTTCTCTCCACCAATAGGGAGGCAACTTTCTTTCTATACTCAGCATGCAGCACACAAAACAACCCAAGCTTGGTTAGAAGCCCAGGTTACATTCATAATGTGAAATCATAGACAGAAATTTTCAAAAATGTTGCCAAATTCTACAATATGGTTTTCACTAGGAAAAATTTCAATTGGCCTAGGTGGACCGACCCTTCAACCCTCTAGCTTCCTATGAATAATGAAGGGTAACTATTCCCAGGTCAGGGTAGCCTCTTCATTAAGAGCCTTGCTATCTCTTGTGGCTGCCCAGAGCTAGCCCCAAGCAATCATCTGAGGTCATGGACATTGTTATTATGCAAAGACAGGACTTTCACCATAATTTAATAGTCTATAGTAGCTAACTTCACTTTCTTACCACTCATTCACACCTCATTGCTTATAATCTGGTTTCTGCCCTTAACATTCTACTAAAAATGGTTAGTCCAAGGTTACCAGTGACCTTACCCCCTAACAACCAAATCCATTGGCCATCCTCATCTTCCTTGGCCTTTGTGTAGCTCTGGACATTGTTGGTCATTCCCTCCCCTTCTAGATACTCTCTAGCCCTAGGCTTCCATGATGCTGGTTTCCATTGGTTCTCCTACTACTACTCTAACCAATTTTTCTCTACCTCCTTTGTGGTTTCCTCTTCATTTTTCCAACTCCCTTAATTGTAGGCATCTTCCCAAGGCTCTATCCTCATTCCTCTTCTCTATCTATTCTTTATTCCTTGATGATCTCATCTACTCTCACAGTTTTGACTGGTATCCTTTTTTAAAATTAAACCCTTAGAGGGCAGCTGGGTAGCTCAGTGGATTGAGAGCCAGGCCTAGAGACTGGAGGTCCTAGGTTCAAATCTGGCCTCAGACACTTCCCAGCTGTATGTCCCTGGGCAAGTCACTTGACCCCCATTGCCTACCCTCACCACTCTTCTGCCTTGGAGCCAATACACAGTATTGACTCCAAGATGGAAGGTAAGGGTTTTTAAAAAAAAAATTAAACCCTTACTTCCTCTCTTAGAATATATACCAAGTATCAGTTCCAAGGCAGAAGAGCAGTAGAGGGAAGGCAATTGGGATTAAGTGACTTGCCCAGTGTCACACAGCTAGGAAGTGTCTGAGGAAGATTTGGACTTGGGACCTCCCTTCTTCAGGCCCAGCTATCAACTGAGCCACCTAACTGCCTCAATATCTGTATTTTGATAGAAATACCTTTAAGCTCTAGTCCTCTATTTCTAAAGATAATGATCTTGCATGTCCTGCTAACCCCTCAAACTCAGCATGTCTAAAATTAAATTCATCATCTTGCTTCTAGAATTTTCTCTCCTCTCAGTTTTCCTATTTTCATTGACCCTGACATTTTCTCAATTACCCAGAGTCCTATGATATCTCAAAGTCATCCTTTATTCTTCCCCTTTTTTCCACTACAGAGCCTACCAGTTGCCAAGTCCTATTGGTGTGATATCCAAAATGCCTCTTGCTTCCATCTCGTGTTTTCTCCCTCTACCTCCATCATCCTAGTTCAATTGTCATTTCTTTTCACTTAAACAATGATAATCACCTAACTGGTCTCCCTGCATCCAAACTTTCTCTCTTCCAATACAATACAATCTTCCAATCCCTCATCATACCACTGCTAGAAAAATCTTCCTAATACATAATTGTAAAGTCAATTCCTTACTCAAAAACCTTGAGTGGTTCTCCACTGACTACAGAATAAAATGCAAACTCCTAACCTAGCACTAAAAGCTTACCACAATCTAGCTCCAACCCACTTTTCATGCACTCAGCTTCAGCGCTTGTGGCTCCAGATAAACAGGACAATTGGCTCTTCTTTAATCTGGTTCTGTACTCTCCCCACTCTGCATCTTTTAATATGGCATTCCCTATATCTGGAATGAATACTCAACCCCAAAAGTGTACTCAGATTCAGAGTAACTGGGGCTGTACTTGGGAAAGGTCAGATCCACTAAAGGAGGTTTTCTCAAGTATGAGTCCTTTCTCTACTTTTGTTGTATATGGTATAGTAAACTTTTATGAGCCATCCAATGTTTGCCTGTTACTTACAAAGGCACTGAAGGCATCTGGACAAGAGCTGGAAAAGAACCAAATTCAAAAGTACAGTAGATAGAACATGGGGCCCAGAGTCATGAAGACCTTTTTCATGAGTTCAAATCTGGCCTTTGACACTTACTGGCTATGTGGCCCTTGGCAAGTCACCTAACCCTGTTTGCCTCAGTTTCCTCCTCTGTAAAATGAGCTAGAGAAAGAAAAGGCAAGCCACTCCAGTATCTCTACCAAGAAAATCTCAAACGGAGTTGTGAAGACTCAGATTAAGGGTGTTGTGTGGAGATGGAAAGCATGGAATCCCTACAAAGATACAGGGACAGCCTCACCCAGAATTCCAGGGGACCCCCCTGGAGAACTTTGGGTGAGGGGGCAGTTGAGAGGAATTGACAGTTACTTTGTGGAAGTTGAAGTGAGCAGACACCCTGCTTACTACTCCACACTTGGGGGTTCTCTTGAGAGGCCATAGTGGCATAGCCAGTGTGGTTACTACATAAGGATCAGCCTGTTTAATAAGGTTAGTTTATATCAACTTCAATACAACAAATATTTAATGATTAGAGAGTAAAGATATTCATTAATAGCAAGAGAGCCAGTTTTAGTTAAGTGTCTCATCCCCTCCTATGAGAGGGGGAAGGGCAGCTTCAATCTAACAGTTCAGGGTCACCTTTCATTATCCTAAAACCCTCATTAACCTCTCTAGTTTACCTTGTTATTTCCTAATATAACCTTTACCTTCAATATCTGTGCCTGGTAATTATTTGGGGGAATACTCACAACTCAGACTGGACATCTAGTTTGAATCCTGTCTGCTGCCAGTTTTTAAGAAGATCATCTCTGTCCTCAACAGTTATATAGCTAGCTTCTGTTTACTCATCTATCAGACCTGTGAGGAATATAAATTAAAGAAAGGGAACATCATTGGGGTTTCAGCCATAACAGAAACTTACCAGAAGAATCTCAATCCTGTCTTCATTGGGAGGGGTTTGAGATCCAGGAGTGTTTTACTCCCTCCTTCCTCACTGAAGCCTGTCAATCTGTGGCTCCTGACTTGAAGCTCTATTTGGCCCTGACACATTATCTGCTTCTCCAAATTATTTGTTATTATTATCATAACAAGGGTAAGCCAAAAAGTATGATCACTGACAAGCCTCCAAGATTGAACTCTGGTCTGTGTTTAGAGGGCACTGGTAAATATTTACCAACTGCCTCTGGGAAAAAGCACAACAGATTCTAAAGGTTTATCTGCATTACTGTACACTTTCTTAAGTGTAGAGAATCAACAAAATGATAAATCAAGCCCTGATTTATAGCGTTTGTGGATTCCTAAGGTGTAAATCCTCACACTGAAACTGAATAACTTGCTCTACTCAGGCTGTCTATACCATAACCCTTATAAGGGTATCCAGATTTGCTTTAGGATATAAAATATATCTAATTGAAATGAAATTAAAAGAGAACAAAAGTTTTATCTTAGGAACTGGAGGTAGGAATAAATTGTTCTTGGAATGGACATTAGATAGAGCTCAGGAGTCATCTTTTCAGGTTATGTAAAGAGGGAAACTGGCATTCTCTAATGAATCTGGGAAGTCAACATATCATATATTTAAAGGAGAAAGGGACCTTTGAGGCCTTCTTGTCCAGAGCTTTCACTTTACAGAGAAGAAAAGTGAAGCTCAGGAAGATTAAGTAACACCCAAGGACTCAGAAGTAATAAGTAGCAGAACTAGGATTAGAACCCAAATTTCTTGGCTCCAGAGCCAAGACTCTCTTCTCTATATCATCCTGCCTTATGTATAACTAGTCTTCAGGGAACAGATAGGATTTCAGATGCTTTAAAATAACTTCCCACTGTTTTCTGACCATTTTAATTACGGTGATGTTTCCTCCTGTCTCAAATCATATTAGGTCTTCCCCCAAACCCACAAAAGACTTTTACTAACCTTATACCCAGATAAGATAGCCTCTGAAAGTATTCTCTGGTGTTAAAGGAAGCCTGCCAGACTCCATCTGGGGAGGAGGTGGGAAGGAAGTGGCAAAGGGAGGCCCAGACACCCAGAGACAGAAGGAGCCCAGCAGGATTCTTGAATAGTAATATTCCACGCTGGAAGCTGCTTCTTTAAAAATAATGTATTCTGTTTCTAGAAAACATACTTATTTCCAGTCTAAAGGGCAGGCTGGCTGCCATTTTTTCCACACCCCACCCCCAACTTCTTCTGCCAGCTACTCATTAACAAACAATGCATGATAGAAAGACTTAAAAGGAAAGAAGAAATGGGCAGCCATCAGTGCTACAGAATTAGAAGCCAGTGTTGGATGTCAATAAGTATAAATTCCCTGCATATCAGGGAAGAAGTTTTCCTTTTCATAGGACAGCTTTGGAGTGAGTCATCTAGGCGCTGGCAGGGATGAGGAGACAATATTTACTGGCCAGGGAATTGGCTGGAGATAGTTGGGCTGTCCAAGGCCCAAGTTGTGACTGGAGTTTTCTTCTAGTCTATTCAATTACAGAAATGGCATTCGTTCACTCCAAGTTATTACTGTAAATTTGTGTATAGTGTTACAAAGGATTTTTTTCTCCCTGTTAATGAACACACTGATATAATTCTTCCTTAGATTTAAATAACAGAGAATATTTCCAGGAGCTCACATAACAGCTCTGCTGTTAAATGATTTGTCAGTGAGATCAAGAAACCCTGGCGCTGATTTCACCATCTTTTCCCCTCCCTTATTTTCACCACTCCTTCTAGTCTCAATTCATCTGAGAAAATTCTCCTTAAATTTCTCATCTGAAAGAGGAAAGAGCTAATAACTATAAAGTATGGCCACCCCTTCCCCACCTACCTATTAAGCTAAGAGAGGGAAAGCCCCAGATTCACATCTTGGGTACACCCTAGGTCAGCGTAGCCTAAGACCACCACCCATTCACTGGAGGATGATTCCTGTAAGGTTACCTGAGAAGACCAGGTCATACCTCTCTGTCTTACTCCTACTACTCTCACACTAAGGAGACAAACAGGGTTCCTCTTCCAGAATACAGACAAATATGAATCCACTGAATTCCAGAGCCTTTAGAAAAAAACCCCAGGGAGTCCCACAAGCTAAAAATAAGTATAGCAAAGGTAGAAGTCCAAGGCCATTATGAATATGGAGGTCTTCCTGTCCCAAGATCTCTCTCTTACTCAGTTCTATAGTTACCACGCCAGTGGCATTCACTCTGCCTTCCTAAGATCCCCAAGTGGACAAATTTCAATGCTGATAGGAGCTCCAACAGCATCTTAAATAAACCTTACTTTATTCCCTCATGCAAGAAAAGAATCTCAAACACTACACTTACATACTGTCTTTGCAGTATCTCCTTTCCTCCCCTATAGAGTCAATTTAGAGATGTGGCGACTCCAGCTTCTTGTACCCAAACGGAAGGGGTTATTCTCCCTTCTACTGAGCTTGCCATGGAGAAATAGCTACCCTGCCCCTCTGCCAGTTCTCTCAGCAACAACTCTTTTCATTAAGGAGGTAAATGTGGTTCAAGGAAAGCATCTCAGAACCTTCCCTTTATTTCTCTGCCTATAGTGTCTGGCACTGGCCGCCATGCTGTGCCTCAAACAAGATTCTCATTATTATTGACAATCAAATGAGCATCTGGCATTTCTCCCACTGCCCCAATCACATCTAGTCACACTGGCCTATATCAAGCATTTGCATCACCCATCATTTCAATTAAATTTTCCTGAACTGTGTCTATAACTTCATCCTGGCAATTACAATCAAAAAGCAGTTATTAAATTCTCACCGATGTGTAGAATCTGGGGATAAAAATGCTAAAGTGAGATTGTTCCTTTTGTCAAGGAGTTTACATTCTACTTGGAGATTAGGAAGGGGGCACAGCATTTACTATGAAGCAAATCAGGATATATATAAAATTAATATGCAATGATTGGAGGGAACCTAAATAATTGAAAAGAATCAGAAAAGACCTCTTTAAAGAGGTCATATGAAAATGAATAATATGGAAATAGGTATAATCCAGTAGAAGAAGAGGAAGAAGAAGAAGAAGAGTGACCTGGTCAGACATGCTTTAGGATTACCAATTTTGTGCTTCTCTGGAGAACAAATTCCAGAAAGAAAGAAAAAAAAAGACTTAGTTGCAAGGAGACCAATTAGATTCTACTGCAATTGTCCAGTAAAAGAGGATGAGGGCCTAGATTAGATTAGTCCTGGTATGAGTAAAGGGGATAGACTCAAGACAAGTGGAAGATATAAAAAACTGATAAGACTTGGCAACTAATTGGGATTAGGGGTTGGGGTGAAGGAAGAGTGTGGATGACTCCTAGGCTGTGAGTATGAGTGACTAAAAGAAAAATGGCATCTCTACAAAAATATGCAAGTTGAGAGGAGGAATAAATAAGGGGAAAGATATAGAATCAGTTTTAGACACATTGAGTTTGAGATACCTATGGAACATCCAACTAGAAATGTCCAATAAGAGGTTGATTCAAGATGTGGGACTGGAGCTCTGGAGAGAAAGGAACTAATCTGGGAGTAATCTGCTTGAGGATAAGAGTTGAATCCAGAAAAGCTGATGAGGTCACCAAAACAAAGGGTGTAAGATAGGGTGTAGAAAGAGGAGAAGGAGGTGGGGTGGCTAGTGACTCAGTAAATAGAAAACCAAAAATGGAGACAGAAGGTGTTAGGTTCAAATCTGGCCTTACTCACTTCCTAGATGTGTCACCTTGGGCAAGTTGCTTGACCTCCATTGCTGTTCTTCTGCCTCAAAACCAATACATAGTATTGATTATAAGATGGAAGGTAAGAGTCAAAAAAAAAAAAAAAAAAAAAAAAAAAAGAGGAAAGGGCCCAGATCAGAGATTTGAAATGGCAGGCAGGAGAGGGAAAGGAAACACTGATAACCCTTCAAAGGAATACACAATAACAGACCTTCTTTACTCTTGAAGGCAGTGAAAGCTACCACTGACCCTATAATTCTAGTGGGCTAGGGGAAAATTCTTGTCTTTCAGATATCATTAATCTTGGGCCGATTCCTGTAGGGTCATCAGAGAAGGCCAGTCATAACTTTGTCTTCCTCCTACTACCCTTCACTGAAGAAACAGGCAAGGTTCCCAACTAGAATGCCTCATCCCCCTATTCAACAAACTCCAGTGACTCTCTATTTCCTCTAAGATCAAAGAGGAAATCTGGTTTTCATTATCAGCCCCTTCCTACTTTTCCAATCTTCTAATACCATACTCTTTCCATGTATTCTGTGATCCACTGATACCTGCCTTCTCGCTATACCTTGCACAAGATACTCCATCTCTATTTTCACTGGCTATTCTCCCTTGTCTGAAATACTCTTCTCCTTCCTCACTACCTCTTAGCTTCCCTGGCTCCCTTCACATCTCAGTTAAAGTCACAGATTCTACAAGAAATCTTTTCTAGTCCTCCTTACTTTTAGTGCTCCTTCACCGAAACTATCCCCAGTTTATCTTGTATATATCTCGTTTGTATGTTGTTATTTGTAAGAATTAACTTTTATGCTGTATTTTTTAATAATATAAATTTGTATGTAATATTACTTTTTCTGCCAAAAGGCCAGTCCCTCCCAGAGAGTCCTAAGAAAATCATTGCATTCCTGCTCCTAAGGCATTTTTGCTCTTAGCCAGGTTGGGTCTGGCTCCACCCTGAAAAATCAGAGTTCTGTTTATTCTATAAACAGAAACTCACTTGGACTAGTCCTGGTAACCAAGTGACTTGAGGAGTCATTAAGGTTTGGGCCTACTTGGATCACCAAGGAGAAACCAACCAAAATAAAGTGGGATTTTTTTGTTTGTTTGTTTGTTTGTTTGTTTGTTTGTTTTTATTTTGCTAAAATTTGCCAGAGATGGCTGGAATCTCATGATCAAACCTCACTCCTTATGTGATGACCCACACCACCAAAGAATATCTTTCTGTCAGTTTTCTTGGTGGATGCTCATGTACTCAGGTGCATCGCTGTGGCCCAGGCTCTCATGACCCTCTTAATTTTGATTAAAAACTCCTTTTTTCTTTATAGTGAGTTTGATTTCTTGTAGAACTTGACATTTGCATGCTGTCTCTCCCAGAAGACTTTAGCTCCTTGAGAGCAGGGGTTGATTGTCCCTGGAATGGGGGAAAGAAGTTGCCTTTCTTTGTATACTCAGTCTTTACTCTAGTACCCAGCACATCATAAGCATTTAATAAATGCTGTTAACTGGCTGAATTCCAGCACTCTCAGGCAAGAACCCCCAATAAGTCCCACAAGTCATAAATAAGTATAAGCAGAGAGAGAAGACCATTATGATCACAGGAGTTCTCTAGATTCCCAGGCTCTATCTCACTTTGCTTTGAAAATAAATCAACTCAATGGTACTTACTTTGCCTTACTTTGACAGCCATCCCAAAATTACCAGAGCCAGCAGGAGCTTTGTCACTATCTTAAATATGTTTGCCTTTACTTGCTTGTGGATACAGGAAGAGGGAATTAGGAAATATTTCTTCATAAAAGAAGGGTGTAGAAGTCTATCTAAGGGGGTGATTTCCACAAATCCTCTGACATTTACCCTGTGTCTCTAGGATTCCCCATTGCCAATAAGAGTCACTAGAGTACCTCCTTCTCCATAACGTCCTGCCCGAATCATTGCCTTGTCATCGTCTGACTTAGTGGGATCACTTCCTATAGGGCCTCTTGCCCCACAGACTCCACTTTTCTTACCAATATTCCTCCTTACAGAAACATCTGCCACCCAGAAACTCCAGGAGATTTCCCCATCCTAGCTGTGAGAGTCTGTGCCCAACATCGCTACCCAAGCTCTAAGTCAAGAACTTCCATCATGCTCTAGGTCAAGGGTGTCTAATACAGGAGCCAGAGGTCAACACTTTGGAGTAGGGCCTGAATCAGATTAAATCATAATTGGGAAATGTTAAATAAAAATAAAATAAAACCATAGATGATATTAGTAGGTGGTTTTCTAAGTCAATATATGGTGGCAGGGGTCTTTTGGTGTGGTTTAGATTCTCCCCCACCACTATCCTTTTTTTTTTTGAGTTGATACTCTGGTGGGTAAAAGATGAAATAACTAAGGAAATAAAGATTCAAGCCTTGGATCATTTTGGTTAAGCAATACATGTCAATTAATTGCTTAACAAACTAGGACCAGGCCTCCTCAGCTTTGGCACCGGACCCTGAACACAAGGAGCAACAGGCATAAAAAACAATAAAATAGAGCCAATAAGTTAAAAGGAAGCATTTAACCAGGAAACAATATTAGATAATTTGATTTCTAATTGGAGGAAAGATTAGGGACTTGCTTTGGCAAGTTGGGAAGGAGAAAACAAATAGATGCCATTCCCTAAAATCAGAAAAAGAGTTGTCCCACTCTCTCCAAATATCTCTATATTCAATCAAAAGAATATGAAAACAATAACCTATTGACTAGTATGGGGTCAGTTTTCAGAAAAACCATATAAACTGCTTGAGATGTACAATTATGAGAAAACTCCTTGCATCAATCTTTGGATCTGACTAGGTTTCTGGTCAGCATAACCTAAGTTCAGGGTCTCTAAGCATCAGGTAGAAGTGGTCCACCTTTCTGGCCACTGGAGGATTGCAATAAAGTCCTTTTTCAATTCCCACAAATGAATAAAGTTTTTTTACAGGACAGAAATTGGACTAGACCCATAATTGAATAGAAAGGGAACTGAACTAGCTTCAGAACTCAATCACAAGTCAGTGTGATTCCCTCAATTCCTACTACCACTTAGTATCCTAATCCTCTCAATTCTCTCATTAGCCCAGTTCTGCCGCTTTAGAATACCTCTGGGCTTTAGAATACCCACAGGTGTATGGGAGCAAAGCAGAGACAATTGCCCAGCAAGTAGGGAGAAAGTAGTCTAGTCCCTTCCTTCTTTGAGAGGTAGACATGCTTTAACATCTCCAGATGGAACTTGGAGTATATTTTCCCTGGAAAAAAAGTGATGCATGCTAATTACATAGCTCAACTCTGAAAAGGAATGCATGGCATAAGAAATAAAGTGTATTATTTAGAGGGAGGAAAAAATGGTTACTAATTACATTCCTGAAATTTATTTAGTCGAGTGACCACGGCAAGTAATTTTACCTAAACCTAGTTTTTCACCTATTAAATAGGAATAATATTGATTCTAATACCTATAGGTTACCTCACAGGATTATTGTGAGACTCAAATGAATGAATATCTATTTTTAAAGGGCTGGATAAATATTATTAATGCAAACTTTTTTGTTGTCTAGTTTTTTTCACTCTCATCTGACTCTTTGTAATCCCATTTGAGGTTTTCTAGGAAAAGATACTAGAACGATTTGTCAATTTCTTCTCCAGTTCATTTTACAAATGAGAAAACTGAGGCCAAAAGGGTAAAGGGTCACACAGCTAGTTAATTAATGTCTGAAGCCAGGTTTGAATTGAATCTACCTGACTGCAGACCCAGTGCTCTGTCCCACTGTGCCACCTAGCTGCCCTTAATGCAAACTTTAAAGTGCTGTTTAAATAATAGTATTTTAAGCAAATATACAAATCTTAAGGCATCATATATATAGAAATAGACATATAGTTATATCGTGTGTGTGTGTGTGTGTGTGTGTGTGTGTGTGTGTGTGTGTGTGTGTGTATGCTGACTGTTGGCTCTACTGCGGGCTTCTGTGAGTTTCAATAACAACAACATTTAAGTACTATGTTAAGTAGTGGAAGATAAATAAGTTAAGACACAGTCCTGTACCTTGTGGAGCTTCCAGACTAGTAGACTGATCTCTCTCTCACACACACATACATACACACACACATGACTAATACAGAAGTGCAGAAAAAAGGTATAAGCCAAATTTCGAGTGATATTCTAAGAAGAAAGTCAGTTATTACTGTCTTTGGGAAATGAGAAAAGACTTTCTAGAAGTGAAATCTGAGCTGAATCTCAAAAGAATAAGTCGGGTGTTTTAACACACAGAAATGAAGAGAAACTGAGACATGAAGAAAATATGGTCAAAAGCACCAATGCAAGAAAACTGAAGACATGGTTCGTTTCAACTGGAGCAGCAAACATGGATGGTAGTTCTAACATTTAAGGTTGGAAAAGTAGTGCAGTATGCAAGCTATGTAGATCCTCAAATATTAGCTTGGACTTTTTATTTGGTAGGCAGTAGAGCAAGGATTCCTCACCTAGGACATGTGAACTTGGCTTTTTAACATATTGACAACTCCATTTCAATATAACCAGTTTCCTTTGTAATCCTATGCATTGGGCTTTATGCATTTAGAGATATTATTGTGATGAGGAAAGGTCCGTAGACTTTACTAGATTTCTGAAGGACTCACTATACACACCAAAGGCTTAAGAATCCCTGCAAAAGAAAGTGAGAGAAGATGGCGGCAGAGTAAGGAGCAGCTGCTCGATCTCTCCTGACCGAACCACACAGAACCCCTCAAGGGGAAATAAAAACGAGTCCAGAGGAACGAAGGAACCCCACAACAGGGCGCAGCATTGAAGGTACGCAGAATCGGGGCATTTCCACACTTTAAAGGGGTGAAACAGTTCACACTAAAACACGAGAGGAAGAAGCCCCTCCCACACCCCCCACACTGCACAAGCGGGTAAACAGGACTGGGGCAACCAGAAAATCACTGGCAGCCCCTGAGCCCGTACCTGTGCGCTGCAAGACAAGGGACCCCAGGTGGCTGGGACTCTCCCTGAGCGCCCACGTGGGTGAAGGCACCGCCTCCGGCAGGGACAAAGGCCCCTAAAACTCGGCCTTTCCCAAGCACTGAAGGCATTGCCTCAGGTGCGAATAAAGATCTCCAGCCCACGGACTTTCACTACCTTCTGCTGGGGGTGAAGGCAGTGCCCTAAGAGCATCAGCGCAGGCAAAGGCAGTGCCCTAGGCTTGAATAACGATCTCCAGCCCAGGCTTGGACCTCCAGTGAGGACCTGGTGCAGACCTGAGCGTGGCTGTGGAAGCAGCCCCAAAGACTGCTGAAGGAACCTCGGGCAGAGGGGCAGACTGGGAACTACCAGGAGGCCTGACCCCGAGGACAAGGAGACCGGAGGGCCCCCCCCCAAGCTTGCAAGACCCAGGCAGACCCGGAGTGCAAAGACAAAGCGGAAAAGGGGCGGGGCTAACAATGGCCAGCAATAAGGAAATCCAGAAGAAAAAGACCATCAAGAGAAACTCTGGAACACTGGACAACTTCTACACAGAGAAAATCCAGACAACAGAGGAGGGAAAACAAAAATCCAAACCTCCCCCAAAAAATGAAAGCTGGTCACAAGTTATGGAAGAGTTTAAAAATGAAATGCTAAGGAAGATGGAAGAAATCTGGCAAGAAAATAACAGTTTAAAAGGCAGAATTTCGCAATTGGAAAGTGAGACAAGACAACTGAAGACCAAAAATGACCAGATTGAAAAGGAAAACCAATCCTTAAAGGCTAGAATTGAACATTTAGAAACCAATGATCTCTCAAGACAACAAGAACAAATAAAACAAAGTCAAAAGACTGATAAAATAGAAGGAAACATGAAATATCTCAAGGAGAGAGTGACAGACCAAGAAAACCGGTCTAGAAGAGATAACTTGAGAATCATTGGTATTCCAGAAAAGGCAGAAATTAATAAAAACATGGACTCCATACTCAAAGAAATTATTCAGCAAAATTGCCCTGAAGTTCTACAACAAGAGGGCAATATAGACATTGAAAGGATCCATAGAACACCCTCTAAACTGGACCCAGAAAAGTCAACACCCAGAAATATAATAGCGAAATTGAAGAGCTTTCGAGTCAAAGAAAAAATCTTACAAGAAGCCAGAAAGAGACAATTCAAATATCAAGGAGCACCAATAAGGATCACACAGGATCTGGCAGCCTCAACACTAAAAGAACGCAAGGCTTGGAATACAATATTCAGAAAGGCAAGAGAGCTGGGCCTTTAGCCACGAATCAACTACCCAGCGAAACTAACCATATACTTTCAGGGGAAAGTATGGGCATTCAACAAAATTGAAGAATTCCGAGTTTTTGCACAAAAGAGACCGGGACTAATTGGAAAGTTTGACACTCAACCACAGATATCAAGAGAAAGATGATGAAAAGGTAAATAAGAAACAGAGGGAAAAGAAAGAAAACTCATAGTCTTTTAAGCTTGACTCTTTAAGGGCATAAATAAGATCTAAGTATCTGTATTACTAGGTGGAGAAATGCTATGTATAATTCTCTGTAGTGAACTCTATACACTATTATAATATTCACTATTAAAGCAACCAGAAGAATAATTCATAGGGAGAGGACAGGATACTAAATGGTCTAAGATGACATGGGGGGTGGGAAAGAGGGGAGGAAGAGTAGGGGACACCAAGAAAAATCCGAGTAAATAAGAAAAATAAGATATTCTATTACACACAAAGAGGGCATGGGAAGGGGAGGGGATAAATACTACCATAAGAAGGAGAGGAAGAGAGCATTAAGAGGTAATAATCAAACCTTACTCTCAGTATAATCAACCCGGAGAAGGAAGAGTAGCTTTATTATCCATCTGGATAAAAAACTCCATCTAACCCTACTGAGAAAGTCAGAAGGGATAAACCAAAGGGAGCAGGGGAGTGGGGAGGCCAAAAAGGGAGGGAAGAAGAAGGGGGAGGGAATTCATTCGGTCTTTAAAAAAAAAACAAAAATAAGGGAACAACAAGGGAGGGGACAGAAAGGGAAGTCAATCAAGGGAGGGGATAAGGGATACTGGCTGAAAGCAAACCACTGGTGTAAAAGAAAATAGTGCAATAAGAAGGAGTGGGTCTAGGGGAGGATACAAAAAATGTCAGTGAATACACAACTAACAATTGTAACTCTGAATGTGAACGGGATGAACTCACTCATAAAACGGAAGCAAATAGCAGAGTGGTTCAGAAACCAAAATCCTACCATAGGTTGTCTACAAGAAACACATATGAGGCGGGTAGACACACACAAGTTCAAGGTTAAGGGTATGAGCAAAATCTTTTGGGCATCAAATGAGAAAAAGAAGGCAGGAGTGGCTATCATGATCTCTGACAAAGCCAAAGTAAAAATAGGTATGATTAAAAAAGACAGGGAAGGTCATTACATCCTGATTAAAGGCAGTATAAACAATGAGGAAATAACACTGCTCAATATATATGCACCAAGTGGTATAGCATCCAAATTCTTAAAGGAGAAACTGGCAGAGCTCAAGAAGGAAATAGATAGTAAAACCATAATAGTGGGAGATCTAAATATTCCTCTTTCAGATCTAGATAAATCAAACCAAAAAATAAATAAGAAAGAGGTAAGAGAGATAAATGAAGTCCTAGAAAAATTAGATCTAATTGATATGTGGAGAAAAATAAATAGGGACAAAAAGGAATACACCTTCTTTTCAGCTGCACATGGTACATTTACAAAGATTGACCATGTAATAGGGCATAGAATCATGGCAAACAAATGCAAAAGAGCAGATATAATAAATGTAACCTTCTCAGATCATAATGAGATAAAAATAATAATCAGTAAGGGCACCTGGACAGGCAAGTCAAAAACCAATTGGAAATTAAACAATATTATTCTTCAAAACCAAATTGTCAAAGAAGAAATCATAGACACAATCAACAATTTCATTGAAGAGAATGACAATGATGAGACATCCTACCAAACTCTGTGGGATGCAGCCAAGGCAGTACTCAGGCGGAAATTTATATCCTTGAGTGCATATATTAACAAATTAAGGAGGGCAGAGATTAACAAATTGGGCATGCAACTCAAAAAATTAGAAAGCGAACAAATAAAAAACCCCCAGATGAAAACTAAATTAGAAATACTAAAAATCAAGGGAGAAATTAATAAAATCGAAAGTAAAAGAACTATTGAATTAATAAATA
>NC_058130.1:355223369-355239419 GCF_016433145.1 Gracilinanus agilis | reverse complement strand
GTTAAGTGAACACAGAATAGTATACTTGTCAGATCTCTGGGAAAGGAAAGACTTTAAAACCAAGCAAGAGTTAGAGAAAATTACAAAATGTAAATTAAATGGTTTTGATTATATTAAACTAAAAAGCTTTTGTACAAACAAAAACAATGTAGTCAAAATCAGGAGGGAAACAACAAATTGGGAAAAAATCTTTATAACGAAAAACTCCGACAGGGGTCTAATCACTCAAATATACAAGGAGTTAAAGCAATTGTATAAAAAATCAAGCCATTCCCCAATTGATAAATGGGCAAGAGACATGAATAGGCAATTTTCAGGTAAAGAAATCAAAAGTATCAATAAGCACATGAGAAAGTGTTCCAAATCTCTAATAATTAGAGAAATGCAAATCAAAACAACTCTGAGGTATCACCTCACACCTAGCAGATTGGCTAAAATGAAAGAAGGGGAGAGTAATGAATGTTGGAGGGGATGTGGCAAAATTGGGACATTAATGCATTGCTGGTGGAGTTGTGAACTGATCCAGCCATTCTGGCTGGCAATTTGGAATCATGCTCAAAGGGCTATAAAAGAATGCCTGCCCTTTGACCCAGCCATACCATTGTTGGGTTTGTATCCCAAAGAGATCATAGATAAACAGACATGTACAAAAATATTTATAGCTGCGCTTTTTGTGGTGGCAAAAAACTGGAAAAGGAGGGTATGTCCTTCAATTGGGGAATGGCTGAACAAACTGTGGTATATGCGGGTGATGGAATACTATTGTGCTAAAAGGAATAATAAACTGGAGGAGTTCCAGGCGAACTGGAGAGACCTCCGGGATCTGATGCAGAGCGAAAGGAGCAGAGCCAAAAGAACATTGTACACAGAGACTGATATACTGTGGTAAAATTGAATGTAATGGGCTTCTGTACCAGCAGCATTGCAATGACCCAGGACAATTCTGAGGGATTTATGGTAAAGAATGCTACCCACATTCAGAGGAAGGACTGCAGGAGAGGAAACATATAAGAAAAGCAACTGCTTGAATGCATGGGTCGGGGCTGACATGATTGAGGGTGTGGACTCGAAACTACCACACCAATGCAACTACCAACAATTTGGAAATAGGTCTTGATCAAGGACACATGACAAAACCAGTGGAAAAGTGCGTCGGCCATGGGTGGGGGGAGTGCGGGGGGTGAAGGGGAAAATAGGAGCTTGAAACATGTAATCATGTTAAAAATGATTATTAATAAATGTTAAAAAAAAAAAAAAGAAAGTGAGAGCTATTGAAGGGTTTTGAGCAGAAGAGTAACATCATCAGATCTGTGCATGGAAACTTAATACTGCAGTTCAGTCATTAGGTTGTGTTCGACTTTCTGTAATCTCATGGACCATAGCCATCCATGGGATTTTCTTGGTAAAGATACTGGAGAGGTTTGCCATTTCCTCCTCCAGTGGATTGTTTATGTCAGGCAGTCAGAGGTTAAGTGACTTGCCCAGGGTCACACAACTAGGTCACTTATAATTCTGATAGTCTATAATTCTGTGATAATACTTTTTTCATTTAATTTTTTCCAGGGTTACATGATTCTTGTTGTCTCCATCCCCTCTCCCCTCCCCATCCTGGAGTTGATAAGTAATTCCACTGGGTTAGATATGTATTTGTGATACTTTTTTTTAATCCTTGCCTTTCATCTTAGAATCAATACTATGTATTGGCTAGTTTCTTCACCAATGCAGTTTACAAACATTCTACATCATAGTCAACAACATTCATGAGTTGCTACTGTGACCAGTATGACCACGAATCTCACTGAACTTAGGCTAATGTTTGGATAAGTAGGCAGTCTGTCACAAAACTTCTACTCAAAACCTTTTTTAGGTTGGTAGAACCTGCCAGGCTTCATTCTTTCATTCATATCAGGAGACCATAGGGTGACTGCCACACAATGCAGAACTTTAAGGGAATGAGTTATTTTTATATATAGTATCCTTTCATTTGCAAGTGTCATATACTTAACTACTCCTTTGTCTCAGCTCAAATTTCAGACATAGTTCCATTTCTTTATTCCAAAAGAATGCTGAATTAAAGCAAAGTAAATATAATCAATGTAAGCAAATACAATTTAATGCTAACTTTCAATGGTCTTGATCTTCCAATCACAGAAGATATGTAAAAAGGGAGAGCACCAAGTAGATTGTTTAAAATATACCTAAAAGGTGCTTTACCTATGTCTGAAAACTTTGTTTTTTAATTAACTTGATTTCATTTTTTCCAGTCACAAATTGAAATCATTAAATAAATTGTGTAAACTAACACATTCCCAAGCATCCAGAAATCAAGAAATCAAGCAGAGACTAAAGGTAATTCTACACATCTTCCTCTCCTTCTCACAATATTTTTTTTCTGGGGGAATTTGTGCCTTTGGATTTAAAGTAGTACACTTTGGTACAAGTAATTGATTTCTTAGTCTCATGTAGATGAGAGGAGAGCAACTTGGGTTCAGCCACAAGAATGAAGGACAGAAATTAGCACTTGTACCCTTTCTTCCACCAAATGAAGCTCCAAGGTGATTTCCATAGATTTGGGGCTAGTATCCAGAAGTATAATTAAATTTAGTACCACAGAATTCCAAAATCACAAAATTGTAGGGCTGGAAGGGACCTCAGCAATCATCTAGTCCAACCTATACCTTGAAAAAGAATCCCTGCTAAACCTATTTAAGAAGTAGTAATCCAGTCTCACCTTGAAGTCCTCCAATGTGGGTAACTGAGGCAGTACCTTCCACTTTTGGATAGCCCTAATTGTTAGGAAGTTTTTCCTGACATCGTCTGAATGAGTTTTTGAAAGAAATGTGCTCATTCCAACCCAAGTATCCAGTAGGACTAGGAAAGTTCTTGCTGAGGTGGAAGTAGACTCAGGAAAAATTATAGACTTGTCTTGGGTGCTTTTACTGTGCTCTTATTTAGCTGCTTTGGGTGCCACTTTGGGTCTGACTCATAGAAGAGTAAAAACAGCCTGGAGGCTATTGGCTGGCTTACAAAGAAGCTATAAACACTTTCCTAAGGGAGAAGAGCCAACTAGCAGTTGAAAGTCAATGGAGAAGTAACAAATGGCTGTAACAAAGAGTCAACAGATGGCAGACCATTGGAGAAAGCAGCCCAGCAGATGACATCAGTAGCTCCATAAGAAAGTAGCAAGTGGCAGTTTGAAGGTAGAGTGGTATTCCAGCTGGATAAAAACTCTAGAAATGATAATTGTCCAATCTACAAGTATTTCCTTTTCTACCAATGGCATGGAAATCTGTAGAAGAATGTGTTTTAGTATGTATAGGAGGGGATACGATTTTTCTTTCTTTGCTTTCTAAGTGAATATACTTTCCTTTTTCATTTTTAATCATATCATGTGTTTTATCTTGCCTTGGTCAGAGGGACTTGTTGGAAAAGAGGGGTTAACATTACATAGTACTTTAAAATTATAATGAGCTATATCTCAGAATAGACAATTACCCCTTGAATACCATGGACTTGGGAATAGCCAGCATATCAGAGGAGCCCTAAGTGCTTCATAAATTTGCCTTGTTTACATTTTATTCCAAAACAGGAAAGGGATAAATAGGCAGGTATTTCAATCTTCTTTGGTCCCTCTTTTTCCATCACTAAGACTTGCTTTTGCTTAATATCAACCCAGTTTTTAACAAATTCAAAATTTCCAGACTAGAGTCAAGTCTGAACTGGCTTCTGATCTCACCTTATAGACCTCTCTATAGTCATGACGAAAGAGGATAGAGAAGTAAGATAGAAACTGGACTGAGCTGCTTCTTTACAAATTAAGTAACAGAGAGGTGGGAGCTACCTGAAGGTATGATAAGAAAACCCCCTCCTAACTGAAGACTATGACTTGGGTAAGAGAAATTGAAAATATCAATACTGTATTTTGGAAGCCAAGCTTCATCCATTGTTTCTACCTGGTAGTGACTCCCAAATCTGTCCTGAGTTTGAGATTTACATTTACAACTATCTACAGGACATTTCAGGACAGCTAGGTATCACAATATAGTACCCGGTCTGGAGGCAGAAAGACTCATCTTCCTGAGTTCAAATCTGGTCTCAGACACTTAATAGTTGTGTGGCCCTGTGGAAGTCGGTTCACCCTGTATGACTCAGTTTCCTCATCTGGAAAATGAGCTAGAGAAGGAAATGGCACACCACTCCAGTATCTTTGCCAAAAAAAACCCAAATGAGGTCATAAACAGTCATACACCATTGAATGACAACAAATAACAGGATATTTCTATCAGGATTCTCAGGGGCACTATAGACTCAATTATTTTTCACATTGTTTATTATCTTTCCTCTAAATAATTCTTCCTAATTCTAACTTTTCTATTTCTATCAGTTAGCACCATTCTCTCAGTCTTCCATTTCTGAAGATTTATTTTTATTTTTGATTCTCCCTCATATCTCATATCTAATCAGTTATCATCTTGTTCATTCTCCCTCTACAGTATTTCTCACATCCCTCCTCTCTACTCCCACTGCCTGCACTACTGCCCATCTGGCCTATTGCAATGGTCTTCTAATGAGTCTTTCCACCTCTTCTTCTCTCCAGTCTATTCATGCTTCATTCTGTTCCCAGAATATGCTTAGATCAGTTAGTATCACTCCTCTGCTCATAACCCTGTAATGGGTTTCTATTACCAAACTCCAAACAGGAATTTGAATTTGATTCAAGAGTCAGCATTCAAATCTGACATTAGAAACTCTCCGTAATCTGGTACAATCCTATACCAGCTTTATCTCATACTTCTCACTTCCATGTAGTTAGAACTTGAGCTAAACTAATCATCATCCTTCATATATGTTTTCCCTTGCCTTTGTTCACTCTGTTCACTGGGCCTAGAATGTCCTCCTCTTTTCTGTCTTTTAAATTCCTACCCATCCTTTAAAGCCCAAATAAAATGCCACATTGTTCATGAAGCCCTTTCTGATCTCTTCACTCAATACTGACCTTTCCTACTTCTGACTTTTCATAACACAAAATTCTCTTATACCCTGATCATACATTATTTTGTATTATATTGCATATTTGTACATGTGCAATAACCCTTTATCAGGCTCTAAACTCCATGGGGTTAGAGAACATGTTTTTTCTAAAATTTGTGTCTCCAATGGCCCTCTTGCACAATGTTCTATGCAGAAGAGATGCTTAATAAATGGTTTTTTTAATTAATTTTTTGGAATTCTTCATTTTCTACAAAGGATGTTAACATGCAAGCTGTACTTTAGCAGTGGTCTTTTGGATTAAGTTCCTCATGAGCACTATAAAGTAGGATGAATATGAGAGCATCCACAGATATTCCCTGCCTGCTCCTGGTTAACCACTAGGGAGCCTGGAAGCCAGCTTCTGGCTATGTATGATTGTATGACTGGGGGCTAAAGGGCTGACAATTTGAGACTGATAAAGAGTTCTCTAACTGACTGCTGCACCAGAGGAGCTGATGACTCGTGTTATATTCAAAAGGGATCAACCTGCCCCTTCTCTTCTCTCTTCCTTTCCAGCTGGCAAAACCCTGTTCAGCCCAAGTAAGAGTTCCTGGCTCTTCCCAGGCTGGGAAGACAGCTCTTTGAGACACTAAACTACATTTCCCAAGGTGACCAGGCAGCTAATCCCTATAGATTTTACCGTGCCTCAAGATCGGTAACCAAACTACAGATGCCCCGTGAAATGAAATTTCTTGTTGCCTTTGACCACACACTGCAACTACTTTACCAATTCAGTTATTTGTAGCAAACATTCTTTCCATTATAAGGAATAGCAGTTTGCAAGAAAATGCTGAATTTGTTCCATATGACTCTGAAAACATCTGGAGAAGAAAGTAGAAAAACAACAAATAGGCACTAAATTGAACAGGCTGCCCATGTTTTAGAGAGGCTTGTTCTCATCAGACAGCCAGCATATTTGTATTTTGATAGTAATGATAAAATAGTGAATTGCTGCTGGTCTTGACTAATATGGAAGAAACCTATGCTGGGAATGACATAATGTTTAAGGCACCTCAATTTTGAAGGTCTCTCAAAAGAGGAGGTGATTGCAAATATAATAGCTCACTTATGAACCAAAAGACTATAACACGCACACACATATGCACACATACGAAACAGTTAAATGAGAAAATGGCCCCTACCACCCCATAATCTTCTTCTTATCCTCATAAACTCTCAGAGAATATACTACATACACATTAAGTCATTCTTGATAGAAACGTGAGGAGGGAACAAATAGGGCCTTTGCAAGCTATTTTTTTTATAGTGGACATATCTTTATGGTCACAAAACTGACTAAGGAGTAAAGAACATGTAGGATTCTAATATTTATTGCTTATTGATTTCAAGAAAGCATTTCACTCAATAAAGCAAAATGTAGCCTCAAAGGCTATATTCGTACAAGGTGCTGCTCACACATAGATCAAAAGGAAAGAAGACCACATATCAGAGGTGACTTCAGGGATAATGTCATTCAACAATACAAAATGTTTTAACATTAAATGAGGTATTAAACAGAAAAATGTGTTTTCAAAAGCTATTTATCATCAGTACAGAAAATGTCTGAGATGAGATTCAAAGAAGAGGATTTCCTTTTGATGGTGAGATGTTCCTATTCATAGATAATGGAATCAAAGATTTAGACCTAGAAAGGATGTTTTCTGTTTTGTTTTGTTTTGGATAAACCCTTTTCTTCCATCTTAGTATCAACTCTGAGACAGAAGAGGGGCAAGGTCTAGGCAATTAGGGTTAAGTGACTTGCCCTGTGTCACACAGCTAAGAAGTATATGAGGCCAGATTTGAACCCATGTTTTCCTGACTCCAGACCTGGCTCTCTAACTACCATGCTACCTAGCTGCCTCTTAGAAAAGATCTTAAAGGTGACAGCTAACCCTCTCTGAGATGGGATTTGAACCCAGATTTTCCTGAGTATAAGTCCAATACTTTATCCAGCATGCCATTATAATAATTGCAATAAACTCCATAATACTACAAAGGCTTGTGAGAATTTATTTATTTATTTATTTATTTATTTGTTTATTTTTAAACCCTTGTACTTTGGTGTATTGTCTCATAGGTGGAAGATTGGTAAGGGTGGGCAATGGGGGTCAAGTGATTTGCCCAGGGTCACACAGCTGGGAAGTGGCTGAGGCCGGGTTTGAACCTAGGACCTCCTGTCTCTAGGCCTGACTCTCACTCCACTGAGCTACCCAGCTGCCCAGAATTTATTTTTAATATACTGTATTATTCCTATATCTGAGTCCTGGATTTGAGGCTTCAGTCATTCTGTTGACTTTTTTTGTATTTCCTTTGTTCTTGGAAACTCCAAGGGATGTTTTCCAAAAAAAAAAAAAACCTGATTAATAGATAAGGTTTTTCCTGTTAACAATGGGACGACTCATCCTCACCTATAGGGGTGGCAAGAGGTTGGGAGTCTGGATGGGCCACCTCTTCGTTAGCTATTCACCAATCAGAGATGTCTTGGAATGTCCAAGGGAGGGACTGAATAATGAGCTCTCCAAATTGATTTATAGACCTATCTGAAGGGCCTTCCTTGTTTTTGATTATCAAGAGGATCATAGACCACCAATTTATTGGTTAAATGCTAGCCTAATCAATAAATTGATATTCTTACCCAGAAACCAGTCTCAGAACCTTTTCATTGTAACAGACTCTTGCTTCAAATTTATAATGATGCAAAAAAGATGGTGTCAGCTATTCTGGCTCTCCCACTTAACAGTTGGGCAGCATTGGACAATTCATTTAACCTTTCTGAGGCTTGTTTTTCTCATCTGTAAAATGAGGGGCTTAGGCCAGATAGGCCAGCTTCTCTTCTAATTCTAGTTCTATGATTCAATGATCCTGTGAGTTGATTTCTTTAAAAATATTGCCAAGATCATGATGTAAATCTTGAAAAGTAGCCTATCCAATTAGGTTGAGGCTGCAAATGCATAACAATTTAAATTCAGAATTCAGTAGGAGAAAGAAATTGGATTGGGTCATATTTGAGAAAGCATGTGGCACACAGTTCTACAAAAGCCCATTTCTTTAACACCAATATCATTCCTAGTGATATATATGGCTATAAATCATGGACCATCAGAATCCCAAAAGTAAAAATGTAAATAAATGAAAAGCCAATGGAAAGGTATACAATAGAGACTGACATATTACAGCATGTTACCCATGGCAGTTTTTTCACAAGAAGCAGACTAAGAGACATTATTTAAAATATGTATGATTAAAAAAAAAGAAGCAATTTAGTAGTATCAAGATTAAGATGCCTCTCAAGGAGAGGTCAAAACAGAGGTACATGATGGGAATTCGGGTGATATAAAAACAAAAGGCATCAATAATTTTTTAAAAGAACAAAATATAAAAGATGAATGGTCCATGTGCTGCAATGGTGCCTCCTGAGATATTAAAAGAACCAAAGAAAGGTCTCCAGGCTCTTGGGTAAATTCTTTATGGATTGGGAGTAGTGGGTTGGGAAGGAGGCAGAGAGGGAGAGATAGGAAAGAAACAAGAAACAAGCAAGATAGGTACTAAAGGGATTGTAGTTTTCATTGACAGTATTTACACTGATGAAATCATAAGTCCATCTAAGAATCTATGGATATATAATAATATGGATATATGTTATATAACACAATCTGTTTTCATCATAATTAGAACAGATTATAATTGTAACATGATGATTAGAATTTGTATATAATTTGCATATCCAAATACATGAATAGTAATTATATGCAATATTCTGATATATCTTTTCCTCCACTAAAATCCTACTCTAATGTCACATCATGGCATAGAGGTTACACTGGGCTCTTGGAGACTGTACTTCAGGACATAAGCTCTGGAAGATTCTATCAGAGTAGAAAGGATTTGATCAGGGGCCCAATGATTGACTGCATCTGCCACATGAGGAATAACCTAGCTAAACTCAAACAGACATCATTATTAAGAATTAGCCAAAGGACACTAAATTTTTCTGACCATTGAACTATCCAATATTGTTGTTGTTTGTCCTTCAATGACATTTTAAGGGTGATGTCTTGATTTGTTCATGAATTGTATTTACGTGAAGCAAAATTGGATAAAACAGTTAGTTTCATTCTCTTTTCCAGAGTCATGGAAATCCAGTGGGAGGACAAAAATCAAGACAACTATCTATGGTACAGGATGTAGTGGATGACCTTAGCGTCTTTTAACTCTGACAAAGCTCTAAGTATCTACAGAACCTGTTTCAGTCACCTTCATGATGAGAATATGGAACTATCTACTCAAGAGTGGAAAGTGACACTTTGCTACTAACATCAATACAATGCAGGACAATTCTGAGGGACTTATGGAAGAGAATGCTATCCACCTCTAGAGAAATAGCTGTTGGAGTATAAATGCAGATTATATGACTGATCATTTGTTTATTTGGGTATATGATTTGGGATTTTGGTTTTATAATTTATTCTCTTACATAATTTATAATTTATTCTCTTTTATTATTTATTCTCTTACAAAAATGAATAATATGGAAATATGTTTTGAGTGATAACACATGTACAACTCAGTGGAATTGCTTGTCAACTCTGGAAGTTGGGAGCAAAAAGGGGAGGGAGGGAGACAATATGAAATTATGTAACTTTGGAAAACTTATGTGTACATTTATTATTGGAATAAAATAAAGATAAAAAAGAATGGAAGGGGCAGTGATCTGCTTCAAGTGTGTGAGGAAGGGGGAAGAAATAGTGTGCACATAGATGAAAACATACATTCTTGAACTATCTATACCAAATACTTCCAAATACTTGGAAATATGGTGAGGCTTCTATAAATAATGGTGCAGAAGAGTAAAATCCTGGGGCTATAGAAATCTAAGAGTCAATGAATAGCAACTAGAAGAAATATATTTGTTGATCAATAAGCATTTATTATTCATTTATTAAGCACTTGCTATATTCCAGTTACTGAGCTAAGTACTGGGGAAACAGTCCCTGACTTCAGGGAACTTCTATTCTAATGAAAAACATGTATAGGTTTTAGGTAGATACTGGTTATAGATAGAGAAGTATAGAGTTATAGATAGAAAATTAATAAAGAAAACCCAAAAAAAGGCAACTTTAAAGGGGAAAACCCCAGCATGTGGGGGAACTAGAAGAGTTTTCCTGCAAAAAATGGCATTTTGTGCTGAATTTTAAAGGAAGCCAGGGATTCAAAAGTGGTAGAGATGAAGTAGAACAGTCCAGGCAAGAGGGACAAGTGTTTGCTTCTCCATATGACTCATTTGTAAGGCTTGGTTATCCCCACTGAACTTGAGATATCCTTGAAGAGATGACAGGACTAAAATCATCTCCTGCCCTCCAAAGGAAAACAAGCAATATGGGAATACCAGCAGGTGAAATCCTATTTTAGCTCAATTCAAGAAAGACCAATACAAAGTTGTTTTGTTGTTATTATTGTTTGCTTTAAGGTCATGGACCCTGCCTGCCCTGAAAGAACTTAGGGCAAGATATAGCATGTACACAGATAGGCACAATACAAAGTAGAGAGAGAACAAAAGCAAAATCTAGACAAAGGATTCTAGGAATATTTAACTAGCAAAAAAGTTCCCAGTCCCCCTCCCCACTTTACCCCAGGAGATCAAGAAAGGTTAAACAAACGGGGTACCACCTGAACTGAACTTTGGATAAGTCTATGTTCCTTATAGACCAGCCAAAGCCCTCCCTGGCTGTCCCACCCCAGGGGAAAATTTTTTGGGAAAACAAAGGAAACAAAAAATGTGTTGCAACAGTTCCCTAATGAAATTTGCCCAAGGCTTTCCACAATTCAACAGGAACATTTTAATGGCTGCTTGTGCATCCTTGGGACTGTTTATAGGGGGTGAGGGAAGAACGACACATTTCATATCAAGTAATGATTGTATTTCCTTGTGAGACCTGAAAGATTCCTTCAGAGCTGTTCTAGTCCCTCAGGCAAATATGTATCCAGGCACTCTGGTGCTAAGGTATTTACCAATGAGGAGATTGGGGCTCAGGTATACACACGGTACGAGTATGGCTGTAAATGTTTTCCTAGTAAATAGGAATGAAGCCTATTTCAAAAGGAGGGGTGCAAGTTTTGAATAAATTCCCCTCAAACAACAACATTTTGGTATTCACTTACATTTTGAAAACATGTATTATTTAACTTGAGTCTTTTAAAACACCCAGAGTTTTATCTTGCCATGAGAAGTTGAAGTCAGAAGGCTATTATTTAGCTTGGAAAGAACCTTAGCTACCATCTAATTCAATGCGTTCATTTTACAGTTGAGGAAACCCGCTGAAGTTTAGGAAACACTCTGAGACTACAAGCTGTAGAGAAGATGGTGAACTCCATCGGTAGAGGGAATTTCTTCACTCAAGATCTCCCTGTACCAATGAAATCTCAAATCCAGTCCTGGTCCTGAGGTGCATCAGCTGCACAAAACCACTCTCTGAAGTTGATGATGTAATTATCATTATCCTTATTTTCAAGAAGAGGAGACAGAATTGGAGAAGAGCCAATGATCGATTAGTATTTAATAAGCACCTACTGTGTGCCAGGCACTATGTTAAGTGCTGGACATGCAAAAAGAGGCAAAAGACAGTCCCTGCCCTCAGAGAGTTACAATCTTATGAGTTACTTGTCTAAAGTCATATAGTTAGTAAGTGGCAAAACCAGGACATAAAACAGAACTCTTTAGATATTGTATTTTTATAAATTACATGTAGATACAATTTTTAATAATCATTTGCTGACATTTTTTCAATCCATGTTCTCTCTCTCTTCCTCCCACCCTTCCCCTTCCTCAAGATGGTAGGAAATATGACATAGGTAATGCATGTGCTTTCATGAAATATGTATTTGCATGTTTGTCATGTTGTGAAAAAAAGCATATCTGTCATGCAAGAAAAATCTCAAGAAGGAAATAAATGTAAAAGTCCTCCAATGTTCTAAAGTCAGAGCTCTTTCTACAAAATCAGTCCCCCTTTCTAATCCATCACCCTAACTCAGGAACTAAGCATGGACTTCCAGATCTTCAGCTGAGCTAAAAACGTAAGTAGAATAGCCTCAAGATAGGGCATATAGCTCTCTACAAACTTCAGAAAAATGAAGTAATTTGTCTGAAGTAACTTAAACTAGTTGCTGACTGGCTAGTCAGTAGCCCAGGGAGAACTAGAATCTAAGACTTGGTTCTCTGACCTGTTTTCTTTCCATAGTGCTCCAAGTTGTCAAAACAGTCTGCCCAATACCTCTTTCTTACCCATGAATTATTCACCAAGGAGATGGAATAGACCTATTAAAGTGTTCAACACCTTGCTTTAGTCAATGCAAATGCATAGTTTATCATGGTTAGGGAATAAAGTATTCCCTAATTGAAATAAGATGGATGCACAGGAAAAGGGCAGCACTGATTTTCTTTTTTCTCTTTCTTTCTTTTTTCCTTTTTTCCTTTTTTTTGCTTTGAAAGTCCAGCATGGTCTCATGGAAGAAGTGTTGGTCTTGGAGTCAGAAGACCCAACTTTGAATTCCAGCTCTGACATTTACCAACTGTGTGCCTCTGGGCAAGTCCTTTACCCTCTCTGTGTCACACTTGGGAAATGAGGGAAATAACATTGACCTCACATTCCTAGAAAGAGACTGTTGAAAGAACAAGGCATTATCATTCTTAAAGAAACAATATTGTTACTAGGAAACTCTCTCCAACTCCATCCCCTTTCTTCTTCAGGAGTTTGCCCCATCCACTATTTCCTTGCTGTCTCTCATTCATCTTATGTTGATGCCTGCAAAAATGCTCACTTCTATCCTGCCTCTCCTAAAAATACTTACCTGACCTTGTTCCCCTCTTCCCAAGTTATCAAGTCCTATATCTCTCCTCCTTTTCACTTCTAGATCCCTAGGGAAAAAATATTGACATTCATTATCTCTACTTCTGAGCAAGTTCTTTAACCTCTCAGTTTCATCTGCAAAATGAGGATGATAATAGCATCTACCTCATTGAGCTGTTGTGAGGACCAAAGTAAGAAAAGTGCTTTGCAAGACTTAAAACACTATGTAAAAGGGGCAGGTAGATGGCTCAGTGGATTGAGAGCCAGACCTAGAAATGGGGAGGTCCTGGGTTCAGATCTTAGCTGTGTGACACTTAGCAAGTCTCTTAGCCCCCATTGCCTAGCCTTTACTGCTCTTCTGCCTTGGAACCAATACACATAGTATTGATTCTAAGACAGAAGGTAAGGGTTTAAAAAAAACACTATGTAAAGGTTAGCTATCAATATTATTTTTGACTCTAAGGCAGAGAGTAAGGATTTTATATATAGATACTCTATTATTATTATTATTATTATTATGTCCCACCAACATGTTAATGTCAAACTCAACATGTTCAAATCTAAGCTTGCTCTCTTCACCTTAAAACTTCTCCCTAAATTCTCTGTTAAAGATTGTACATCCTCCCATTTAAGTAAGATGAGATACTTAATAGTCTTTTTGAATTCTTTTTCTTCCTTTATTCCCCACATTTGTATCGTTATGAATTCTGTTCATTCTGCTTGCTCAAATCTCCTATGTCTACCCTCTCTTCACATTGCCATCACCCCATTTAGACCCTCTGCATTACTTCATTACTGCAGTAGCATTCTTCCTGAACCCCTGAATCTTCCAAAGACACAGTCTGAAGACCATGTTGTTCCCCTTCGGTAGAATCCTATGAAATCCTAGGATAAAATGGGAACTCCTTAGTCTACTCTAGATTATAATGTTGTCCCCAGTCGCATTCTACCCTAACATTTCGGCCTTAATTCACACGATTCCTCTCCGTATGTTTTATTTCCTATCCAAATACACTTAGTATTGAACTGCC
This sequence comes from Gracilinanus agilis, assembly GCF_016433145.1. Classification (NCBI taxonomy): domain Eukaryota; kingdom Metazoa; phylum Chordata; class Mammalia; order Didelphimorphia; family Didelphidae; genus Gracilinanus; species Gracilinanus agilis. The sequence continues at coordinate 355,225,513 of NC_058130.1, read as the reverse complement.
TTTTCCTACGTCTAGGCATTCACAAAAACTACCGCCCTCCATGACTGTGAAGCACACTGTCCTCGTCCTAATTTTCCAGGATCTTTCTCTTCCTTGAAGACTAAGTGAAGACTAGGTGGCTACCTCCTCCAGAAAGCCTTCTAGGATCCCCAATCCCCATCCCTTACCCAGAATGAAAGTTATCTCTAATCAATCCTCCTGTTTTCTCAGAATAGCTGGATCAGACCTGTTCTTTGTTCCCATAACATTCTACTTTGTGTTGTACTTATATATAGGTACAATTTGAGAGAACAAAAGAAAGAAGTCCGAGATTCAGAGGAAGGGGTAAGAGAGAGAAGGCAAGAAAGGTAGATGTGGAAAGAGATAGAGGGAGAGAAAGAAGAAAGAATAGGGGGAAGAGAATGAGGGAGAGGGAGAGAGAGGGAGGGAGGAGAGAGAGACAGAAAGACATAGAGAAAGAAGAGACAGAGAGAGCAGACAGACAGACAGAGAGGAAGGGCGGGAAAGGGAGACACAGACAAGAGGGGAGAAAGAGAGCACAAGAAAGGTAGATGTGGAGACATATGGAGGAAAAGAAGAAAAGGAAAGGAGAGAATGAGAGGGAAGAGGCAGGGAAAGGTAGAGGAGAGAATGGAAGGGGGAGACAGACAGAGATGGAGGGAAAGAGGGGGGGGGAGAGAGAGAGAGATACCCCCTTCTTTGCCCTTCCCTGTAGCAGGAGTTTATTGATAAATGTTTAACAAGCGAGCTTTCTGAAATAAAAAATGTAGGCTCAACACACTTTTAAATTTAATCTGCATTATTAACACTTTCTTGAGTCTAGATAATCAGCAAGACAATAAATCAAGTCCTGATTTGTAACGATTGCCAATTTCTGAGATGTAACTGCTCACACTGAAATTTTAACAATTGATTAGATCTGGCTCCAGCATTCCCTTGACTGTTAGCCCCTTAAGGACAGGGAATATGTCATTTTCCCCCATCTTTTTAGTTCCATTAAGATTAACCTAGCAGGGGGCAGCTGGGTAGCTCAGTGGAGTGAGAGTCAGGCCTAGAGACAGGAGGTCCTAGGTTCAAACCTGGCCTCAGCCACTTCCCAGCTGTGTGACCCTGGGCAAGTCACTTGACCCCCATTGCCCACCCTTACCAATCTTCCACCTATGAGACAATACACCGAAGTACAAGGGTAAAAAAAAAAAAAGATTAACCTAGCAAATTGCATAGGCAGCTAGGATGCTAAGTTTAGAGTCAGGATGACCTGAGTTCAAATCCAGACTCAGCTACTTACTCTGTTAGTTACTAGCCTAGGCAAGTTACTAAACCTCAGTTTCCTTCTCTGTAAAATAGGGATAGTAATAATATCTATCTCCCAGTGTTGCTGGGAGGATCAAATGAGATAATAATTATAAATAAACTTAACTCAGTGTCTGATACATAGAAAATGTTGCATTAATTATTGTGTTGACTCCATTTTAACTGAATGATAAAAGGGATCCAAAGATTTAGATCGCTCTACAAGAAATTCAAGACTGGGGGGGAGGGGCAGCTGGGTAGCTCAATGGATTGAGAGCCAGGCCTAGAGACGGGAGGTCCTAGGTTCCAATCTGGCCTCAGACACTTCCCAGCTGTGTGACCCTGGATAAGTCACTTGACCCCCATTGCCTACCCTTACCACTCTTCTGCTTTGGAGCCAATACACAGTACTGACTCCAAGATGGAAGGTAAGGGTTTAAATAAAATAAAAAAGGGAAAAAAAAGAAATTCTAGACTGGGCAGATTGGATATCTCCTACACTAACTAGAGTTGAAAAAAATGTCAAAATAAGGACAAACTCAGCTCTCACTCACTCTCCCTGAGGAAGCCTCTGCAGCTATCATTAAAGATCCCCTTAATAACACTGGTCAGGCAGCTTAATTAAAAGTGGGTCCTGATGGCAGTAATCCCAAATAAGTAGAAAGCAGCTGGATCACTGGCATTTGTAGCGGTCAGAACACTAAGGAAAGATGAGATTCCCCAAAAGAGAACCAATTCCCTAATCTTAAACAATCAGATGAAAATAAAGCAATAAGTAGGTCTCAAATCTGGCCTCAGACACTTCCCAGCTGTATGACCCTGGACAAGTCACTTAACCCTCATTAGAAAGA
>NC_058130.1:355210954-355220381 GCF_016433145.1 Gracilinanus agilis | reverse complement strand
AAAGAAAGAAAGAAAGAAAGAAAGAAAGAAAGAAAGAAAGAAAGAAAGAAAGAAAGAAAGAAAGAAAGAAAGAAAGAAAGAAAGAAAGAAAGAAAGAAAGAAAGAAAGAAAGAAAGAAAGAAAAAGAGTAGGTCTCCTTTAACAGTAATAATCATTTCCCTTTGGAAGCATTAAGGATTCTTGCTGTGGCTACTAATATTGCCAAAGCCCCTGAGGTTTTTGCTGGGGTTACTACTGGTGCTATTGCTGGTGCTTCTACTTTGGCTTTGGTTGCTTTTGTTGCTGTTGCTATTATATTGCTGTTAAGATGTTGTTATACAACTATGACTGTTGCCTCTCCTGCTGCTGCTGCTGCTGCTACTGCTATGGCTAGTGTTGCTGGGCAATTTTTAGGACTTAAACCAGTCTAGAAAGTTCCTGGCACTGTAGATTTCTGCAACAGTGAAAGAAAGGATTGATGCAAAGCAGGAGTGTGGAGATGGGAAGCCTGACAAAGCCTGTCTCAGAACAAAATATGCTGATGCTATGGGGAGTGAGAGTGATGGACATGTATGAATGATCTCATTGTCTCTGAAGAAGAAAGGTAGATATAAAATACCAGTGAGGGGACTTCACATGGTCCACCTTGCAATGCCTGAGGAAAAGATGCCCAGAGTCTAAGTTTACTTCTGATGGTTTCTTGAACCCCACTGTCAGCTTTGGTAGAGGTTGAATTTAGATTCAGCCCAGGAGACAGAAGCAATGTAATTTAGTAAATGAATAAGTTGCAGTGGTCACAATATCCAGTGACTAGCTTGAACTTGGCCACTGGCTTGTGTGACCATGAGCATATCATCTGATCTCTGTGTCCCAATTTCCCTATCTGCATAATGGGATTAATGATAACTAGACCTATTTTGGGCAGCTAGGTTGCACAGTGATTACAGCTCAGGCCTGGAATTAAGAGGGACCTGAGTTCAAATCCAGGCTTAGACATTTACAAGCTTTGTGACCCTGGGCAAGTCATTTTACTCTGCCTCAGTTTCCTCATCTGTCAAATAAGGTAGAAATGAAATGACCAACCACTGCAGTATCTTTGCCAAGAAAACCTCAAGTGAGGCCACACAGTCAGACATAACTAAGAACAAACTAAATGACAAATGCATATTTTAGTTGAATTTTGGCAAGGCAGTCATCAGTAAATTTTTTGTTTATTCTTTTTTTAAAAAAACCCTTAACTTCTGTGTATTGGCTCATAAGTGGAAGAGTGGTAAGGGTGGGCAATGGGGGTCAAATGACTTGCCCAGGGTCACAAAGCTGGGAAATGTGTGAGGCCAGATTTGAACCTAGGACCTCCCATCTCTAGGCCTGGCTCTCAATCCACTGAGCTACCCAGCTGCTCCCTGTTTATTCATTTTTAATCATAAGAAGGCAAAGATGATAGCAATAACTCACATTTACATTGCATAAACTTTGAGGTTTGCAAAAAGTTTTCTGTGCATCATTGTCTCACATCAATGTCTCACTACACACATTCTTGAGAGTGAAATAAGTGGATATTCTTGATGGTTGGTGTTGGTAATGGTAAAATGCCAAGGTTTAGTTGGTTCCTTGGTAACCCACAAAGAAGGGCCTTCTCCCAGTGACCAGTGTGCTATGACTATCAGACAGAGTTCAAAACAGGACAGGGGTTTATTTTAAAACATGGTTTGATGAAGGGGAGGATTAATGACATAGGATACCCTAACATTAAGGGGTCTAGCTAAATTCCCAACTTCTACAACCTCCAAATGGGGATTTCTTAATTTTTCTTCCAAGCTCCCTAGGCCTTACACTGTCTGTCTAAATTTCCCTGGGCTATCTGACTACCTGACACTATTAATCCTCCAAATTACATTTGGTAAGATATACAGTTCTTCAGAGTAGTTTAGGTTGAACCCTTTATGGTAGGGTTTAATCCTAGTAGGGTTGACTTCAGGCCTTCCCACCACAGACAGGTATACTGACTTGCTGGCACAGATCTTCAGAGCAGTTGGGAACACTCTCTCAATGTTGGATCTTAAGGGATGAAGGATTTTCTCCAGACAGGAACACCAAAGTAGGTAACTTCAGCTTCAGGGGATAGGAAACAAACCAAATTTCTTTAGCTCACAGAGATAGAGAATAGGATGAAGTTTTAGCTTCAGGTCATTCTCCCAAGAGGAAGTCCAAAAAGTCTCTCAGCAACTGCTGGTGTCCACCTTTATCTGTTCCCCTGCATTCCAGAATTCACATCACCAGTTCCACAGCATGTGGTCTGATCCATCACACTTCTCTCTTTGCAAAATCCTCTCTATTACTTGTTTGTAACCCATTTCTGTTCTTCCTTCATTACAAGAGGTAGTTTTCTTTTTTTAATTTCACTTTTATTGTCATGCAAAACACAGAGCAAAGTCATACATAACCAAGACCTCAAAATAAACCCAAGGATACACTGATGTGGCAGACAACTCCAACAGTTTTCTCTGGAGGTGGACAGCATTCTCCATCATAAGTCTTTCAGGATTATCCCAGGTCAGTGCATGGCTGAGAATAGACAAGTTTTCACTGATAATCACCATCTAATATTGCTGTTATTGTGTTCTCCCAGTCCTACTTTTTTCATTTTGCATCAGTTGGTGCAGATCCTTCCAGGTTTTTCTAAAATCATACTGTTTATCATTTCCTATAGCACAATAGTATTCCATCACCATCATATACCACAATTTGTTCAGCCATTCCCCAATTAAAGGACACCCCCTCAAATTCTAATTCTTTGCCACTACAAAAAGAGCTGATGTGAACATTTTTGTACAAATAGGTCCTTTCCCCTTTTTTATGATGAGAGATACTTTTCACTATTACCATTTTACAGATAAGGAAACTAAAGCTCAAAAGAAGTTGTCACTTTCTACAGTCACTGAACTGGTAAGGGTTGAAGATGAAATCCAAACCCAGGTTTTCCTAACTTACCAGTGAGCAGCTACCCACTATGATCATTATTATCTCAATACATAAGATGATGTATGTGAAGTTAGTGAATTCTCAAGGAAAGGAACTCTATGAAAATAAACCCCAACAAGGAACTTTTCCAACCATTTGACAAAGAAAACAGCCCATAGGCATAATCACACAGAAAAGCTTGCTGATTGTATAGAAATAGTAGCTCAGCCTTATACAGAGCTTTCCTTACATTATCTTATTAGAACATCGCCACAAACCTTTTAGAAACTGTAGATATTACAGGTATTTATTGTCCCAAATAGCTATTATAAGTAAATGCTTTTTCCCCTGCATCATTCATCTCCATCAGACTGATCTTTTTAGCCATGGTCATCATGTGAGTAACCATTCCTTCCAGCTCAGTGAGCAGGAAGGTAGGTGGGATTTTTGTTCTCTGCTCTCTGTTTACAAAGCCTTTTTATCACACACAAAATTTTTGTGAGAAATATAGCAAGTCATAGAATAATCATAATTACAATGTTTTGTAAACTATACCATGATGGGGCAGCTAGGTGGTATATGGTGGACTGAGAGCCGAACCTAGAGACAGGGAGATTCTAAGTTCAAATCTGGCCTTAAACACTTTCTAGCTGGGTGACCCTTGGCAAGACACTTAGTCTCCAGAGTCTAACCCTTACCGCTTTTCTGCCTTGGAACCAAAACACAATGTTGATTCTAAGATGGAAAGTAAGGGTTTAAAATAAAATAGAATAAACTATCTCATGTTTTAAGGCTTATAGATTGTTTTCCTTACCTAGACCCTGGAGTATATGGAGGGAAGGTATTATTTTCCCCCACTGTATATATAAGGAACCTATGTCTCAGAGAGATAATATGACTTGACCAGGGTTACACGGCCAATAGTTCTTAGAGCCAAGGCACATATCCTCTTATTTCAGAGACCCCCTTCCACAGTGTCTCTCCCAAAAGGCAAGAATCTCAATCAAAAACATGCTCCTTTCTCCAAAAAAATTTGAAGGCAAGAAGAATGTACCTCTTTAATGTAATTTCCCCAAATAGGAATGATGAAAATGCTTTCCTACATCACAAGACTGGTAAGTGCAACTAATTAATGATCATAAAAGCACTCCAAACACCTAAAGTGCCTCATAAAACTTTATTATGAGCAGTGATACTAATAGTTAAACATATAATGACAGCCATAAGGTAGGCATACTAAATAAGCCAATGGCCTCTGTTTTTCCAATCTCACTGCTGTTCAGCATTTCATGTGTTGAAAGTTCTTGACAAACATAAATTAATAAATCTTAGAGATGATCTCCTATTAAGATAGGTCAATATTATTTTCTATTGCTATGGCATTAGGTAAATGCTCATAGTAGAATTCTACAGATGAGAAATCACAAAGGTTAAATGAATTGTCACAAACTGTAAGCCAAATGGGGGCAGGGAGCATTAAAATGTCAAGATCTTGTCTCTTTTTAGCCTCTCAGTCCGATGGTCAAGACTACTAGAATTGCTGTTATTTTTATAATTTGAGAAATTCAGTAAAATAGAAAATAACAATGTAGTCCATATCTGGGATCACAGATTAGAGTCTTGATTTGTTTATCTTGATTTCTCTTTAAGCATTACACCATGTTCCCTCTCAGTTTCTAAGACTTGTTTTTCAGTACTATTAGACTCTTTGTGCCCCGATTTGGGGTCTTCTTGGTAAAGATATTGGAGAGCTTTGTCATTTCCTCTTCCAGCTCATTTTCCAGATGAAAACATTGAGGCAAACAGGGTGAAGTGACTTGCCCAAAGTCGCACAGTTAGTAAATGTCTGAGGCCAGATTTGAACTCCAGATCTAGTGCTCTGTCCCCTGAGCCACCTAGCTGGCTCACTGATATCCAGCATCCTGGTACCTGAGCAGTTCAGGTTACTGTAGATAAGACAAAAAGTCAACATTGGGTTTCCTTGTTTTGGCAGATTTCTTAAAAGACATGATCCAGATCTCACTCTTTAAGTCAACATAACGTGATTTCTTCCCCTCCTCTGCTCCCATCATGGCAACCAGGCACCCCACCTGTTTCCATCTGGAAAGTCCCAGTCTGCCAACATGTTAAAACAAGCTTAGCACCAACGGCCAGTGTTTGCAGAAGGACAGAGTCTCTGGCAGCCCTGCCAATGACAACAACAACAACAAGCCTTTAATACCAAAGAAGTATTTAACTATGAAAATTGATTCCTACAAAGAGTGTACACAAAAAATCTAGACCCACGGAGGCTCCTGACTCAACTCGCCTTTCTCCTTGGTCACTGAGCGACCTTACAAAGAGGACAGACACTCCTCTTGTCTCCAGTTGATACCAATTCTACTTTGTTTACTCCTCTTCTACCTTCAATCCCATTTGACAGTGAAATCAGAATCAAAGGGAACACTTACATCATGAAAAAAGTGGAAGTCAGAGTCAGGGAGCAATGAATGAGGAAATCACCCATTTCACCATTCTTTCTGTGTGGCTCCGCTTTTCCCTGAAGTGCCCCTGTAATTGTATCACAGCACCGTTTATTATTTACAAATACCTATTTTCTTCCTAGACCAGGTTTTGTCTAAATGGGCTTTGGGAGCTGGTCTTACTGCATGGGAGGGTCAGTTGATGCTCCCATGTAATCTGCTACATGTCAAATTGCATTATGTTATAAGCTCCAACTAACATGTGAGAAAACACTCACTTGGAAATTCAGAGCGTGCAAAGCCTCTTAACTGGCCCTTGATCTTTTCAAGGACAATATCGAAAAGAAAGAAACCAACACAACTGCTTTTGCCTTTATAGGTATGGTGCATCTCTTCCCTGAGATGTGAATATTTATATATATACATTGCACCTTGTGCTGTCTCACTAATTATAATTATGATTGCTTACTATGGTTTCCACAGTAACCGTTGTCATTGAAGTGCTTCATTGCCAACTTGATTTCCATCCTCCTGCTGATATCACAAATATTATGTGACACTTTAACTGAAAATATCTATAAATGGGCGTCTGGATGTGATGTTTTTCTTTAGAAGGGAAGGAAAACAATTATTAGCTTTCATCTTGGTAGTGCATTTGAGCTGTTAATTGCTCTAGATTTTTATTCAGAGAGGAATATGTGAGTCCTGAACTCATGAGCTCTGTGTTCTAACTCTGATGTTCCAGTTGATTCAGGTAATTTTGTAAGAGCAAGTTATGTAGGCAAGAACAAGCCAAGAATCCATGGAAAGCATTATGGCTTAGCGAGAAGAACAATGGACCTGACATCAGATAGTTGTTGTTCGGTCATTTCAGTCATGCCCAATTCTTCCTGACCCCATTTGGAGTTTTCTTGGTAAGGATACTGGAGTGGTTTACCATTTCCTTCTCCAGCTCATTTTATAGATGAGGAAACTAAGATTCATGATCAAATCCCAGTTCTACGACTCCCTACATACCTCCTCTAGTACAGGGAACCTCTCTGCGCCTCAGATTCCACATAGGTAAAATGAGGAGTTGGATTAAATGTGAGAGGTCCCTTCTAGCTCTAAATCTATGGTCTGATAAGCCTAAATTACTTAAGTTCTCTAAGCCTCAGTTACCTCTTCTATGAAATGGGGATAGGAATCCTTGTACTATCTACCTCAAAAAGTTGTTTTTTAGGAAAGAATCTTGTAAACAATAAAAAATACCATGTAAATATGAGCTATTCTCACTCTAAGGCATGACCAGATCTAATGGCTCCTTTTACTCTCTGAAAATGGTCTTTTGGGGACAGGTAGATGGCACAGTGGATAGAACACCAGGTCTAGAGTCAAGGAAGACTCATTTTCTTGAATTCAAGTCTGGCCTCCTACTCTTATTAGCTGGGTGAACCTGGGCAAGCCACTGAATCTTGTTTGTCTTTATTTCCTTGTCTGAAAAATGAGCTGGAGAAGGAAAACTCCAAAATCTTTGCCAAGAAAACCCCAAATGGGATCACAAAGAATATAAGACCAAATTTGAACTCAAGAAGAAGAGTCTTTCTGACTCCAGGACCCATACTCTACCCACTATGCTGTCTAGTTGCTTAGTGATTTAATTACTGGGGAAAAGTAGGTTTCTCCAGTGGGAAACCAATGATTTCAGTGGTGAATGAAGAGCAATGATGGAGAAGGAATGAAGCTAGTGTGGATGGTTAGTGGAATTTCCTCACTTCGAATCCACCTAATTTCTTTGCAGTTTTGCTAAGCATGAGCATATGTTAGCACCAGCAGTATGATAGAATTAAAAGTAGTTTTCTTCTTATAACTCAGAGAAGAGATGAATTATGTTATAGGGATGAATGAAGATATGAGTTTAGATCATGGTCCAATAAATATTTATTGGTTGATGATTCTCATGGTCATTGATTACATGCAATTTCACTAAAATACTTTGCTAATTTGAGCTACAATAAAATTTAATTCATTTACACTCCAATACTCCATTAATTCAGAATTTGTGATCATTTCTGAAAGAGTATTGGGTACAATTTCTTTGCTAAATAAACTCTCTCTTTTAGGGTCAACCAAGTTTAAAACATTGAAATTATCCTGGACTCATGCTTCATTTTCATACTTTATATTCATAGTCATCAGGTCCTATAGATTTTCTTTTAGAAATATCTCTTCTATCTGCTCTTTTCTTTCTTTTCCATTCTCACTACCATCCTAATGGAGGTTCCTCATCAAATATCTGGATTGCTAAAGCAAATTCTTACTTAGCCTCCCTGATAAAAGACTCCCCTCTCCAATCCATGCTTCCTTTCTCCACAAAACTATTGGGTGGACATCATTATCATAGCTGATATCTATGAAGTGGATATTAAAATGTCAGGCACTGTGCTAAGCACTTTACAATTATTATTTCATTCACAACAGCCATGGGAGGTAGGTGTTATTATTATCCTCAATTTATAGTTGAGGAAACTGAGGCAAACAGAGATGTTCAGGTGACTTGCCCAGGGTAATTCAACTATTAAGTGCCTAAAGACAGATTTAAATTGAATCCAGGTCCAGCACTATCCACTGTGCCACCTAGCTCTGAGATTCATTCTAAGTCTAGATCACAAAGTCAAAGACTCACAGAATCAACCCACTGGAAGAAATAATATAAACTATATATTCCAAGCAGACATGACTAAGCACACCCTTTGCAAAGTCACTGACATGCAAATATCTAACTTCTATTGAATAATTTCAGTGAAATTTCTTAATTGCAGAAGTAGCTCTTTCTACTCTTAGATAGCTCTAATCATTAGGAAGTTTTTCCTTACTTTAACACTAAATCTTCCTCTCATAAGAAAACCCCAAAAGGGGTCAGGAAGAATGAGACATGACTGAAAAATGACTGGACAACAAAATATGCCAGCCTCTGTGCAAAGTATTAGGAATACATATACATTAGGAATGGAAATAAAGGCAAAAACAGTCCCTGCTTGCAAAGAATTCACATTCTAATGGAGGAAGGGTGTAGATGCTATAGGGACATCCAAGATACATAGAGTAAGTGAAAGATTGGAATGAAGGAGAAGGCACCAATAGAAACAGGAGGAATAAGAAAAGGTCCCCCGCAAAAGGTAAGATTTGTACTAAATCCAGAAGAAAGCCAGAGAAGCTAAGAAGAAGTGAGACAGAAGGATCTTTAGGACCCAGGAGATGCCAGTGTAAAGGCATTGAGGTGAGAGCTAGAATGTCCTGTTCAAGGAAGGACAAGCAGCCTATTGAAGCCAGATGCTTGAGTTCCTAAAGGGAAGGAAGGGTAGGAAGAGGCCAGGCTAAACCTCTCTTAGTCTTCAGCTAATTTTCACATGGTCTGGTTTGGAGGCATTCACCTTCCTGGTTGCCCTTTCTTAGATGCTCTCTAATATGTCCACTTCCTCTTTAAAATGTGGCACCGAGAAGTGCACAGAGAACACCATATGTGGTATAACCACAGCAGGGTTCAGAAGAATTATCACCTCCCTCCTCCTGGACACTTTGCTCATTGTAGCCTAGGAAACTGTTGACTTTTTGGCTGCCTTGCGACATTGCTAATGCACATTGATTCTACAATTAACTAAGATGCCCATACACTATTGTCTAGTCATATCTCCCTCACTTTACACTTATTTAGTTGATTTTCTGAATAAAAAAGTAACTTTGCACTTATCTCCATTAAATTTCATCTTACTCAGTTTGGCCCATTGTTTGAGCCTAATGAGATACTTTTGGATCTCAATACAAAATGCATGTAATCTCTTCATCATATGCAAATTTTATAAACATACATACCTTTGTCAACTTGAAAAATAACTCCTAACTGTTAGAGTAGTTATTTTAGAATGTCTTTAATCAGGACAAGGAAGACAAAGATCACAGCTACCATCCAGAGCCACCACTGTGGGAAAAGCACTATCTCGGGAAAGACACTAATAATGGGAATTTCCACTGAATTAAAGAACTTG
>NC_058130.1:355104052-355207989 GCF_016433145.1 Gracilinanus agilis | reverse complement strand
GTCAAAGAAGAAATCATAGAAACAATCAACAATTTCATTGAAGAGAATGACAATGATGAGACATCCTACCAAACTCTGTGGGATGCGGCCAAGGCAGTACTCAGGGGAAAATTTATATCCTTGAGTGCATATATTAACAAATTAAGGAGGGCAGAGATTAACGAATTGGGCATGCAACTCAAAAAATTAGAAAGCGAACAAATAAAAAACCCCCAGATGAAAACTAAATTAGAAATATTAAAAATTAAGGGAGAAATTAATAAAATTGAAAGTAAAAGAACTATTGAATTAATAAATAAGACTAGAAGCTGGTATTTTGAAAAAACAGATAAAATAGACAAAGTAGTAGTCAATCTAATAAGAAAAAGGAAAGAAGAAAACCAAATTGACAGTATAAGAGATGAAAAGGGAGACCTCACCTCTAATGAAGGGGAAATTAAGGCAATCATTAAGATAGCAGCCTTGGACCCAGGACTGACCTTCTGTTGTGAAGCAGTGTCTATATCTGATGAGATCTGAGAGGCCAAGAAAGGCACGCTAGAGAAATTGCTTTAGACTATACTATGATAGTTAGTTATATTGTTAATATAGTTCATTTATACAGATGAATGAAAAGGAAGAACATTCTAGTCTAGAGAAACCAGTTATCCTTAGATAGGTACAGACCATATTTTGATGAGCCAAAGCTCATTTTTTTTTCAGCAGAACATCCCTGTACCTCATTTCTTGTTTTGGGCAATTTTATCATTGCTCCACCTTTATTAAGTTTTGCCTCACCAATTCCCAGTTAATTCCTCATTCCATTACCTTTTCCTTTTTTAAGACCTTTCCTTCCATCTTAGAATCAATAATATGTTTTGGTTCCAAGATAGAAGAACAGTAAGGGCTGGGCAATTGGGAAAAGTGATTTGCCCAGGATCACATAGCTAGGAAGTGACTGAAGGCAGATTTAAACTTAAGATCTTCCATCTGTAGGCCTGGCTCTGACTCTCCTGAGCCATCTAGCTGCCCCAATTCCATTCCCTCTTAATCATTCATCTCACTTGTGTGCGGCATCAACCCATTCCACCTCAGCAATAGACTTACGGTTATTCAGAGAACTGACAAGTTTATTTCAGAGATAGACAAATATGGGCTGGATTACTCAGAGGTTTCGCAGAGGAGACTAGAACCTGAGCTGGGCTTTAGAAAATGAATTGGCAATTTTTTAGAGATAATTGAAAAGGGAGGGCATTCTCATAGAGAGAAAATATTAGAAAGAAAGAAATTTCTCGCCTTGTAAGCTTGTTCACAGAATCATTATATCTTTTTTTTTAACCCTTGTACTTTGGTGTATTGTCTCATAGGTGGAAGATTGGTAAGGGTGGGCAATGGGGGTCAAGTGACTTGCCCAGGGTCACACAGCTGGGAAGTGGCTGAGGCCGGGTTTGAACCTAGGACCTCCTGTCTCTAAGCCTGACTCTCACTCCACTGAGCTACCCAGCTGCCCTCATTATATCTTAATTATAAACAATGTTTGAATTAAAAATACTTTAGAAGACCATTGAAGTAAATATGTTTACCTTTTTCTTTAGACTTAGTCTACCTACCTTGCTCAGGCTAGAAGTGAAGTGACTATTCACAAGCTCAATCTCACTGCTGGTAAGCACAGGAGCTTTGACCAGTTCTATTTCTCACCTGGGCCAGTTCCTCCATCTTTAGGCAGTCTGAAGCCAACTACCACCCAACCTTCTGGGGTTTACCCTATTAATGCTAGACTTAAGAAAGACAGAAACCTGATTGGCTTAGCCCACTGCAGCTCAGAACTCCACAGCTGGAGTGATGCATCAACTTCAGCTTTCCTTGTAGTAGGGATTGCAAGCATGCATTACTACAGCAGGCTTTTGGTCTATCTCTTAAAAGATGTGCCATTCCCCAAATTTACCATTGAGATTCTCTAAGATCAGCCTGAGCTGTGTTATAGGATAATACATTACAACTCAGTAAAGGTTATGTCAACAACGAAAGAAGAGAAGAATAGGACCAATACCCTATCTTAAAAGTAAAGTTAATTAAAACTGTAGAATGAGGACCAAAAAGTTACTCATCATTTCAATATTCTTGGACTTTAGAGCTCTTTGAAATCATTATATAACACAAGTCATAAGAATAAATTTTTCCTTCAAAAAGTCTTTTTGGCATAAACAGAGCTGCTGTTTCACGAACAGTTGGGCACCCAAATAATTGGAAAGATTTCTGAAGAGCAAATGAAGCAAATGAGATCACAGAAAGTGGGAAATATATGGAGGCAATTCTGAAGCTAAATGAACATGTAACATAATTAGTGCAAAATGAAAACTGGTGAGTGTCCATATGATTTGGATCAACAGGATTTGAAGGTCTCTAGTTGTTAAAGTCAAGAGTGGAATCTGCTCCCGTTTCCCTTTTACCAAAGCATAAATCTCACCTAAAGACCTGTATTTGATGGAGACCTGTTTACTCTGAAATTAACTAAAGGCAAAAGCAGCATTTCAAAATTTGTTTATAGGTCTCCAAAATTAAGGAGTAGCTAGGAGCTACAGTGGATAGTACAATGAGCCTGGAATCGGGAAGTCTCATCTTCCTGAGTTCAAATCAAGCCTCAGACACTTACTAGCTGTGACTCTGAGTAAGTCACTTATCCATATTTGCCTCAGTTTCTTTGTCATCTAGAAAAGGAAATATAAATCTATAAATATAAATCTAATTCCTCAAAGAAGGAAATGTCCCATTAAAAATTAGAACTGGACAATTAGAAACTAATAATTTCATGAGACATTAGGAAACAATAAAACAAATTCAAAACAATGAAAAAATAGAAGAAAATTTGAAGTATTTCAGTGGAAAAATAACTGACCTGGAAAATACATCCAAAAGAGACAACGTAAGAATCATTGAAATGCCCAAAAGTCATGATCAAAAAGAGTTTGGACACCACATTACAAGAAATTATCAGGGAGAACTGCCCTGATATTCTCAAACAAGTGGAGAAAATAGAAACTGAAAGAATCCACTGACCACTACCTGAAAGAGATCTCAAATTTAACAATCTCAAGACTATTATAGTCAAATTCCAGAGTTCCCAGGTCAAGATGGAAATACTGAAAATAGTTTAAAAAGTTCAAATATCATGAAGCCACAATCAGGATTACACAGGACCTAGCAGCTTCTAAAGGGTCAAAAGGTATGGAATATTATATTTTCTGCAAGGCAAAGGATCTAGGACTATAACCAAGAATCATCTACTCAGTAAAACAGAGCATAATACTCCAGGAGAAGAAATATACATTTAATGACAGAAATAAAGTATGATGATCAACAATGTAAGGATCCAGGGCAGCTCTAAGAGATCCATGAAGAAAAAGACTATCAGCTTCTATAGAAGGAACTGATAAAATCTGAATGCAGAATGATGCATGTCATTCTTCACTTTTTTACCTCCATGAGTTTTTCTCTAAGAAAGCAATTTGTGTTTTTTCCACAGTGTGATGAACATGAAAATATGTATTATATAATAAGACATGCACAGCCTAGATCACATTCCCTGCTTTCTTTAGGGAGGAGGGTTGGGAGGGAGAGAGAGAACATGGATCTAAAAACATCAGAAGATAATTATTGAAAATTGTATCAATATATGAAAAAAATTTTAATCTAAAAGAAAAAGAAGCAAAGGGAAAGCCTAGCCTGTGTTGAGAAGTTGGAGAAATGTAATATGGAAGGAAAAGGGAAGCTTTACCACTGAATACTTAAATATAAGTAATAGATATAAGGTCTTTAAAAAAAGACCCTTACTGTCTGTTTTATAATTGATTCTAAGTATCAGTTCCAAGGCAGAAGAGAAGTAAGGTCTAGGCAGTTGGGGTTATGTCTTGCCCAGGGTGACACAGCTAGGAAGGGTCTGAGGCTAAATTTGAACCCAGGCCCTTCCATCTCCAGACCTGACATTTTCTCCATTGAACCACCTAGCTGTCCCAATATATTCTTCTTGTAAAGGAAGGAACTGGACTGTCTGAGGAAGAAATGTTTATTTGTACTCCAAGCAATTGTGTCAGCCCATAGGTTCTGTCAGAAGAGAGATCACCTAAGAAAGATGAACACTCTGCATCTGCAGGTCTGCTTGATCTCAACTCCAAGAAACAAGATACCCTCAGGCTGGTCCCCCATATTTCATCTTCCTCTTGTGATTTGTCTTCCCCCATTAGATTGTAAATTCCTTGAGGGTAGGGACTGTTTTCTCAGCACTTATCATGATGCCTGACACATAGTAAGTGCTTAATAAATGTTTATGGAATTGAATTGAATTGAATTATTGAAGAAGAGAAAAGCAATGGTGGTTGGTAAAATCCTGCTGAAGGGTACTGAAGCAAATATTTCTCAATTTGACATTAACAATAGAGAGGTTTGCTGACCTCCTGGGTTATGTATCTAAGTTTTACAGAACCTCCCAAGATTTGTCATAGTCAAAGGCTTGTTGTAGTCCATATGGGTATAAACAATTCTGCTGAAAGGAATCCAGGAAAGAATTATGAAGGATTATGAAGTCTGTCACTATAGCATATAGAAGAAGAGGCAAAGGCTTTGGAAGAGAAAGGAAGTTTTGAAAATTGGACAGCTAGTTAAGAAGGTGGTATGTGAGAATGGGATTTGGATTTCTGTACCACAGCTAAAAATTATGGGGAGGATAGGCTTTTGGCCAGGGATAGAGAACACCTAGCAAAGATTCATAAAAATGGATTCACCTGAAGTTTTGCAAATCTAATTTTAAAAAAGCCTCTAAACTGAAAGGGAAGAGAAGAGGGTCAAACTTTTGGAGTGCTAGAGTGTATTAGAAGAAAATCAGCAGAGATGTTCTGTAATTCATAGGAGATGAAAGCCAAAGAAAGTAGCAGCAAAAGAAGTCAGTGACTATACTAAAAACAAACAAAAATACAACATATGAGGAACTAGCAAAGTAAACTATCAATCCTAGTATAAGGATTCCAAGATGACCTCATAATTATCACTGGGATATGTTGATATGGTACCTAAGTATACTTTTTCAAAAACAGAATAAGTGGAAGGGTAGTGGAGTTGCATTCTCTGTTAAGAAAATATTGTCCAAAAAAAAATCCAGCAACAAGACATGGGAAAGTATAGTAAAGAGCAAAAGGAAAGATCAACAGAAAGAATGACACCAAAAATATTGTCATTGGTAAATAGTTTAGATGACCTGGAAAAAAAAGGAACAGGGGCATTCAGGACAGATCAACAGCCTTGTCAGCACCAGTCTTGCATCTCAGATTGCCTCTTGGACAACTTCACCAGGACAGCTCATGGCTATCTTAAATACAAATGTTTAATATCAAATTCATTATTTCCTCCCCCCCCTAAACCTGCCTCTCCTGATTTTCTTATTTCTACTGGGGGCATTCTTCTAATCATACAGATTCTCAACCTAAGAGTCATCTTGGACTCTTCACTCCTAACCTCCAAAACCAATCATTTGCCAAAGTTTAACTATTTTGTACCCTTTCTTCTACTCATTATCGCAACCATTCTAACGCAGGTCCTCATTGCCTCTTGTCAAAGTTACTATAATCATCTCTTAATTGGACTCCCAAGATCCAGTCTCTCCCCCTTCTAATCAATCAATTTTCCAAAGAGTTGCCAAATCAATATTCCTAAATTGCAGGTCTGACTACATCACTTGGGTAGTGGCCCAAAAAAGTTCAGTAGCTTTAGGATAAAATACAAACTCCTCAGTTTGGCCCTTAAAGCCCTTCAAAATATGTCTCCTGCCTCTATTTCCAGGCTCTATACACAATTCTTTTCTTTTTTCTTTTTTGAAAATGTTTATTTTTTTCCAATTACATATAAAAACTATTTCTAATATAGTCTTTAAAATTTTGAGTTCCAGATTTTCTCTTCACTTCTCTTCCTTCTCCTTTCTTTGAAGACAAGCAATTTGAAATAGATTCTGCATGTGAAGTCATGCAAAATATATTTCCATATTAGCCATGTTTATAACTCTCTGGATGGACACTCCACCCAAACCAGCCTGCTTGCTACTGGCCATATAACATTACATCTCCAGTCTCTCTGCCTTTGCATAGTTAGTCCTCCTTGTCAATAGAAAGTGGAACATGTATAGAGGCCAATATAAATGGCTAAAATGGTGACATCCACATGAAAGATAGCATCTTAGCAAACCAATGGATTGTGTCTACAAATCTGGGAAGCCCCCCAATGCAATTGGAATGTTATTCCTCATCACCTCTGCCTCTTGGAATATCTAGCTTCCTTCAAAACTCAGTTTAAATGCCATCTCTCTCAAGCTACCTTTCTTGACTCCCTCAATTGTTAGTGTCACCCCCTCCTCAATCACTATGTATTTATTTATTTTATTCCATGACCTAAAATTCTCCTGGAGAAGCAGGGCCAAAAGAAATAGGAAGCTCTCAAGAATGAAATTCTTAAGACCAAAGAGAAATAATTTCATTAATGAGAAAAAGGGAGAACAGAGCCAATTACTTGGGCAAGGTGGCTAAAATTTTGCTTGAAATATCCAGGTGACAAACTTCCTCCCCATGCCTTCTGTCTTCATACTCCATGGTCTTCTGTTAGCCTATGCCATGCAGCAAAATCACCACCATTCATATGACAGGCTCTGGACAGCTATTCTTAGAGTTTGGTTACCATGGTACCCCACTCCCAGGCTCATCCTTCCAGCACCACCATTCTGCCTGGTCTTGCCCTTTCTTAGGATTTGGGAGATTAGAGAACATTAATTATGCCTTAGGGGAATCATGCCAGACTTTCTGGAGGTTAAACTACTCCCTCTTCCCTCTTGAATGTACCTAGAGCAGACTGCCCTCAATAACCCTTCCTCTTTTGCACCCCACCCCCACCCTACACACACACATCAACTAAATTTGCTCTGTGGACAAGAATTTCTAGTTCCAATTCTGAAGAGGAATTATCTTTAAAGATACACAAAGAAGATTAAAGCAAGATTCGACAATGGAAGATGAACACAAAATCATGATTTCTAAGAATACCATCAGGTACACTAATGTTCAAAGAGACTAAGGTTGGTAAGAATGCAAAAATGGATTTTTAATCTATATTGGAGGAAAGAAAAAGTTTGAAAAAGAAATAGAACTGCCACATGTAGAGAGGAAGACAATAATAACAAAAGGAAGATCTAAATTGCTTCTTTTTTATGCCAAAGAAAATCTTTAGGTTGGAGCAGACAGAACAGAAGTTGTTAAAAAGAAAGCAAAATCCCTGAAAAGTAAAAGAGAAGCAAAAGAACACTTAGCTGCTCTTGAGAAATTCCAATCAAGAGGACTAGACAAATTGCATCCCAGAACACTGGAAGAATAGATGAGTGCCATTACTGAGGCACTGTCTGAAAGTCATGGCAAATGGGAAAGTTGTCCTAATTCTGAAACTGGGAGTTTCAGAATTTTTTTTCAAAAAAATTTTTTTCTAAAATTTTCTCAATTTTTCAAGAAATAAAAGAAGTTAGATGCAAACCTTAGACCTTGATTTCAAATCCTAATGAATTTCTTATAATAAAGAGAACAGTTGGGAAGAAGCTGGAGTGTTTGAGATTAATTCTTGCCCATATTCTTTTTAAAGGTTTTGCTAAACAATGAATGACTTTTGACCATGTCATATCATTTAGCCCCTCTAGATATCTGATACTTCATTTGTAAAATGAGGGGGCTAGATTAAAAGGTCTTTAGGTCCCTACTGCTCTATATCTACGATTCAACCATACTAAAATGCAGGTATAATTAGCATGCTTATCCTATAGGTTGATGACATAACTAAAGTGGTGGTAGTGGTGGTGGTAGTGGTAGTAGTAGTTGTTTCCTTCTGTCACATCCAACTTTTCATGACCCCATGGACCATAATAGCTATCTTTGAGGTCTTCTTGGTAAGAATACTAGAGTAGCTTGCCACTTCCTCCTCCAGTGGATCCTTTTTTCAAGCAATCTGAGGTTAAGTGACTTACCCAAGGTCATACAGCTAGGAAGTATCCAAGGCCAGATTTGAAATCAGATCTTTCTGACTCCAGGCCCAGAGCTGAGCCACCTAGCTGCCTCTGACAAAGCTGGGAGAGGTTATAAATATGCCAGATGACCAGAATCAGGATCTGAAAAAGAAATGACCAGATTTATTGAAACAACCAGAGTATAAAATTGAATCGGCTCTAGTAATATGAAATTTAATAAGGATAAACGTAAACTCTCACATTTTAGTTCAGAAAGCATTCTTACCAATACAAGACAAGTGCTCAGGTATGGCTTAACAGCAGCTTTGAAGGTTTTAATAATTAATATTTGTTAACACCAGTGGTATGGCTGGGGCCAGCTCAAAGGGGGTTCCCAGGACCATGATCATTTTCACTTATGAGCATTTGCATCTTGAAAATTAGCAAACATATAAATCAGGGTTTGATTTATTGTTTTGTTGATGGAGAAAATAGTAATAATGCAGATTAAATGTGTGTGTTTGTGTGTGCACGTGTGTGTGTGTGTGTTGGAGAGCCAGTTATTAAAACATTTACCAGCATAATCCTGGCTAATAGTGTGATGTAGCCGCCAAAAAAAAGCTAAGAGAATTGTATTGTCTAGAACTGAGGCTCTGGTCTACAGTCATACCACCCTGAGCAGACCTATGATGTGTATGTACACAGTAGCTACAATACAAGGAAAATGGGATAAAAGCAAAAAAGAAATCCAGATGGGGTACTATAAGACATGTGAGGCAAAAGATCTCATTTTTTAACTTGAGGGCATCATGGGAGACAGTAGCTAAGCTGGAAGAAGAAAGCGGTTGAAGAAAAAACTTGAAAGAAAAAAAGGGTTGGGTTTTTTTAAGGGCTAAATACAATAAATGGCAGAGAGCCTGGGGCAGTGGTGACTCCATTCCAAACAATCTCAATCATTTGAACCCTCCAGGATTTTCTCTAGACACCATCCCTCTCTACCAGTACACACTGCAGTATTTACCTCTCCTGGTAGGAACATTTTCATCTTCCTGTATCTCAATTTAAATTTTAAAAATAATAATAACATGAGGGAAATTATTTTTGAAATGAAATGAAAACTTCAGTAATTTGATTTGCAGGAAATGAAGAACAAAGTGTCACCAGCAGAGTGCTTTTAAATAAGTCATAATTAATTACGCATGCATCTATGTTTGGATGCTCAATTTATGACTAATTATGCAGAAAATGTAATTGCATACTGAAGTATTCAATCATGTCTTCTCTTTTGCTCTCTCCCTTCCACACACCACTGTTTCTTTGACGGGAAGCGCCACCTGTTGAAACTGTCAAAGGGTTTGTCAAACCCACATTCAAAGAGATATACCAGACCCAAAATGGAGCTGTTCTTGTTTAGAAACATGCAGTTAAACTCTAAATTATCTCCTAATTTCTCCCACCACATTTCAATCAACATAGCTTTGGAATTCTTTGTTTCTTCGTCTCCTCTTGGAATTCTTTTAATAAGAAATTATTCTAATTAATTCTTAGGACAGCCCGATATGTTAGATAACCCAGAAGATCATATCATCTCTTTCACCTGTGGATTTTCAGCCTGTTTTTTCCTATTTGAAAGAATTATAGAGCTTTAAAGGAACCTTGAGGGTTCATCTAATCCATCCCTCTGGCCTTGAAAAAGAACTACATTTGTTCTCCCAGAGTTTCTAATCTCTTCCCCCATCTTAAAATTCAATAAAGAGAATAGTAAGGAAGCAAAGAAAAGAAAACCAATTTAAAAACCTGCTGAATCCCCAGAATGAATCATGGGAATAAAAGCACTGTGGGAACATTTCCCTAGATGAGGAATTTCAGGAGGTAGGCAGGCAAAAAAAATTGTTAATAGAACTTATAGTATTTGATTGGATAAGAATTACTCTGCTGCTTTTACTAGTTCATAAGGAAAGTGGAATGGACCATACAGCTTCTCCCTTTCCCAAAAATCAGAGATGGGGGGTGGGTTAGACTGCAAAAATGAATGACTACTTCTCTTTCACCTTGCCTGGCAGAGGTATTGTAGCCCCTGAGCACTGATTATTTTTCACTCCATCCCATCCAACCCTATCATATATATCATCACTATGACAATGGTGAAACAAGATTATAGAAAAGTCTAGTGGACTTATCAGGAGAAGAGATCTGGAGATAAAACAGAGAAAAGTGAAATTTTTCCATGGCAAATTAATGTTCTGTTTGCTAATAGGACTATTAATTAATGTTACAGTGGAAAGAGTTCTGGCTTTGGAGTCAGAAGATTTCGGTTTAATATATTAAGCTAGTGTTTATGTAATGCCTACTATGTGCCAGGCACTGCGCTAAGTGCTTTACAAATATTATCTCATTTGCTCTCTGGGAAGTAAGAAGAACTATCTCCATTTTACAGATGAGAAAACTAAAGCAAATAGAGATTAAGTGACTTGCCAAAGGTTACCTGGCTGGTAAGTGTTTGAAACCAGATTTGATCTTTGTGATGTCAGGTCTATTGCTCTATCCACTTCACCACCTAAATGCCTAGTTTGAATCCCACCTGTCTCCCTCACCTCCAGTGTATCCTTGAGCAACTTATTGAATTCAATTTGCTCCTTCAGTAATAAAGCACCTTCTACTTTATACCAGGACACAAAGACAATGAAATAGGACATGTCATCAAAAAGCTTGTATTCAATTGAGGGAAATAACATGTACAATGAAAATAAAATTATAAAAAATGTACAAGGTTGTTCCAAAAGTCTTGGTGAAGCTTTAAGCTAAAAGAGAAAGCAAAAGTAACTGGGGAAAATCAGGCTAGGTTTTCCTTGAACTAAATTTAAAGAAAGCCAAAGATTCTACGGGGGCAGAGGGAAAGGGAAAGCATTGTAGATATGGGAAACAACCTATACTAAGCCACAGAGATAGGAGATAGGATGTCCTATATAAGGAAAAGAAAACAAGCCAGTATGACTAAAAAGTCAAGGGTCTGGAAGAGAGTATTGTGAACCATCCTGGACTCCCATTTATTTCAGAAGCCTTTACAATCTGATTTCCATCACCACCATTCAGCTGAAACTGCTCTCTCCCCAAAGTCAACATTGACCTCTTTATGCTAAATCCAATAACCCTTTTTCAGGCTCAGACTCCTTGACCTCTTTCAGTGTTTGACACTGGTGACCACACACTGTCTTCTACTCTCTGCCTCTTCCTTTGTGACATTATTCTCCTGGTTCTCCTTCCATCGTTGTGACCACTTCTTGCCAGTTTCCTTGTGAAGATCAGAGCCTCCCCCCCCATGTGGAGGTGTGAAGGGCTCCATCTATGCCTTTTCTACTCTCTGTAGTCTATAAAGATGATCTTACCAGCTTCGATGGGCTCAATTTTCATCTCTCTGACAGACTTTCCTTCATCTGCCTTCCTCCACCATCTCCAATCAGTTGCTAAATGTTGCTCATTCTACTTTATTTTTTGTATTCACTCCTTTCTCTCTCCTCCTCAGATGGCAGTTCCAGTTAAGATTCTTCTCACCTCTCAACTAGACTATTGCATTTGCCTAATTACTGGTCTCCCTATATCCAACTTCTCCCCTTGTGTGTCTACCCTAAACACTGTTGCCAAATTGGTATTTCTAAAGTAATACTCTGACTTTGTCATTCTCCTGCTAAAGAAGCTTCTCTATTGTGTCTAGGATCAAATACAAATTCCTCTATTTGGCAATTGAGCCCATTTACAATCTTCCTCCAGGCTAGCTCTCCATGAAAACTATAGACTACCTCCCCATGCATCCTCTATATACTAGCCAAATTGGCCTACTTGCTTTTTCTCATATACATTTTGTTTCTAGGTCTTTGCAAATGTTGGCCATCTTTCCCAGAATGTACTCTCTCCTGAGGTCCCTTCAAGACTCAGTTCAGGTACCATTTCCTTCAAGACACAATTCTGATTTCCCTAATTGCTAGTGTGAACCTCCTCCCCAAAAATCACGTAGTATTTAATTTTGCACATCCTCTATTTATCTATTAATTGATGAACCTATTTCCGCCTAGAAGATAGTCCCTAACTTCAAAGAAGTCAAAGATTATCTCAGTTTTGTATACTCAGAACCTAGCACAGTGGTTGGCATATAATAGGTGCCTAATAAATGCTATTGTTTGACTATTTCAGCTGTAAAATGAAGAAGTGGGACTAGATGATTCCCCATTCAATTCAACATCCATGACCCTATGGTTGACCTACTTCATACAGAGGGGACTGTACAGAAGTTATAAGAGAATCTCTGTTCTTATGAACGTACAGTCTAGATCCAAAGACAGAATATATGTGTGACCAACAATACATATTGACAGATGATGTTAGCCAAATCAATGGAACAGAAGACAAGGAATTCAGATCATTATGGCTGAAATGATCCAGGAGAAATGGACAGGAAAGCTGGACTTGAAAAGAACCTTGTAGAGGTAGAGCCAAAATGGCAGAGAAGGTATGTGATCTGATCTCCATCTGATCGCCACCAAATTACTCACCAAAAAACTGATATTTTACCTCAAAATGAATTCTAAAGAAGCATAACCCACAAAAAGACTAGGTGAAGTAATTTTTGAGCCCAAAAACAACTTAGAAGGCTGGCATGAGGGAATATTGTAGCCAAATTCCAGAACTCCCAGGTTAAGGAAAAAAATATTGCAAGCCGCCAAAAAAAAGCAATTCAAATATTATGAAACCACGGTCAGGATGACACAAGATTTAGCAGCTTCTATGTTTAAAGGATCAGAGGGATTGGAATAAGATATTCCAGAGGGTAAAGGAGCTAGGACTTCAACCAAGAATCACTTAACCTGCAAAATGGAGCATTATCCTTCAGGGGGGAAATGGGTATTCAATAAAGTAGAGGAATTTCAAACATTCTCGATGAAAAGATCAGAGCTGAATAGAAAATTTGGCTCTCAAATACAAGAGTCAAGAGGATCACAAAAAGATAAACATGAAAAAGAAATCAAAAGACATTCATTGAGGCTAAACTGTGTACATCCCTACATGGGGAGATGATTTTTGTAACCCCAAAGAACTTTGTTATTATTGGATAGTTAGAAGGAGCATACATAAACAGGGGGCAGTGCTGCGAGATGAATATGATGGGATGATATAAAAAAATTGAATTAAGGCATGAGAAAGAGGAATGCAATGGGAGAAGGGGGGAAGGAAAAAATAGAATGGGGTAAATTATCATACATAAAAGAGGCATGAAAGAATGCTTACAGTGGAGGAGAAGGTATGGAAGGTAGGAAAGACAGCATGCGAACCTTCCTTTCATCAGAATACACTTAATGAGGGAAGAACATACACTATCAGTTGAGTACAGAAAGTTCTCTTACTCTATAAAAAAGCAGAAGAGGAAGGGGCTAAGAGAAGTGGGATGAGGCTGATAGAAAAAGAGGGCAAAATGAGGGAAGTAATGGTCATAAACTAAACGGGGGGGGGGGAAATTGGGTAGAGAGTAAAATAGTAATCATAATATGTTGCAAAATTTTTTTACAAGACTCTCTAATAAAGGCCTCATTTCTCAAAAAATAGAGAAATAAGTCAAATATGTAAGAATATAAATCACTCCCCAATTGATAAAAGATCAGAGTATATGAACAGGGTATTTGAACAGACAAAGTAATTAAAGCTCTATATAGTCATTCTAAAAATTCTCTAAATCACTATTAATTAGAGAAATGCAAATTAAAACACCCCCATACCCATTTGATAATGAGATTAAATCTACCCTGCCCATCTTTAGATTTAATCACCAAAGGTGAAAACATCTCCACTTTACTCACAAATTGGGAGGTCTGTAACCCATATGTGCTAGAGTGAGTGAAAAATCAGAATTTACTGACTGCCTCCTGGGCAGTCCTAAGAAAAGCATCTATTGTGATTGGACACATAAACTAAGAGGAGGGCACAGGAAGTGATGCAAAAGAGGCCCCTTTTAAAAGAGAGTTGAGTGTGCTCAGGGCTCTCTTCTGGTTCGTGAACAGAACCTGAAGGAGCTCTTCTGGTTCATGACCAGGACTTGAAGGAGCTCTGGACCTTGGTAAGATTGTTCTTGAATCTTTCCTTTGGAATTCCACAAGGTGAATGTAAAGACTGAATATTTCTGAACTTCTCTTAAGAAACTTCCTTTTTAATAAGGACTCTGTGGGTGAAGCTTTTGCTTCGTTCGCCTCTGACCCTTTGGGCCTCTGACTTGCTGGCCTTGGGATCAAGGCCAGATTTCCCTCAGCTGAAGGTTAATTGGATCTACCTGGATTGAACTAGGGGATCAGAGCAAATTACCTAGTGTGTTAGATTACTTATCCTATCTTATCCTCTCTCTCATTTCCTTATTTCTTCTTCCTCTCCTCATTTGTAAATAAACTTCCACAAAAGTAATTTTGACTTGAAATTATTCTTTAATTGGGGATTGATAATTATTCGATTCC
The DNA here is from genome assembly GCF_016433145.1 of Gracilinanus agilis. NCBI lineage: Eukaryota > Metazoa > Chordata > Mammalia > Didelphimorphia > Didelphidae > Gracilinanus > Gracilinanus agilis. The sequence goes on along the minus strand of NC_058130.1, from coordinate 355,193,499 downwards.
CTGGCAACCAACCATTTAATATTTACCTAATCAAACCCCCTTTTTACCACTTACACCTATCAGATTTGCTATTATGACAGAAAAGGAAAATGCTAAAACTTGGAAGGGATATGGGAAAGTAGAGACACAAATGCACTGTTCGGAGAACAGTAAACTGATTTAGTCATTTAGGAGAGTAATATGAGCCTATGTCCAAAAGGCTATAAAACAGTATTATGCTCTTTGACTAAGCAATACCATTACTAGATTTGTATTCCAAAGAGATAAAAAAAATTAAAAGGGAATAACATATATGTATAAAAATATTTGAAACAGCTCTTATTGTGGGGGCAAAGATTTGGAAAGTGAGGAGATATTCATTTTTATTGCAAAATGGCTGAGTAATTTTCATATGTGATTATAATGGAATGCTACAGTGCTATAAGAAATGATAAGCAGGAAGAGCTCAGAAAAACCTGGAAAGAGTCGCATGAACTGAAGCAAAGTGAAAAAAGCAGAACCAGGAGAACATTATACATTGTGACAATGTCTGTATAATGAACAACTGTGAATAACAGCTCTTCTCAGAAACAGAATGATCCAAAACTATCTCAAAGGAAGCATGATTTTTTTAAAAGCCATCTGCTTCCAGAGACAAAGAACTGAAGGGTCTGAATCCACACCAAAGCAAACTTTTTTCACTTTTTCTTAATTTTTTTCTATTTGAGTTTCCTTCTACAAAAGAATTAATATGGAAAAATACTTTATAAGAGTGCACGTGTAAAATCTATGAGATTGCTTACCAGCTCAACAGAGGTGGGAGGATAGGGAGGAGCAAGGGAAAGAGAAAATTCAAAACTCAATATTCTTTGGAAAATATTAGAAATTGTTTTTACATGTAATTGGTGGGAAATGAAATAAAATTTGATATTTTTAAAAGGGACCTTTCAGATATTCAGAGGGAATTGAAGAGGAAATTTCTTATATGCTTTTCTTTATAAATTTTGGGAATATCTACTGTAGCATTTGCTAATGTGACATATTAAAAGCAAATCCATCACTCATTATGACAAACATCTTGTAACACATCTGGACAAACTTAAGATTACAATTACATTTTATAAAAATACTTTGTAATTACCACCCCTACATTTAGCCAGTTTCATATCAGAAAATTCAACTCATTTTATTCATCATTATCAAAAATAATATGAAGCAGCCATTTCTGAGAAGTGCTATTTTTTCCAGTGAATTAGAAAAAGTCCCTACCTAGTAGGGGGTTTCAATCCAGAATAGATATATTTCCTTGGCTCAAACATATATTGATCAATATAGATAAGGATAAATATTTTTATCAATAATAACCCTCACTTCCATAGAATCAGTCAACATGTATTTACCAAGATCCTACTATGTGCCAAGCACTGGGCTAGGCATTGAGCAGAAAAAAAAGCAAATATTTGTAATTAACACTGACCTGAACTGAAGTAGTGGTCCAGAGCTCCAGAGCCTGAATGTTATTTCCATTTGTCTTCTCCATCCCCTCTCCTAAACTTTCATTTTTCATTCTCACTTTACAGTCATCATCAGTTTCCAGAGGGGAAGGCTGCAATCCAGACACACTAAAAATAGAATTCTTGCCATGTGAAAGCCAGACTCAGATTTATGATAGTTTTAAAATGTGATCCTTTATCTATAAGTTTGAAATTCTACAAGAACTAAGCAAAGTCATACTTACCTGGTCTTCAGAACATGACACACCATAATCTATAGTGAGAAAATCTAAACTCCTCATCCTTCACCTTTTATATGAGGAATACCTATCATGTTCTTTTGCCCTGACAAGCATCTCTTTTCATAGGTTTTGCACTTAATGAGCAGGATCGTTGAAGTCCTGGGAGTATTGCTAACCTCGCTAACAAAAAAAATCTATTTCTGTAAAATTATCACTATAAATAATTGAACAAGCTTGTCTAAAAAGGCTATTGAAAAGGGAGAGGAATTTTCCTCTCATATTTGAATCCTAGACCACTTTGTCACTCAGTGTAGTAACTAGCATGAAGATAATAAGGCTTTGCCCATAATGTTGATGTGGAGGGAGGAACAGTGACAAAGTATTTCCTCCCCAAGGTAATCACTCCTCCAACTTTACTACAAGGTCTTCTGATGCTCTATCAGATGTAACCATCACTTCCAGGGTCCTGTTTTCATAAGTGTCTTCTCCCAGTCCATCTTCCCCCCAACCTCTAAAGGACAAGGACCAGATTACTCCTCTCCCATTATGATGGCACCTGCAGTTTGATTATTCCCTGCACCAATCTGGATATCCCCTCTCCAACTGTTTTGCTCTGGGTGAAAAAAAATCCAGTACTAACTAATATGCATCTGATCTGAACTGAACTGAAAACAGGTGAAAGTCTATGGCACAATGGATCAAGTGTTCAGGAAGAAGGGGTTCGATCCTGAGTTACTCCAAGGTCTCTGCCTTCCTCTGATCTCTCATCTCCAGCTGCCTTTCAGACATCTCAAATTGGATGTCCAGTAGACATCATCTTAAACTCAACATGTGCAAAACAGCACTCATTATCTTTCCCCCTAAATCTGTTTTTTCCCAAACCCCCACCTTTCTGATAATCATAGAGGGCAACATCATCATCCCAGTCTCCCAAGTGACTAGGTGGATAGAGCACTGGGTCTGAGGTCAGGAAACCCTGAGTTCCTATTCAGTCTCAGATATTTCCTAGCTGTGTGCAAGTCATTTAACCTATGCCTCAGTTTCCTTATCTGTAAAATGGGGATGATAATAACACCAACTCAAAGAGTTTGTTGTAAGGCCCAGATAAGATAATTGTATAGGACTTAGTACAATGCCTGGCACATAGTAAGCATAATATACATATTAACTCCTACTACTGTTGCTGCTGCTGCTGCTGCTGCTATTATTATTATTATTATCTCTCACTCTGTCTTACATACCCCCATACCCAAGCTATTGCCAAGCCCTGCAGGTTTCACCCTTACAACATCTTTCTAATATCCTCCCTTCTCTCCCCTGACACTGCAACTGTCTAGGGCAGGCTCTTATCACCTCATACTCAGATTATTAACAGCTGATTGGATCTGCCTGTCTCAAAGTCCTCCCCAATCCAATCCCCTGCTCCATTCATCCACCAAAGGGATTTCCCTAAAGCACACACCTAATCATGTCTCCCCATGCCCCTTCTGGATAAATTCCATTGGCTCTCAATTGCTTTCAAGATCAAATACAAATGCCCTGTTTGACATTCAAAGACCTTCATAACCTAACCCCCTCCTACATTTCAAGTTTCCTTTTACCTTACTCCCTGCTATATACTCTTCCATCAAGTGACATTGGTCTCCTGGCTATTCATGAACAAGACACCCCGTCTCTTGGTTCTAGCCATGTTCCATACTTTTAATGCTCTCTCTCTCTCTCTCCACCTACTGACTTCCCTGGCTTCCCATAAGTATCATCTTTTATAAGAAGCTTTTCCCAACCCCTCTTAATGAGCTCATGGACCATAGCACACCAATACTATCCATGGTGGTTTTTTAAACCCTTACTTTCCATATTAGAATTAATATTGTGTATCAGGTCTAAAGCAGAAAAGTGGTAAGGGCTATGCAATGAGTGTTAAGTGCTTTCCTTCTATTATATCCTATTAACCCTTGTATATAGTTTGCTTTATATATATATATAGATACATATATATATATATATATATATATTTGTTTGCATGTCATCTCTCCCTGCCCTCCATTTGATGGTAAGCACCTGAGGGACAGAGACTGTTTTTTTGCTTTGCCTCAGGGCTTAGCATAGTGCTTGCTATGGTGAGTAGAATCTAAATGAGAAAACAAAGGTTTAAGCTTCTGAGCATATCAATTTATTAAGCAAAGCATACCAATTGCATAATACATCCAGACCAGCTTCAGTATTAGACCCTGAATATAGGAAGGGAGACTGATTTTTATGTATTAAAACAATCAAATAAGATCAATTAATTAAAAGGAAACAATTAGCCAGGATTCATAATTAGGTAATCTGATTTCTAATTGGAGGAAAGATTAAGCACTTTCCAAGTTGGGAGGAGAAGAGTGAACAGGTGCAATTCTCTGAAATCAGAAAAAAAGAGATATCCTACTCCCCTCAAGTGTCTGAATTCAATCAAAGGAACATGGAAACAATAACTGAGTAGTGTTGGGCCAGTTTTCAGATAAGACATATGAGTTGCTTGAGATGTACAATTGTGAGAAAACTCCTTGCATCAATCTTTACATCTGACTGAGTTTCTAAGTCAACATAACCTAAGACAGTGATGGCAAAACTTTTAGAGACTAAGTCCCAAACTGCAAACCTCACATGGCATTTGAGGGATTACCTCAGCCTTACCCGAGACAGGTGAGGGAGGAAGCACTCCCATGGGCTCCTGGGCAGAGACAGGGTGATGAGAGAAATGTCCTCAGGCTCGGTGGAGAGGACGAGGGGAGCAGTCCCTTCTGGCATGTGTGCCATAGATTTGCCAACATGGTCCTATGACCTTAGTTAAGGGACTCTAAGCAGCAGCCAGAGTAGTCTAGCTTTTGACTAGATTCAAACAGGGCAACAAAGTTTCCTCATAATTCCCATAAATGGATAAAGTTTCCTCACACAATTGAAACTGGGGACTAAGCAAGCAATTAAATAGAAAGGGAATTGAGCTGGATCCAGAATAGAGACACAAGATAGAGTGGGTGTGGTTCACTCAATTAACACATTGGTACATAGAAGGCATTTAAATGTTTATTGATTGATTAGCTGCTGATCCACAATTACTTTTTTGTTAAAATAAATTAGACTAGATGGTCTTTGAGGACCCTTTGAGTTCTGATCCTATAATTATTTTTCAAAAAAGTTAAGAGAGGGTCTTTGTATTTTGGTCTAAATTTTACAGTGGCAGGATTCAGTGACTCTTCCCTCTTGGGAAATAAATCCCAACGCTTTCTGCCTTCAGTGAAGGTGCTTTTCATAATTCTAATAAGGTAAGAATTGGGAACAGGTCAAGATCCAGATCTTAGTATATGTAAATTGCTTTTTTTACAGAATATTTACAGAATATTCAGAATTACTAGATCTTAGAAATATAAGGGAAATGGAGCAGGAGGGGCAACCTATGCAATCCCCAACATAGAATAAACTGGGGAGCCTGTTTACAGAATAGCATGATGATATGTAATGGAATTGCCTGACTCCACAACTTGTAGTGGATGTTCTGTGGTGAATTCTGGTCTGACAACCATGGGTTCAGAAATTGGCTGCATAGCTAGAATTAGGGTGCATTTAAAAGATACTGTTCAAGGGGGCAGCTGGGTAGCTCAGTGGAGTGAGAGTCAGGCCTAGAGACAGGAGGTCCTAGGTTCAAACCCGGCCTCAGCCACTTCCCAGCTGTGTGACCCTGGGCAAGTCACTTGACCCCCATTGCCCACCCTTACCACTCTTCCACCTATGAGACAATACACCGAAGTTAAGGGTTAAAAAAAAAAAAGATACTGTTCAGGCAAGGGCTCACTCTTGATTTGGCTTTTTCCAGACTAGCCATTGTTTGAGTCGGGGAGGAAGAGGGAGGAGAGGAATAGAGACAGAGACAAAAAAAGACAGAGAAAAGGAATAGAGATAGAATATGATGAGAGAACCCTCAGGCTCCTATTGAAGCTGACATGTGGCTCCTAGAGGCCACTGTTCTTTACCTCTTTTGCTCTTCCTACTTTAAATGAAGGAAATTAGAGATGTCTATGGCCTCATAAGGCTCAAGAGGTCATAAGAGTGAGTCATCGGAATCCAGATTTCCCAGAATCCAGATGATAAGAAGAGATCCCTTGGGACAAAATCATTTCTTGCTTTAGGGGTGGGCAAAAGAATTTTTCCCTCTTTCCCCTACCACCATCTGCCATGGATGTCCAACACTGGACACTTACTAGCTCTGTGACCCCAGGCAAGTCATTTAAACACTATATAAGAAGGATAATAACAGCACCTACCTCCCAGGGCTATGGAGAAGATAAAATGAAGTAATATGTGTAAAGCATTTAGCATAGTGTCTGGCATATTGTTCAGTTGCAGCTGACTCTTCATGACCCTATGGACCATAGCACACCAATATTATCCATGGGGGTTTCCAAAACCTTTGCCTTCCATATTAGAATTAATATTGTGTGTCAGGTCTAAAGCAGAAAAGCGGTAAGGGCTATACAATGAGAGTTAAGTGACCTGCCCAGAAAGTCTCTGAGTTCAGACTTAAACCCAGGACCTCCTGTTTTAAATCTGGCTCTCAATCCACTGAGCCAACTAGTTGTACCCCCATGGAATTTTCTTTGTAAAGACACTAGAATAGTTTGTCATTTCCTTCTCCAACTCATTTGACAAATGAGAAAACTGAGACAAATAGGGTTAAATAATTTGCCCAGAGTCACACAAGTATTAAACATCTGGGGCTGGATTTGAACTCGGGTCTTCCTAACTCCAGACGCAGAATTCTATCCACTGAACCACCTCAGTACCAGCTTGGTATTTAGTAATTGCTTAACAATGCTTATGTCCTTCCTTCCTTCCACAGTCTTATGTTGGAGCTACTCACCCAGAAGAAAACATTACACTCAGAAAAGAGTCAAGGCAAGAATTGAGGAAATAGGTGAGTTAGTTCTAACCATCTGGAGCTGAGCTACAGAGAAGAAGCTTCCAGAGAGCCAAGTCAAGGGACCTGCCCAACAGAGACATTGCACCCAAGGAAAGCAATCAGGATATCATGAGAAAGTAAAGACTATGAGCAGATTTCAGCAACCAATCAGAACAGACTTCCTTTATCTCCATCACTTCACATCATCCAATAGCTTTCAAGGATTTTCCGACTTGCAGCCTTTAATTGATTCATTGATTGATAAATGTTCTTGCCTAATTAAAGTATCCAGGTACAACCTTTCTTCACATACTTAAAGTTGGGAGGGGTAATTACTCTGCTGATTCCATGACCATCTCTGCCTTACAAAGAAAGAAAGAACAAAGTCATTTCATTTTGGAGAGGGAGGACCCCAACAACAATGGGAGAGAGAGCAAGGGGAAGTGGGAAAAGACAAGAAAGACCTTGTATAAGAAATATCACTTCAGTTTAATCCTTGAAGAGAGAGCTTTTAAGAGTGAGAAAAAAAGGAAAGCATTCCAGGCAATACAGCGTTAGAAGTTGGAGTATTATGTCCAGGGAATGGTCAATATTTCAGACTAGAGCAGAGAGTACATGAGCAAAACTCTGGAAAGATAAGTTAAAGTGAGATAGTGAAGAACTTTAAATGCCAAATAAGAAAATGTATTTTTTTTTCAATTTTGTTAAGCATCTAACTCTCAGCCAGGTCAGGGCAGCTAGGTGGCTCAGTGAATAGAATTCTGACTCTGGCCTCACAAAGACTCATATTAGTGAGTTCACATCTGGTATCAAATATTTACTAGCTGTGTGACTCTAGGAAACAAATCCCTGTTTGCTTCAGTTTCCTCACCTGTAAAATGAACTGGAAAGGGAAATGTCAGACCACTCCAGTATCTTTGCCAAAAAAACCACAAAGAGTAGGAAACCATTGAACAACATATATGCCAAGCACTGTGCTAAGTTCTTTACAATTTATCTCATTTAATTGTCACAACAACCTAGGAGATAGGTACTATTATTACCCCATTTTCAGTTGAGGAAACTGAGGCATTCAAGATAAGTGACTTGCCTTGGGTCACACAACTAATAAGCATTTGAGGTCACATTTGAATTCAAGTCTTCCTGATTGAAGACCCAGCAGTCTCTCCACTGTAAAACCTTACTATAATATGGAGATATTGAATCTAATATTAGTAATAATATATAACATATTAATAACATTTATAATATATATAATAAAAATATATAACAGTTCATTTTTTAATTAATGCAGTTTTTGTTTTCAACATTTTCTAGACAGTTGTGTGACTGTGAAGTTGTGTTCTACAATAAAAAAATGATCTGCAAAAACTTACTTATTCCCTTCTCACATTTTCATCAGATACTCTCAATACCTGCATAGACAATTCTCACAAATCTTATATAGACATAATAAAATGGTTATATGAATCAGTAGTAACCTTTTTAAAAAACAATAATACAATTAATTCCTTTTTGCTCATTCTTTTATTATCTTTCATTCTGTAATATCTGGAAAAACCAAACCCTAAATGGCTCCAATATTGTGCTAATGGCAGCATGGATTTCTTCTATGGAAGTTAGTCTCCCAATTGTATCTTTTAAGTAGCATTTCTACTTCTTCATGTAAGATATTATAAGGTGAATTATTGGGATCCAGATTTGTTGGTTCCATCACTCTTTATGATGAAAATATATTGCTATAGAAATGTTGGCAAATTTTTTCTATTTTGTTTCTATCTACTATCCTCCTTCCAGGAATAAATACTGTTAGGATAAGCTAATTTATTTGGCCCTTCTACCAATCTCATTTTCCACTCCCCAGCTAATTCTGTTTTACAGAGTGATTCACATCATAAGTTTCATCTATCTGAAGGGTGGCTCAATGGTCTGAGAATCAGGCCTCCAGACAGGAGGTCCTAGATTCAAATCTGGCTCAGACACTTCCTAGCTGTGGGACCCTGGGCAAGTCACTTAATCAGTATTGCCTAGCCCTTACCTCTCTTCTGCCTTGGAACCAATACACAGTCTGGATTCTAAGACAGAAGCTAAGGGTTTTAAAAAAAAACTTTCAGCTATCATCAGTAATTTTTTTTTCTACAGGTGAGTTTCAACTCTAAATTGATACTAGTCTTGTCTTGACTATTTGTCTCTCTGATTGCCAAGGAGTTCAAACATTTTTTGGGCCTTCTCATTGTTCCCACTGTTTTACATTCATTAAACTTCTGTAAGAAATAATAAGACTCTTCCATTGAGATATCCTCAATAATTATTTTAAATGGTTAAGTTCTCACTTGATCCAGAGAACACAACTAAAAGGGCTCAAATCTGAGTCCATTTCAAGAACACCAATGAAACTACCCATTATCAAGGGCAGGAATATCCAAAAAGCTACCACAATTTTGAAAGATACCATATTAAAGAAACAGTGCATTTCTTTCTGTCAATACAATGGTGAAGCCATTTGGTATGCCATGAGATTACTGGGTCAATGGGCCTGGGCACAGAGTTGTTGGCCCCAAAATAGTGCTGAGTTTAAGCCCAAAAATGTAGACTAATACAGAAAGTAAGGGTTTGGATGTGGACATTTTTGTCTTTGAGAAGATCCAGATAAACAAGGTTCCTAAAATATACAGACGCACTTATAGAGCTCATAGATGAACCATTTCATCCACCAGTTCCCCTTAAGTTTACACTTACTGCAAAGGAACAAATTATTCCTGAGCCTATAGATAAGATTGCTCAAAAGAAAAAGATATCCCCAAAAAAAAACTAAAAAAAAAAGCATTACATAGGAGTAAATGTGACATTAATATGAAAATAAAAGTGAAATTAAAGCACTTGTTATAATAAATATTTGTAATACTTCTTTAAGTAGCTCTACTTTTCGCAGATTATCATGCCATTTACACTATTTATTGTAAAAAGAAACCCAAATAATGTTTTTTGTCATTTATTCATTTTATGACTATTTCAGTCGGTCTGTTGGTCAACTAATAGTCAATTTTATTCCTCCCCGAACTGCACTCTAGATTTTCTCTGCCATTCTCTCAGAAACATCTTTAGTCTAGAAACTCACTCCAGCCATGGAATCTACCCACTAGAAATGCTCTCTGCCCCTTTGGTCTCTCCCTCTGATGAGATGATGTCTTAATAAAATTAGAACTCTGGTCCTTAGATTTTGATAAAGTTTATTAGAATTACTTGGATAGATAGAAGATGAGAGAGAGATAGAAAGGGAGTCCCTAATCTAACTTTCCACATGGCTGCTCCAACAGACCCCAGCACAGAAGTTTCTTGGCAGAACGCCAAACAGAGATGGAGAACTTCCTGCTTAACCCTTTTTATAACCTCCTGGCTCCCTTTGTCCTGTCCTCTTCTGTGGTCAAGTTCAGGCTCACATACGCAGGTAGTCAACATATGCAAGTAGTCGATGTCACCTGCATGACCCCAGGAGGGGGGGGAGGGTAAATTTCCTTCATATAATGATTCTTCCACTTAAAAAAATATTTGGTACATGATTTAGATAAAAAGTATGATACCATAAGCAAATTAAAGGAGCATGGAATAGTCTGGCAGAATTTTTCTACGGATAAAGGAAGAATTTATGACCAAACAAAAGAAAGAAAGCATTGTAAAATGTAAAATAGATAATGTTGATTATATTAAAAGGTTTTGCACAGACAAAACCAATAAACAAGTCTTGTAAACAAGACTAGAAGGAAAATAGAAAGCTGGGGGGAAATTTTTACAGCAAGAATCTCTGATAAAGGCATCATTTCTCAAATATAGAGAACTGAGTCAAATTTAGAAGAATAAAAGTCTTTTCCCAATTGATAAATAGGTAAAGGATATGAGTAGGCAGTTTTCACATGAAAAAAGCAATACTATCTACAGTCGTGTGAAAAATGGAACTCTAAATCATTATTGATTAAAAAAAGGCAAATTAAAACAACTCTGAGGTGCCACCTCACACCTATCAGATTGTCTAGTTTGACAGAAAAGGAAAATGACAAATGTTGGAATGGATGTTGGAAGATTGGAATATTAATGTCTTCTTGGTGGAATTATCAACTCATTCAACCTATTTGGGGAGCAATTTGGAAACTATGGTCAAAAGATTATAAAACTGTGCATTCCCCTTGACCACAACTAGGTCTACATCCCAAATAGGCTTTTTTTTAAAAGGAAAAATACCTATTTGTACAAAACTACTTATAGCAGCTTTTTTATGGTAACAAAGAATTGGAAATTGAGGAGATTCCCATCAACTGGAGAATGATGGAAGTTATGGCATATGATTATAATGGAATACTGATGGGCTATAAGAAATGATGAGCAAGATGCTTTCAGAAAAACCTGGGAAGACTTCCATGAACTGATGCAAAGTGATGTGAGCAGAACCTGGAGAGCATTGTACATAGTAACAGCAATATTATACAATAATCAATTGCAAATGACTTAGCTATTCTCAGCAATACAATTTTCTGAGATAATTCCAAAGAATTCATGATTTTAAAAAAATGCTATCCACCTCCAGGAAAAGAACTGATAAAAGTCTAAATGCAACTTAAAGAATGCTATTTTTTTATTTTATTTTCTATTGGGGGGAGGGTTGGTCTGTGTTTTCTTTCACATGACTAATATGAAATATGTTTTACATGACTGCACATGCATACATAACCTGTATCAAATAAATTGCTTGACTTTTTGGGAGGAGACAGGAAAGGAAGGGAGGGAGAGAATTTGGAACTCAAAATTTTAGAAAACAAATGTTAAAAATTGCTTTTACAAGAAATTGGGTAAAATTTTAAGAAGCACACTATAATGGGGAAAACCAGGGAAGGTGCCTTAAATATTAAATATGGGCTCACTGGGGTGGATAGGAGACAGGAAGGGAGAATGGGTGAGACTTTACAAGTCAGGGAACCAGGTTTAACTACAAGGGAAAGACCATTGACTGGAATGACAGTTAAACCTGACCAACTGTCACTCAGCCCCACCCAGCCTGGAATAAATACAGATTAACACATACACACAATGAGGACCTAAAATTACTAAAAACACACAGGGAGTCAGTTTAATTATAATATGAGGGGATTGGAAAGGGGATTAGGTAAACTATGGCTAACAACCCAGGACTGGAGTCAAAAAGGGTAAGATCCCCAGCCAGCTTGACTTCTGCCAGGCTTTGACAGCTTGGCTAAGGACCTGGGGAAGAGGGCTTGAACTTGGGATCTCACAACTCTTCCAGGGATGTTACAGGATGCCAGGAACCAACTCCTCCAGAACTGATGTAGCCAGGTAAGGATTGAAGTCTGCAAGCTGTCCACCAGATCACAGGCCACTTCCCTACTCAGTGCTGTCTTGCAGGATTGATGTCCTCATATCAATCTTCACCACTCTCCAAGATCCCAGGGAATCAGGGTGCAACTCCACTAGCTCTGAGGTCTCCCAGGGTCAGTTACAGCTTGTCCCAACCACCATGGAGTCCTTCTCAGAGAGAGAGCCACACTTCCTCCTTCCCCATTCCATGTGGAATTCTCTAGCCCTTTCTGCTAAGTCTCTTACATAACAACTAAATAATCTTTCCTCACAACAGCACCCAGGTCAGCAATGTCTCATTCCTCTCCTAGCTTCACTCTGTACTTTCTCTACTATCTCTCCCAAAGTCTTCCTGTCCTCCACCATACTCCCCACCATGCCTATCAACTTTCCTACCCTATTAGAATGTAAACTCCTTTATAGTAAAAACTATTTTTTTCTGCTTGTGTTTGTATTTCCAGCACTTACCACAGATACATAATAAATGCTTAATAAATATTTGGTGAAAGACTGACAACTAACATTTCCTAAGTTCCTGTTACATGCCAGGTACTGTGCCAAGAGCTGGAGATAGGAAGTTTAAAAAAATTAGTCCCTGGTTTCAATAAGCTCATGATATAATGTATTTAGATAACTTTGTAGTATGGTGAAAAGAGACTGGTTTGGTGAGGTAAGACCTGAAATTAAGGTCTTGGGCCTAATATCTAACCACATGTAATAAATTGGACAAATCATTTGCTTCTCTGGACTTCAGTTTGATTTTTGGAAGCTGTAGAATAGTAAAAACAAAAAAACAAAAACAGCTTTTGGGACCAGAACTCACAATTTGACAAAAACTGCTGGGAAAATTGGAAAACAGTATGGGAAAAATCAGGTCTAGATCAACATCTCATACCCTATACCAAGAGAAATTCAAAATGGGTAAATGACTTAAATATAGGGAATTAAATCATGAATAAATTAGGTGAATATAGAATAGTATATTTGTCAGATCTGTGGGAAAGGAAGGAATTTAAGAACAAGCAAGAGATAGAGAACATTACAAAATATAAAATGAATGATTTTGATTACATCAAATTAAAAAGGTTTTGTACAAAAAAAACCAATGTAACCAAAATTAGAAGAAAGCAACAAACTGGGAAAAAATCTTTATAACAAAATTCTCTGACAAAGGTTTAATTTCCCAAACATATAAGGAATTAAGTCAAATTTACAAAAAATCAAGCCATCCCCAATCGGGAAATGGTCAAGGGATATGAAGATGAAGAAATCAAAACTATCAATAGTCACATGAAAAAGTGTTCTAAATCCCTCCCAATCAGAGAAATGCAAATCAAAACAACTGTGAGGTACCACCTTATACCCAAGGGATTGACCAATATAGCAGCAAAGGAAAGTGATAAATGTTGCAGGGGTTGTGGCAAAATGGGGACACTAACATACTGCTGGTGGTATTGTGAATTAAGCCAATTATTCTGAAGGGCAATTTGGAATTATGTGCAAAGAGCTTTAAAATAATGTCTGCTTTTTGATTCAGCCATGCCATTGATAGGTTTGTACCCAAAAAAAGATAATAAAGGAAAAGATTTGTACAAAAATATTTATAGCCGAGCTCTTTGTGGTAGCAAAAAAATTAGAAAATGAGAGGATGTCCATCAATTGAGGAATGGCTGAATGAATTGTGGTATCTGTCAGTGATGGAATGCTATTGTGCTGAAAGGAATAACAAACTGGAGGAATTCCATGTGAACTGGAACAACCTCCAGGAATTGATGCAGAGCGAAAGGAGCAGAACCAGGAGAACATTGTACACAGAGATTGATACATTATGGCACAATCGAATATAACTGACTTTTCTACTAGAGGGAGGGAGGGAGGGAAGCTAAAGGATCCCTCAATGTTAAGACCTGAGTTTTTGTTCAGTCATTCAGTTGTGTCTGACTCTTTGTGACCCCATATACTATATTATGCCAACCCCTTCTGTCTTTCACTATCTCTCAAAGTCTGTCCACATTCATGTTTGTTGTTTCTATGACACTATCTCATCCTCTGCTGTCCCCTTTTTGCCTTCAATGTTTTCCTATGAGTCCTGTCTTTTCATTATGTGATCAAAGTTTCTAAACTTCAACGTATATTCAGCTTGAGTATTTAACTTTCCAGTGGATAGTATGAATTCATTTCATTAAGTATTGATTAACCTGATCTCTTTTCTGTTCAAGGAACTCTCAAAAGTCTTTTCTAACGCCACAATTCAGAGGCATCAATTCTGCAGTGCTCAGTTTTCCTTATAATTCAACTCTCATAGTGAAGCATTGCTACCGAAAAAAACATAGCTTTGACCATACAGACTTTTTTCAGCGAGGTAATATCTCTGCTTTTTAGTATGTTGTCCAGATTTGTCATAGTTTTCTTCCCAAGGAGCAAGTATCTTTAGATTTCATAAGTGTAGTCACACTGTCTGCAGTGATCTTTGAGCCCAAGAATATGTCTGACACTGCTTCCATTTCTTCTCCTTCTATTTGCCAGGAAGATATGGGAACAGTTGCCTAGAACTTAGCTTTTTTTATGTTAAGCTTCAAGCCAGTTTTTACACTCTCTTCTTTCACTCTCATCAAGAGGTTTCTTAATTTTTCACTCTGCCATCAGGGTAGTATCATCTGCATGTCTGAGATTGCTTATATTTCTCCCAACAACTTTGATTCTGGCTTTTGATTCATCCAGACTGACATTTCACTTAATGTAGTCTGCATATCAGTTAAGTAAATAAAGTGACTATATACAGCTTTGTCATACTCCTTTTCCAATCTGAAACCAATCACTTCTTCTATCCTCGGTCCTTGACCTGCATACAGGTTCCTCAGAAGGCAAATAATATGATTTGGTACTTCCATCTCTTCGAGGTCTTGCCATATTTTGTTGAGATTCACACAGTAAAAGGCTTTAATGTAGTCTGTGAAACAGAAGTAGATGTTTTTCTGGAATTCCCTTGTTTTCTCCATAATCTATCATATATTGGCAATTAAACTCTAGTTTCTCTGACTCTTCAAAAACTAGACTGCTCTTCTAGTAATTCTTGGTTCACATGTTGCTGACACCTAGCTTGCAACAGAATCTTAAGTATAATCTTGCTAGTGTACGAAATGAGAGCAATTGTTCAGTAATTTGAACTTTCTTTGACATTGCTTTTCTTTAGGATTGGTTGTAAACTGGTCTTTCCCAATCTAGTGGCCACTGTTGTTTCCCAAGTTTGCTGGCATATTTATTACAATACTTTAATAGCATCATCTTTTAGAATTTAAATAACTCATTTGGATTTCCATCACCTCCACTAGCCTTGTTGTTAGCAATATTTCCCAAGGCCTACTTTTAATTAAATGCAATATCTTCTCATCTTTATGAAATTTTTCATCTAAACCAATGATTTCATCACTCTGGGTAGCTCCTCAGTGAGGAAATTCCCTATATCAAAGTAGATTGTCAATTGTTCTGCATCTTGTAGGAACTGAGAAGTAACTTGCCCAGGATCACGTAGTAACACATGTCAGAAGTGGGATTAAAAACCACATTGTCCTCAATTCCAAAATTGGCTCTCTATTATACTGCCCCTCCAAGAACAACAGCAATAATGGCCAACAATAACATTTTGTTTTCAAAAGATCTTTACATATATTATCTGATTTGATCTTCCCAACTACCCTAAGGTATAGATGCTATTATTATTCTCATTGTAGAAATAGAGAAATTGAGGTTGAGAGACTTTAAGTGACTTACTCGGTGTCACACAGCTTGTGTGTGTGTGTGTGTCTGTGTGTGTCTGTGTGTCACAGCTTGTGTGTGTGTGTATGTGTGTGTGTGTGTATGTGTGTCTGTGTGTGTTGCTTTTGGCCTTTGCTTTAACTTGTAAATAGTCTAAATGCACAAGGGCAGCTCATTCAAATAACTTGTGTCAGTAACCAGTCCTTTTCTCTTTGTGGAGAGGTTTTTCTCAGTGTTCTCCACATCCAGTGACTTCTGAGTCTTCTGGAAGACATACTTTTGATATGCAAGTGTGAGGTGTCTAATTAGTTTACAAGGACTAAACAGAAAAACTAAGCAAGAAAATTCAGTGTCTTTCATTTCTTGATCCTATATTTTAAGAATCTAAAGAGTTAAAGCTATATTTTTCAGCATGGTTTTTCCCCCATGCCCATTAAAGTCATGAAGCACCAAAGAATGGTAAATATTGACTTGGTTTTAAGAATCTTTTCAAGTTTTTCTTAGAATTCATCTACTTCTTCAACTTCTGAAATAGATGTTAGCAGCTCATATGCTGTGACTCTCTTCGTGGAATTTTTTTTTGTTAGTGCTTATCATGAACACTACAAGACAAAATGACCAAATGTCCCATGAATGACCTCTATTATCCTAAAGGAAATGATATTTCTTGTAAATTCATGCCTTTCGGCTGTCAACTTCTTTATTTACCTCTCCAAGGAAAACCTATGAGATAACCTTCCATTTACCTATAATTTCTTTATGTCTTCTGGTTTCATTCGTAACAAGAATGTCAATATTTGAAATGGTTCAGATCCTATATGAGTATATCAACTCATTAATCACCGGACCACCACTTAAATTAATGTCTACAGACCATCCAAAAACAATGTTTCTTTCTTTCTTTCTTTCTTTCTATCATTTTGGAAGCAGGAGATATTTGGACAAATAAACACAGAACAAGGAAGTTACAACAGTAACATTCCTCTCAAATTTCTTCAAGTAATGTCTGCAATGAGGAAAATAAACTTCAAAAAAAAAACTAAAAATAGACCCAAAAAACGAGTTCCTACATAGATCCAATAAACATGAATAATAAATAAACATTTTTCTAATCCAAGCCAAACTTGGAAGTTGTAGAGGATAGGTAGAGTCTCTCCCTATTTATGGAGACTCAAAATTTCTCCTCCAGTATCAGTCCAATTGAGCTCTGACCTTCCCTTTTCTCCAGGACTAATTTGTTTTATAGCAAGACCAGTGTCTCCTGCATGGTTTTGTTCATGTCCTTGGAGTAGAGTCCAAGACCTTCCTGGCCAATTTCCTTCTATAGAAGGATAGGGAGTAAGAACATTCAGACTCTCAGATGCTACTACCTCCAAGAAGCTTATCCTGATTGCTAGCAGGTTCCGCTCTGAAGTTTTTGTGGCTATATTGCATGTTTTATGTTTAATTTTCAGTATATAATCTATTCCCCAGTTGAGGACAAGGACTGTTTTGTTAGATATTTTTGGTCTTTGTATCTCCAACACTTTACAGAGGGGTTTCTAAATGAATGATATGCTTATTGCTGCAATAACAACGTTTCTGAAGAAGGCAATTTCCCTCTTGCTCCTGACCCATTGACACTGGATGGAAAAAACGACGCCAGGCATTTTGATGCTGAAAGGGTGAGGATGGGATCTATTTTCATAGAGGGGATACAGGAGAGGGAGAAAACTAGGAAGTCTAATTAGGTCCTCCAAGTCTGCCATCCAAATGTTAGCTCTAGCACATCCTTCCAAGCTGTAAAGGAATTTGGTGACAGACTCAGACTTTGAAGGACTACCCTAGTTAAGTTCACACAGTCTTATAATCAGAAGGTTAGTCTCTAGGTGATAAATTCTTTTCACCCCAGAAACTTGTGAAACCATCTACTAAGACACAGAGGAGCACTGATTTTTATAAGTGAAGGAAGTGCCCAACACCAATGAAATTATAATATTCTTTAAAGAATTAGAGCATTGATACACTGACATCTTTGTGTTGATCTGAATGCATGTATGTGTGTGAGAGAGAAATAGAGAGATAGAGAGAGAAAGGTAGCATGCAGTAGGAAGTAAATAAGAGAGAGCTGGCCATGAAGTCAAGAAGTCCTGATTTCCAGCCTCATCTCTGACACATACTAGTTGTGTGACCCTGGGTGGGTTAGTCAAAGCCTCTTGGGCCCCATTTGCAACTACCTTAAGCCTAGAAGCTAAAAGGTAAGTATGAATCTCAATTGGTAGAGGGATTTTCCTCATTGGGAGGTGGCCATACCAAGAAATCACAGGTCTGATCCAAAAATATGTGAATGTGGATTTATAGCACAGAGAGATGGCACAGTAGATTGATAGGGTTCTGGGTCTGAAATCATGAAGACCTGACTTCAAATATGGCCTTAGATGAACCTATGCAAGTCACTTAATCTTATTTGCCTCAGTTTCCGCATCTATAAAACTTGCTGGAGAAGGAAACAGCAAAGCACTACAGTATCTTCGCCAAGAAAACTTCAAATAGGGTTACAGAAAGTAGGACACAGCTGAACAACAACAAAATGAGTTTATAGGAAATATTTGTATCTATTGGATTTTTCTCCATATGAACATCCATTCTCTGAGGTTGAGCTTAACCTTTCTTTTTTGCAGTATTAATTCAGTATTTGTTGTCCATTCTATTTCAGGTTTCATCAGGAATAAGAACCAAAATGGTATATGAGAAAAGAAGAAGGAACAATAGTTAATCCCATTAAAGCAAAGTCAGAGGAAGATCAATTTGGAAATAAAACACAATGCATACTAAAGCAGCAATGGATTATGCTCTTGAAAAATCCTAAGAGAACCCAAACTGCTATTTCTTCTGAGAATGAGTGATGTTGAAAGATTAATAACGTTTGGATAACATTAATTACAGTGATGTTATAAACTCTAGTATTCCAGTTGCCATAACAACCTGCTATATGTTGGTTCTCTAATGACATTTTGAACAAGTGTTGAAGTGAACTGCATCTTTTAGAACTTTGATTGCCATCACTCAGTGATTTTTAAATTGAATTGTTTTGTTCTTAAAGAGTCTGGATATGTCACCAAGTCTTCTGAAAAATTTACAAAATCATGGGGAGGGCAGTCAAACAAGTTCCTGTACAATTATAATGTGTTTATTCAGAGAAAGAAAATAGTTTTACATTTTTAAAATGTGACAGGGTTGGTTTTGTTTTTTGTTGTATTTTATTTTCATTTTTTTCTCCTGAGTGGCAAAGAAATGAATGGTAGAAAAAAGATTCATTGCTTCAATTTTCTGAGAAGGAGTATTCCTTATTTGGGGATCAGCCTCCAGCCTGGAAGTTGTTAATTAGAAATAAAAAGTTCTTCAATCTGGAGGCCTTTCTGTATTACTATCCTTTTCTCTTCCTCTTTCTCTTCACTCTCTTCTCAGCTTCCATCTGGTTGTGAGAAGGATATGAGTAAAAGTCATGTACTCCAGTCCACTTGAAATGTTGCTGCCAAAGTAAATTTTCTTACATAGATCTGACCATGTGATTTCCCCTTTTCAGTTAACTCCAGGGCTCCCTCTCACCTCTAGGATAAAATATAAATTCCTCTGTTTAGCTTTGAAAGCATTACACTGCCTTTCCTCAGTCTGTCTTTACACCTTCATTAAAAATGATTTCTCATCCTACCCTCTGCAATCCAACCAAACCAGCCTTTTCTCAGTTCCTCATATGACAAACTCCCTCTGCTAACTCCACACATTTGCATTAACCATCCTACATGCCTAGAATTCACTCCTTCCTTGCCTCTCCCTCATTGAGTCCCTCTCTTCATTCAAGACAAGTACCATCTTTTGTGTGAATTCTTTCCTGATCCCCCAACTGCTAGCAACCTCCCTCCCCAACTACCTTGTATTTAACTCCTTTGAATATGCTTGTATTTATTCACTTTATATTTATGTTGTACATATTTATTTGTTTTTAAACCCATAGTTTCTATCTTAGAATTGATACTGTGTTTTCCAGTTTTTTGCCACCACAAAGAGCATGGCTATACATATTTTTGTACATGTCTTTTTCCCCTATGATCTCTTGGAGGTACAAACCCAGCAATGGTATAGCTGGAGCAAAGGGCAGACAATCTTTTAGAGCTCTTTGGGCATAGTTCCAAATTGCCATCCAGAATGGTTGGATCAATTCACAACTCCACCAGCAGTGCATTAATGTCCCAATTTTGCCACATCCCCTCCAGCATTCATTACTCTCCCCTGCTGTCATTTTAGCCAATTTGCTAGGTGTGAGGTGATACCTCAGAGTTGTTTTGATTTGCATTTCTCTTATTATTAGAGATTTAGAACACTTTCTCATGTGCTTATTTATAGTTTTGATTTCTTTATCTGAAAATTGCCTATTCTTGTCCCTTGCCTATTTATTGATTGGGAATGGCTTGATTTTTTGTACAATTGATTTAGCTCCTTGTATATTTGTGTAATTAGACTTTTGTTTTTGTCTTTTTGCCCATCAATTGGGGAATGGCTGAACAAATTGTGGCATCTGTTGGTGATGGAATACTACTGTGTTCAAAGGAATAATAAACTAGAGGAATTCCATGTGAACTGGAATGACCTTCAGGAATTGATGCAGAGTGAAAGGAGTAGAACCAGGAGAACATTGTACATAGAGATGGATACACTGTGGTAAAATCGAATGTAATGGACTTCTCTACTAGCAGTAACGCAATGACCCAGGACAATTCTGAGGGATTTATGGAAAAGAATGCTACCCACATTCATAGGAAAAACTACAGGAGTGGAAGCACAGAAGAAAAACAATTGCTTGAACACATGGTTTGATGTGGACACAATTCGGGATGTAGACTCTAAATGACCACCCTAGTGCAATCATCAATAATATGGAAATAGGTCTTGATCAATGACACATGAAGAAACCAGTGGAAATGCACATCAGCTACAGGGAGGGGGTGGGTTGGGGGGGAGAGAGTAAGAACATGAATCATAGAACCATGGAAAAAATTTTTCTTAAAAAAAAAATAGAATCGATACTGTGTATTGGTTCCAAGACAGAAAAGATGTAAGGGCTAGGTAATGGAAGTTAAGCTAGTAAGTGTCTGAGGGAAGATTTGAACCCAGGAACTCCTGTCTCTAGGCCTGGCTCTCAATCCATTGAGCCACCTAGTTCCCCCTGAATATATTTATAATGAGCAACAGGTCAACAAGAACCCAATCCCAAGAGCATGTGCAAGGGACCCACAAGGATGGTTGGTGAGCCTACTTCCAGATGTGTGTAATGGATGGCTCTGCTCTCCACTTTGGGGCATACATACATGGGCATTCTATAACTGCTTCTGGGCCACTTACTGGGCCACTTTGGGTTGCTCACTGAATCAGAACTAAGAGTACAGATTCACATGGGGGAAAATCAGTTTTTCCTTTCCTAGTGGTGAATATGGATGTAATACTGAAGCCATAAGGCTCCAGGTGGAAAAGTGAGCTGTCTCTCTGTCTGTCCTTCTGTCTCTATATCTCTCTGTCTCTTTGTTTCTATCTCTGCCTCTGTCTCTCTCTGTGTATCTTTTTTATTTATCTTTGTCTCTGTCTCTCTTTCCTCAGAAAGATCATGAAGACTTCAGTCTAGAGAATGGTCTTGCTGTTTCCGAGAAAGAGAATTTTGGAGATGGACTACCTTTAATAGAACTTCAAAAAAGAAGAAGCTTTAAAAGGTTGGATGAGAAGTAGGCCTCTGAGAACTAATCTATTCCAGAGTTTGTTCATATCTGAGTTAATAATGAGTGACCTCCTTAATCCAGCATAGCAATGACTTAAAAACAGTCAAGATGAAGCAATCTGTCCATCAGCTATCCTGCCTTCAGTAGTGGACTTAGTCATATGAAAAAATGCTCTAAATCACTACTGATTAGAGAAATGCTAATTAAAACCCCTCTGAAGTAGTACCTCACACCCCTCAGATAGGCTAATATGACAGAAAAGGAAAATGTCAAATAGTGGAGATGATATGGGAAAATTGAGACACTAATGCACTGTTGGCAGAATTATAAACTGCTCTGATCATTCTGGAGAACATTTTGGAAGTATATCCAAAGGTTTATAACACTGTGCATGCATATGCTTTGACCCAGCAATATCACAACTATCTCTGTAACCCAAAGAGATTTTTTTTAAATATGTGTACAAAAATACTTATAGCAGTTTTTTTTTGTGGTGGCAAAGAATTGGAAATTAAAAGAATGAATGAGCAAGTTGTGATATATGATTGCGATGGAATACTATTGGACTATAAGAAATAATGAGCAGATGTTTTTCAGAAAAACCTGGAAAGACTTACCTGAACTGACGCAAAGTGAAGTAAGCAGAATCAGCACATTATACACAATAACAGTAATATTATATTCACAGTATTGTGAATGACTGAGCTGGTCTTACCAACACAAAGATCCACAACAATTCCAAAGGACTTCTGAAAAATGCTCTCCTGCTCCAGAGAAAGAAGTGATGGAGTCTGAATATAGTTTGATATATTATTTTTACCAAAATGTGTCTATTTTCTTTCTTTTTTTTCTTTTTTTTAAACCCTTACCTTCTGTCTTGGAGACAATACTGCGTATTGGCTCCAAGGCAGAAGAGTGGTAAGGGTAGGCAATGGGGGTCAAGTCACTTGCCCAGGGTCACACAGATGGGAAGTGTCTGAGGCCAGATTTGAATCTAGACCCTCTCATCGCTAGTCCTGGCTCTCCATTCACTGAGCTACCCAGATGCCCCCTGCCTATTTTCTTTCATAACATAACTAACATAGAAATATGGTTTTGACTCTTGATGTATAATCTATATCAAAGTGTGAAACTCAAAAATTTTTAAAAACAATATTAAAAATTATTTTACATGTAATTGGAAAATTAAATATTGAAAAGAAAAACAAACAAAAATAAATAAAGCATAATTATCTTTTTAAAAAGTGGACTTAGTGAGGCAACTTTTGTTGCAACCTCTTAAATCTGAGCTCATTTTGACCAAAGGTCAAAGTGTTTAGGGAAGAGTTAAGGAAGATGTTTTGTGCTTATGTTCTTGTGGTATCATCCTAGTAAATAGTCTTTCATACAAGCTAATTGATGTTAATAGGATGCTATACATTCAGCCCTCCTATCCAACCATTCTACAACTCTGACCAGACTTCACCTATCTTTACTGCTGCTTCACTGTTTTTCTTCTATACTGGATGGCTGTCCATCCAAGATTCTGTCTTTGAATATTGAATTTTCTGTCTGTTCTCTTCCGTTGTGATGTTACTCAGTGACTGGCATGCAGTATATGCCATGTAAATGCCTATTCTCTTCCCTTTCTTCCTATGTTCTTAAGTGTCACTAGAACTCTCCCAATTAATCTGGGCTCACACTAACAGAATCGCAGAATTTTAGAGTTGGAAAAAGATATCTGAGATGCTCTAATCAAAGCCAGTTCTGAACAAGAATAGCCTCTATAACACTCCTAGTAAGTAGTTTATCAAGCTTTTGCTTGAAGTCTTCTGGCAAGGGAAAATCTAGGACCTGACAGCATAATCCACAAAGCTTTCTGAGTCTCCATTTCCTGATTGGCAAAATGATGGAGTTGTACTACATGATCTCTAAGGATACTTCCAGATCAAAATTCTATAATCTATTCATCTCCCTTAAATTATTTTTAATATCCTCTTCTCATAATTTTAGGTTATTGAGATTTGGGGGATAATACTGATATGGTATCTTACATGCTAACTATTTCTTTCAACTTCACATCATCTATAAATTGAATAAGGTTGACACGTCTGCTTTTATCCAAGACATTAATGAAAATCTTAAGTGTCATAGGAACAGAGATAGATCCCTGAGACACCACCCTAGAAACCTCACTCCCTGTTGACACTGATCCTTCAATGGCTATTCTTTGAGTCCAACCAGTTTTAAATCCAGTCAACTACATTATCATCTACTACAAATTTTTTCACCCAAGTTTCGAATAGCAGAAGAGACTTTGGCAAATGCTTTGATAAAATATAATTATACTATATATTTATAGCATTCCCCCAATATACTAGTCTAGTAAAACTATTTAAAAAAAAGAAAAAGAAATCTAAGTTAGTCTGGAATGCCAGCTTTTGTCAATCAGTGCTTCTTTAAATACTCAGAAACCATCCACAAACTGGGGCAGCTATGTAGCACAATGGATATAGTGAACCAGGTCTGAAATCAGCTGGCCTCAGATAGTTCCTAGTTATGTTACCGTAGGCAAGTCATTTAACCCCAATTACCTAGCCCTTTCAGCTCTTCTGTGTTAGTTTTGATACTAAGACAGAAGGTGAGGTTTTCTTTCTTTATCCACAAACTAAAGAAAGAACAACACATTCCTCAAAACAAACATGCATATTCAAGCAAAATAAATTCCCTCATTGTCTGTGTGCAAAATATATATATATATGTATATATATATATATATATGTTTCATTTTGCAATTTAAATCTATCACCTCTGTGAGGAGGTACATAGCATATATCAGCACTGGTCCTAGAATCATGAATGATCTTTACATTGATCAAAGTTCTGATGACTTTCAAAATTGTCTGTATTTACAATGTTACAATTATATAAGTTATTCTCTTGGTTTTACTTATTCCATTCCTCATTGGTTTATAAAAGTCCTCAAAATTGTTTATTTTTATTATAATTCAATTTTTATAATATTATTTATATTATTTATAATATTATAATATTAATTCCTCTGGTTCTACTTATTCCACTCTATGTCAGTTCATACAAGTCTTTCCACATTTTTTATATCATCTGATTCATCATTTCTTATAACATAATAGTATTCCATCCTATTTATGCACCACAATTTATTCAGCCATTCTCCAACTGGGCAACTTCTCTTCATTGCTCCTGGAGCCAAATAGAATGTCTAGTCCTTCTTTCACATAACAGCCCTTCATATCCTCAAAGATAGCTATCTTACCTACCCTGAGTCTCCTCTTTTCTTGACTAAACATCCTTAGCTTCTTCAAACAACAAATTTTGGTTGTTTGACATAAACTCAGTGTTCTTCACTATATCAGTTGCTCTCTTCTGAGTATTCTATTTTTCATCAGATTTGATGGGCATGCCATCTATACTATTTTTCAAGATCCCTCCCATCTCCCGCCATTTCTCTATACAACCCTGTGCCCCAAATAACAGTGCTTAATGTTTTCTGAATATAATTTGCCCTTGCTTAATTCACAGCCTTTGCTTATGTAGTTCCCTCCCCCTAGAATGACCTCCTCCTTTCCTGTCTACATTTATAGAAACCCCACCTTTTTCTTCAAGGTTAAGTTTAGATTCCACAGCTGCTTCAAGAAGCCCATTAAAGATGGAGTCTCTCTGCTCTTATCTTTACAGGGCACTCACCATAAGAGGTATTGCTGGATTATTTATGTTCATGTATTCTCTTTGACTAGACTATAAGATCCTTGACAGAGCAATGGTGTACTGGCGAGAACATTAAATTTGCAGCTAAAAGATCTGGGTTTGAAGCCCCAGCTCTGTTTTTGGATCTGATTCTGACCAATAAATAGAAAATAGCTGTCAGCATAGAAGTGTCAGGAACTTTCAAAATAAGAGTGTCCTTCTGGGCTAAATTTCATCATCTCAGATGATAACTAATGTCTCTTTCAGCCATAATCTCTAAAGAAAACAGGTATATCTCTTCTTTCCTCTTTTCCTCTTCTTTTTTACATCTCTCATACTTAAGTATCCAAAAAATGTTTGTTAAATGCTAGTTGCTATAGACATCTTTCTTGTGTGTTTAAAATAACGAGTCTTCAAATTTTTCAAGAGTGAAATAATTAAGAAAATAAATTCTAGTCAAAGATCACAACTGTGATTCATTGGAAGTAAGTTATGAAAGGTCTTAATTAATTCTGTTTGGAGCACATTACTGCTTTATTCAACAAGCCAATCAATCCCTATTCCTCTTGGTCTCTCACCTAGAAAGGTATTCTCTCTCTTCACAGAAATTCAAAGATTTAAATCTTGACTCTCTTCTGGCATTTTTCTATTTTACTAGTTTTTCAGTGTATGTCTCCCTCTACTGTATTCACTTGTATATAGTCCGGATTTCACTTTTGCTACAGATTTTTCAAGTATAAATCTTAAAGGTGCAGGGTTTGGCTTTGGAAACTACAGGATGTTGCAACAGCCAGCAGATGGCAGACTGTCACCCCACTTTCATTATACCACAAAGAGAGAACACCTCTTCCCAAAATAATCACTTCGTGTTTGCTAGTTTCTAAATGGAAAATTCAAAGAAGATATTTCCATGTTTGTATTGTGTTCTACTAAAAGCAGTCTCCCAATTTTCCATTTATATTCTCTTTCCTTCTTCCGTTGTCCAATGTTTATTCATAAAAACGAGCTTCACGGTAGTTGCTTTGCATAAAGGTCAGCACCTTTTCTGTGACTTCTCATCTTAGAAAGTTGTCTAGAGCCATGAAGTCAAACTCAAAAAGAAACAAGGGGTCACTACTCCATACATAAGGATCTCTAACCACTTATGGTTAGCTGGGCAGTGAACCAGGACTTCTTAGCAGGCAAAATATTCCAAGTTTTCCTATATAAAAGTTAGTTGAGATCTCCATGAACTGATGCCAAGTGAAATAAGGAGAACCAGGAAAATCTTGTATACAGTAACTGAAATATTGTGGGATAATCAAATGTAATGGATTTTGCTACTAAAAGCAATGCAATGATCCAGGCCAATTCTGAGGGACTTGTGAGAAAGAATGCTATCCATATCCAGAGAAAGAACTGTGGGAGTAGAAATCCAGAAGAAAACATATGATTTATCACTTGTTTATATATGTATATGATTTTAGTTTTTGGTTTTAAAAGATTATTCTATTACAAAAATGAATAATATGAAAATGAGATTTGAATGATTATGTATAAGTCAGTGGAATTTCTTGTCATCTCTGGGAGGTGGGGAGACGAGGAGAAGGAAACAAGAATTTTGTAACATAGGAAAAAATTAAAAAATAAAAAATAAAAAAATGTTTTTGAAAACTTAGTTTAGAAAAATTATGGCTTTTGAATAAACAATAGCTTGATAATTATTAGCATAAAATA
Organism: Gracilinanus agilis; assembly: GCF_016433145.1. Taxonomy (NCBI): domain Eukaryota; kingdom Metazoa; phylum Chordata; class Mammalia; order Didelphimorphia; family Didelphidae; genus Gracilinanus; species Gracilinanus agilis. Next base: position 355,166,558 of record NC_058130.1, on the reverse strand, counting down.
AGACATAATAAAATTCAAATTTTAAAGGGGTATTAGGTGTCCATGGGCTTGGATTCAGGAAGATGAGTTCCAATCTGGCCTCAAACACTTACTAGTTGTATGACTCTGGACAAGTCTTAATCCTGTGTGACTCGGTTTCCTCATTTGTAAAATGAGCTGAAGGAGGAAATGGAAAATCACTCTAGTTTCTCTGATGAGAAAACCCCAAATGGGGTAACAAAGCTGAAAAAAAATCACTTAGTTTTCAGATGTAATGTTATCTACATTTATTGATTTTGTTAAGTATTTGACAATTGCATTTTAATGTGGTTTGAGTCTCATTTGGGAATGTTCAGGGCCTGGGGAGCTGCATATTTAATATCTGTTGGCCCTATTGTACTAAGAGGATCCTACAATCAGTATGTGTTAGAAAAGGGAATTGAGTTCAGGTTATCCTGACTCCAAGACTACAACATCCTCACTAAACGGTGTCACCTCTCACATCCTTTACCAGATCACAGCTTCTGTAGATGCTTGTTCTCTTTTCTGTTAGGTGAGGAATACAAATGAGGTGATCTCAGAAATCCTTTCCATCTGAAAAACCTATGGTTCTAAGCCAAGGTGAATCTTTTGTCAGGCCTTTGGAGAATTCCATATTTGCCTGTCCAGGCATGTCCCCCTTGGAGGCACTTTTGGTTAGCTGGGCAGTGAACCAGGACCTCTTAGCAGATAAAATATGCCAAGTTTTCCTGCATAAAAATTATTTGAGAAAAAATGTGGCTTTTGAATAAACAACAGCTTGATATTTATCAGCAGGTAGATAAGATAATAAATTAAAAGCCAATTTAGATAATAAGGAAATATAAAACTCACTCAAATTGGAGCTTCTTTTCTATACTAATTAAACCTCTGGTGTACTATAGGCCTTATTATAAGTTTATAAGCTCCCTTCTTTTCCCTGGAGTCAAAGGCCAGAAGTTCCCTAGCATATTCATTCCAGGGTTCTGGGATTCAATCAGTCCCAGAAGTCTTGAGAAGTTTTGGTCTTAGCCTCTGAGTGATTTGGACTCCTAGAGATTTGGAATGATAACAACTTAATTTGTGTGTCAATTTTTTTTATTATGAAAGGCTTTTGAATATATTTTCCAATTCGATCTTCAAAATATCCTATGAGGTAGGCAGCACAGAATGCATTATCTCCATTTTACAAATGAGGAAACAGTCAGACAAGTTAAGGCATTTTCCTGAGGTCACACAGGGAGTCAGGAGCAAATTCAGGGCTTAAACTCAGGATTGTTCCATGACATAGACTTCAAGATTTGATATATCTCTGTTTAAAATTTCTATGTTTACCCTCCAGGGACCTAAATCTTTAATTAAGTGTTTACCCTAACACCCGAGTTGACAAGTGATCTGGAACCTGCTTTATGCTAGTCTTCTTGGCAAAGTACTGGGAGAATTACCTGACTGTCTTTGCTGCCAGCCTCGCCCTTGCTCTTTCCTTTCAACTTGGAACAAAAAGAAAAGGAAGAGAAATTTGGAGCTTTTTTCCCCCCAGTGTTCTCTGTGGTATATTCTTCCCAAAGAGGGAACAGTTACCTAAGTGACCAGGTGACCTTACCCAGATCTTATTGTCTCTCCTTCACCCAAGGGGAGGGTTGTGAGTCCCAGCCTCTCTCCTGAATGCCATCAACCCTTTTGAACTGGGTCACTTTCCTGAGGCTGACATTCCCACAGAATTGAATTTGTTTTGTTTTATTTTGGGGGTTTTTTTTAAACATTTTCTAAACTGCAAAAGAGTTTAGAGTTGCCTTTTTTCTCCTTGAATACTGAAAACATTAAATATAGAGAAACAAACAAACCATGGAAGCCAATTACTGAACATTCAGAATCATATTTTTCCACAGTAGGTTGTTTTATTTATTCCAAACACTGCCCTGCCTCCAATAAAGGACATTACTTTAGGAAAGACTGGTTGAGTGAGCATTTAACCAGGAAACTAGGCAAGTGGAGGGTCCATAAATAGTAGCATAAGGACAAATAGGATGGATGACTCAGGGAATCATGTGAGTCAGTCTGTGACTGAATGATCTTTTCTAATGAGCTAAAGCCATTGTTCAAGGTCAACTTTGAATTTAAATCCCTACTAGCTCTTACATACAAGTCAAATTGGAAGATAGACCATATTCAGAAGCACAGAAAGTCAGTTAGAAGGCAATTCAGAGGCCACATAGTTGATAGAGTCCTGGATTTAGAATCAGGAAGATGGGTTCAAATTCCACTTCAGACACATACTAGGTCTGTGACCCTGGGCATTTTCCTTAATCTCTTTGAGACTCAGTTTCCTTAACTTTTTTTTTAAACCCTTACTTTCCATCTTGGAATTGATTCTAAGTATTGGTTCCAAAGCAGAAAAGCAGTAAGGGCTAGGCAATGGGGATTAAGGAAGTGTCTGAGGCCAGATTTGAACCTAGGACCTCTCACCTTTAGGTCTGACTCTCTATCCACTGAGCCATCTGACTGCCCCTTCTTAACTTTTTTTTATGACAATGGTAAAATCCTTTTTAACAACACAAGGTTGTGAAGAGGATCAAATGAAATGAGTATGTTCAGTGCTTTTCAAATGCTAAAATGTTATTAGAAAAATATCAAGTGTTATGATGATTATTACATTGGGGAGACTGGCCAGTAAGGGCTCCTTCCAGATGACTAATATAGAGCATGCACAAATATCTCCAGCCCAATTCCAATCCAACACATAGAACTTTGGAAAGCTGTTTCCAGGCATGCATGACTGAGGACATTATGTGATGATAAAAAATCTTCTAATTGGCTATAAAGGCAAAAGAACCAATGAATTAGGAGTTACTGAGCAGGAATTGAGTCTAGAAGGGCCAACTGACCTCTGCACTATTTATCATTCTCTTTTCTTTGCATGGAGACAAGGACTACTGCTGTAAGCTATAGACTAGGAAGGTCAGCTACGTTGTATTTGTAAGCTCATGGTATCTCTCTTTCATTGGTGCTTATTCTTTCCTGATCTTCATTGAACCAGTGTCCTCAGAATCATGTGCCCATTTGACAATGTGAGTTCCATCAGAGTTATTAGAAGTTCCACTACCAAGCCAATTAAGAATCATAACAAAATCCATCGTAGCATTATAGCGGCTACCAGAGTGATGGTCACCAATGACAGAGAAAGTACTTTCAGAGGTATGGTGGCTTCAGGGATTGCAATGGAGAGAAGTACCAGCTTTGGACATCTAGAAAGGCACCAGTCCTCGGAAAGCACTTGTGAGTTATACCCAAGGGGAACTTCATGAGTATTCTACAAAGGAAGAAAAGGATTCTCAGTAAGCAAGAACTGCGAGTGACCCTTTGCTACACATTTTGCCACCTTTTTTTTTTTTTTTTTTGCTACCTTTTGCCACAGGAAATGCCACATTTTCTGCATACATGCCACACTATTTATATTCTTTACATTCAAGCCCACTCTTCCCAGGGATCTCATGTGTGCAGGAGAGTTTGGTCCCGGGTTGGGGGGAATGTTTCTGGAACTTCTGCTCGTGATATGCCTTCTTGGCAAATCAATTTTTTTCTATTATTTTCTTTTTTTTTATTAGAAAAAAATATTTAATTAATTAATTTAGAATATTTTTCCATGATTCATGTTGTTTCCTTCCCCTCTTCCCTCCCCCCTCCCATAGCCATAAAGCAATTCTACTGGGGTTTACATGTTTCATTGATCAAGATCTAGGTAAATCACTTTTATAAAAGCTAATAGAGTCCAAATGAGTATGTTTAATTATGAGGAATTAGTAAAAGGTCTATAGTGCTAGAAACTCCAGCCCCCAAGGCTTACTCCTAGAACTCTGAAGTTAACTGTTTTCTGGAGACCTAGAGTAGATATTATACTATTATTATTTAGTCCAATTCAAACCCTAAAAAGAATTTTCTCTATACCATCCCCAACATATATCCTAGTTCCCATTAGTAAATACTTTCTGATTTTCTATATTCACGTCATCCCAATCTTCATCCAGTATAACTTTTTTTTAAAGCCTTTATAGTTGAAAATTTTCTTGACTCTGACCCATTGTATTGCCAGCCTTTCTGGTCAATCAGTGTTGGGGAGAGGCATCACTTAGTCTGCATATCCATATTCCCTGAGATTTGGCATGAAGGCTAATCAAGTCATCACAGCTGTGTGAAGAGTAGCATACTGGAGGAGGAACTAAGCTGCAAGGGACCACTTATTACTGATGGGAACCAATAAAAAATTTGCTGATTTCATGACTAAAGTTTTCTTATAAAAAGCTGGCCTACCCTGTAATCTCAGCTGTTCTCCAGTGATCAATGAGTCAATATTTTGCCATTTATATTTTTAATAAACTCCTTTTAATTTCTTATCCTGAGTTTTGCCTTGTTAATCAGGGTAAAAGCCCCAAAGGGAAATTATTTTTTCTTTCAACATGACCTTCTGTCTAAGTATCAGTTCTAAGACAGAAGAGTGATAAGGGCTAGGCAATCTGGGTTAAGTGATTTGCCTAGGATCACATAGCTAGGAAGTAAGTGTCTAAGACTAGATTTTAACCCAAGTCCCCCCTACTCCAGGCCTGGTACTCCATCCACTGAGATACCTAGCTGTCCCTACAGTACTACTTTTCCAAAAACTAAGTCCAATAGATATTGAGTGTTAATACAAAAAAAAAGAGCCCAAGTTGAGATTAAACCATATATAATCTATTAAATTCAACACAATTCAAAAAATATTTATTCAGTCCAATTCAACTAAGCATTTATTTGCTTTTTCTTTATATTCCTAAGGCTTAGCCCAGTACCTACAACTTAACAGATGTTTTTTGAATGGCCAATAAAGCATTTATTCAGCATTTACTATGTGCCAGATACTGTAATGGGCAATGGAGATAGAAATAAAAGCCAAAAAAGGCAGTCTCCACCCTCAAGGAGCTTATATTCTTATAAGGGAAAATAACAAATAAATAAAAGCTATAAAGGGATTCAGGAGTGGGGAGCTGAGACTGCTGGGGATGAGTGGAAAAATCCAAGGAGTGAGGAATAGAATAGGAATGAAATGAGCATGGCCTAGGTAGCTGATGAAATAATGATTTCAGCCATGGCCACATTAATCAAAAAAAAAAGAATTGTAGTGCAAAGGAATCTTCAGAGCAAGAAAGGGAAGAAAATAAGCATTTATTTATGTAACACCTACTCTGTGCCAGGCACTGTACTGAACACAGTTTACAAATATTATCTTTTTTGCTTTTCACAACAATCTTGGAAGATAGGTGCTACTATATCCTCCTTTACAGATGAAGAAATTGAGGCAAACAGAGGCTGGATCTGAACTCAGGTCTTCCTAACTTTGGAACCATTATCTGCTATCTGCTGTGCCACCTAGCTGCCTCTGATGATTAAGTATGCCTCTAGCATCTCCTCAAAAGCCTTCTTGAGACAGGCATCAAGATATTCCTAAATCACTCTCACAAGGTAGAAGGGAATCAAGGAAAGGAGTATATAGGACCCCAGCTTCTTTTATAAGGGACATAAAGGAGAGCTTTGGGAGAAGAGAGGGTAATTGTTTGGAGATAGCTGGGCACTGGTGTTGGTGACCTGATTCTGAATGACGTGTCCGAGCTCACCTAACAGAGCTCTGGGTCCCAAGGGCAGGAGTCTGGGTTCTAGTAAGAAGACCAGAGTCCAGCTAGCATGGTTTAGAGCGGTAACAAAGGGCAGCTAAGTGGCTGAGTGGATAGAGAGCTGGACCTGCAATCAGAAAAACCTGAGTTCAAATTTGACCTTAGTCACTTACTAACTGGGCAAGGGACTTAACCTCTGTTTGCCTTAATCCACTAGAAAAGGAAATAGTAAACCATTCCAGTATCTTTGCCAAGAAAATCCCAACTGGGATCACAAAGAGTCAGATATGACTGAATGACAATACCACCTTCATGAAAAGACATTTCAAAGATGAAATACATAAAATTTCATTATAAATCAGCATGACAGATGAACATTTGCAATCAATTTTGCTGATAGGGAGCACTCACCCGGAATCCCAATTAAGCAAAATGATATCCAACCTACCAAAAAAAATTCCATTCTTCTCTTTAATAGACATGTATTACTAAAAAAATTGTACTCAATTATTATTAGTACTAATTATTGCATTTTTGAATTTTACCAATAAAATAATTTATAGCAATTTGTTTTCTCCCTTATTGTAAAGTACCCAATTATCCTTGATTTTGCCTGTTAGACTACAAAACCTAAATATTGACTATTTGACCTTTTACAGAAGTTTGCCAATTTCTGCTTTTCTTAAAACTTAAGTTTATGGTTATTGATAGGAACTTCAGGCACTCTGCTAGAGCAATTCTGGAGGGAGGAGAGTGGGATGGGACAGAGTTTGGATCATCACTGGTAGATGATCACATACTGCTTTTCTCTTTGGAACTGTGTTGCACTCTCCCAAACTGTGTTGGACTCTCCGATGGCATCATACCCAATATTGTTGCTTAAGTTACATAGCGTAATCGGATGCTGCTCTTAGTCAGTGCTGGTATCTACCACAAGAATCTGACTGAAATGGCATGGAAGGAATGATCCATAGGAAAGATTGCTGAGCTATGGTGGTAAAGAAAGTGACAATGAGGAGCAAGGAGTGAAGTCAGGCTTGCAAGATAAGCCCTGAATCCCAGCCCTCCCAAAGTCCAAATAATGTCTTGGGTTTAACTTCAGCACCTGAATTTTTCTCAGTATTTTCCCCTGGAAACACTAGTGTGGGAAGGCTCACAAATAGAGAAATGAGCCTGGCAATAAGAGAAGAGAGAAAGCTTGTTTTCTGCCTACCTCCCACACATTATCTGACTATGTAGGCTGAAACAGATTGTAATTAGGGCCTGGTAGTAAATTATCCTTTAAGTTAGAGTTGTTTTGCAAATCCAAATGATATTTGCAAATGGAGAAAAAATCGACATATGCAAGAGAAGATTTCTTGTGTGTATATATGTATATACATGTATGTGTGTGTGAACATGGCTGGATGTGACTGTTTTTAAAAAATATATAGAATTTAATAGCTGAAATCAGTTTTCAAAATTCTTCCCAATTTTAAGATGGCAATGGTTTTAGTCCTACCCAGAGGTTTCATTTAATAGTATAACCAAAAATATTTTTAAAAAGGAAGTATCCAGTGGGTCTTTCATAGAGGCTGTATAAGTTCATGATGAAAGAATGCATACTCTATTCGGATACCAATGGGGAGGGATATGCATTTCCTAAAAAGAAGAGCCAACACAGCTGCCCCTCCTGCAGTCCCAGTCAGGAAACTGAGCCAGAAAGAGAGTTGAGATACGAGGGGAATGTGACTGGGCCCAGCTGCAATGAATACCTCCCTCAGACAGTCTAAAAGAGGAATGGAGACTTTCTGGAACTGAAAGTCAGAGAATATTCATCTCAAAATGGAAAAGAAGATAGTAGGACAAGTTTTGACATTCAATTTGTGGCATTTGGCAAAGATAAGATTTTTTTTGTCTGCTTAGAAGAAAACATTATTAAGATTTTTGAAAAAAAGAAAAAATTAATAAGATTTTGGTCTAGTTTTTATTTAATACAAAAAAGTGTTATTAATTTAAGAACCTTTTGAATTAAAATAGGGAAGTACTTTTCTTTCTTATATATTCTAAGTTGCAGCCTCCTTTTGCCCTTCGGGTCATCTATGATTGATTCTTCTGAAACTATGGTGTTTCAGGATTAGTGACTGCAGAATATCAGCAGTTAGAGGATATACTCCAGTTGCAGGGAACAGCTTGGGGGAATCATTGAAAATAAATGCTGCTCACTTTCCCAAATTCAATCTAGCCTGGTTCTTGGCCCAGCTCATTGTCCATCTGTAATACCTGGCTAATACACCGATACACTAATACACTGGCCCATCCAACTTCTTGTTGAAATTTGGACAATACGAATGCATCATTTTTCCAGAAGAAGACTTCCAGAATATTAAGAGGCTCTTTTTTGGAGGATTTATGGAAGGAAATGGACGAGAATCTGGACAATATGCACGCATCATCCTTTTTCCAGAAGAAGACTTCAGTATATTAAATGTATTTTTTGTGGAGGATTTATGGAAGGGCATGGATGAGAATCACATAGGATGAGAAGGTGTGGGTGGTTTGTGATATACACCAGTAGAGGGGGTGCCCATACCAATGACATTACAGGGCTATGTAAGTAATGAAATACATAATAAATATGAATTGAATGAATGAATGACAAGTGTGGGGGCAGATGGGTCTGGGAGGGAGAGAAGAATAGGATAAGATTATCACAAGCAAGGATCTGGACAGCCAGAAGGATATCTCAAGGACATGATTTAGAGTCTCTATATAATACACTATGATCCCCTGAACCTATTTACTCCACATGGCTGCTGGTACTATCAAAAGTAATGAAGTTCCCGGGGGCAGCTGGGTAGCTCAGTGGATTGAGAGCCAGGCCTAGAGACAGGAGGTCCTAGGTTCAAACCCGGCCTCAGCCACTTCCCAGCTGTGTGACCCTGGGCAAGTCACTTGATCCCCATTGCCCACCCTTACCACTCTTCCACCTAGGAGCCAATACACCGAAATTAAGGGTTTAAAAAAAAAAAAGTAATGAAGTTCCCAAGATGAAATTTCTCTTTTGTTGAAAGAACTTAATACTGTCTTAGCAGCCCAGAAGAAGACAGGTCTCAGTGTAGCAAAGGAATGGAGAAGCCCAGAAGAGTGGCCTTGACCACTGGTGAATTGTAATGCTCACTGCTCCCAAGGGGAACCAAAGAAATTGAGGTTCATAAACTAGTGCTGTGCTTTGCCATAAGCACATGTCCCCCATGGGACAATAGAGAGAGTACTGCTCTTGGAGTCAGGAAGATCTGACTACAAAACCTGCTTTGGATACTTGATAGTTGTGTGACAAATGGACAATTGGATGATTGGATGCTTGGACGATTCATTGTCCATATCTTAGGCTCAATTTCCTCCTATGTAAAATGAGGTCTAAAAAGTATTTACTTCATATGGCTGTTGAAAGGATTGGATGAGATTATATATGATTATATAAATATGTGTTTGTATAAAGTTCTTTCACAAACCTTGTTGTTGTTATTCAGTCATTTCAGTTGTGTCTGACTCTTCATGACCTCTTTCAGAGTTTTCTTATCAAAAATACTGGAGTGGTTTGCCATTTCCTTTTCTAGCTCATTTTACAAAGGAACAAACTGAGGCAAACAGGGTTAAGTAACTTGCCCAAGAACACACAACTAATCAGTGTCTCAAGCTAGATTTGAACTCAGGAAGAGGCCTCCTCCTAATTCCAAGTCCAGTGCTCTATCCACTGTGCCACCTAGCTTCCCCAAAAGTACCATATAGATGTATAAATATTAGTTATCATAATTACTCTTGTGTCTCCCTGCTGTGATTCCATAATTTTGTACTACTCTCTCCCACATACTTCATGTACACTAATGAGAGAGTATGTTCCAGGTTTATTATTGGAATGGTAGATTTAATTAATCTTTCTTTGCTTTCTGTTTAATAAATGCTTCTGACTGAAAATTAATAGTTTCTGGAATTATTTGTTTATTTGGGAGCACACCACTGGGAAGGTCATGAGCTACAGTTGTGAGTAGTAGAAATATAGTTTCCTGAGTTTCCTGAGATCATAAATATTCCCAGGACCCAGAGAATGACCAGTAGCAGCATGGCCACCTCCTCTATGAACTCATGAATTACTTGCCAGAGTAAGTATAATTTTGGTGAGGGAAACAGCCTAGAGAGAGAAAAGCGAGCAGGAGGTTGGTGCCATGCCCATGACACTACACATGTAATAAACTTTTAAAAGTTCTTTGCCCTGCTTGCTTGGTGATTTCAAGGGTATTAAGGATACCTACATGAAAAATATCTATATATAAGCTGAAATAAAAATTGTCCAAGAATGTATTGCTAGGTACTACTACCAATTATAATTATCAACACACAAAGACATTTAATAACCAATTTATTATGTGCTCAGAGCACAATCTATGGTACACAAAAACCAATGGGCCCGGATCAGTTATTTTCAGAAACCCCATTTAGTCCTTAGTTATATCAATGGGATAAGGGCCAAAGGAGAAGGTAAAGATTTACACAACAAAAAAACAGATGGTAGAAGGTAGAAATATACAGGCAAAATAATAAACTGATCAGCAAACATTAGGAAATCTAACCAGAATTTGTGGACTAACCATTAACACAAGAGCTATAGCTAGTGACAAGAAATGTTCACCATAAATATATTGAGGTAATAACAAAGAGCCAGAAGTTCTTCTATCACTAATCAGTTAATCACTGAAGTAAAGTTTGCTGTCTCAGCTAAATCCTGCAAGCCCTAGCTAGGAAGGTGACTAGCTATCTAAAGGAAATGGACGTCATGAAACCAATGCAGAAAAATGCTCTTACAATAAAACCAAATTTAGATGTTTCAAGGGAAAACTGAGGAAGGCATCAGCCAAAGAGATAATTATTGAGAGGCCTCCAATATGACTTTTAGTACATATAAACCCAGAAGGTTTATCTAGGAGATGATTTACACAGTTATGGACTTAAGTAGGAACTTCTCTTTAAGATATCATTCTCTACATTTTCCCCTATTTTAGGTGTAACTATTTTCTCATCTGACTGCTTAGTTTAGGTTTCCCTGTCAGTTTTACCACACATAGTTACTCATTTGACATTTTGACCAGTGAAAGAGGGGAACTCCTAGAAATTTCTTGAAAAGGGTAGCTCTGAGGTCATGCATGGAATGTTTATGAAGGGCTCTGCTACAGGGAAAATTATAAAGGAAAAAAGTAATCAACATAAACTTCCTCTTCATATGTCTTTTAAATTTTATTATTATTTATTTATTTATTATTAATTTTATTATTTTTCTTGAATTGTTCTTAATTAGAAAATTTTCACAACCCACTTCCCCTCTCTCTCTCTCTTTCTCTATTTCTCTCTCTCCCTATCTCTCTCTCATATACATATANGAGAATCTGGACAATATGCACGCATCATCCTTTTTCCAGAAGAAGACTTCAGTATATTAAATGTATTTTTTGTGGAGGATTTATGGAAGGGCATGGATGAGAATCACATAGGATGAGGTTTGGGTGGTTTGTGATATACACCAGTAGAGGGGGTGCCCATACCAATGACATTACAGGGCTATGTAAGTAATGAAATACATAATAAATATGAATTGAATGAATGAATGACAAGTGTGGGGGCAGATGGGTCTGGGAGGGAGAGAAGAATATGATAAGATTATCACAAGCAAGGATCTGGACAGCCAGAAGGATATCTCAAGGACATGATTTAGAGTCTCTATATAATACACTATGATCCCCTGAACCTATTTACTCCACATGGCTGCTGGTACTATCAAAAGTAATGAAGTTCCCGGGGGCAGCTGGGTAGTTCAGTGGATTGAGAGCCAGGCCTAGAGACAGGAGGTCCTAGGTTCAAACCCGGCCTCAGCCACTTCCCAGCTGTGTGACCCTGGGCAAGTCACTTGATCCCCATTGCCCACCCTTACCACTCTTCCACCTAGGAGCCAATACACCGAAATTAAGGGTTTAAAAAAAAAAAAGTAATGAAGTTCCCAAGATGAAATTTCTCTTTTGTTGAAAGAACTTAATACTGTCTTAGCAGCCCAGAAGAAGATAGGTCTCAGTGTAACAAAGGAATGGAGAAGCCCAGAAGAGTGGCCTTGACCATTGGTGAATTGTAATGCCCACTGCTCCCAAGGGGAACCAAAGAAATTGAGGTTCATAAACTAGTGCTGTGCTTTGCCATAAGCACATGTCCCCCATGGGACAATAGAGAGAGTACTGCTCTTGGAGTCAGGAAGATCTGACTACAAAACCTGCTTTGGATACTTGATAGTTGTGTGACAAATGGACAATTGGATGATTGGATGCTTGGACGACTCACTGTCCATATCTTAGACTCAATTTCCTCCTATGTAAAATGAGGTCTAAAAAGGATTTACTTCATATGGCTGTTGAAAGGATTGGATGAGATTATATATGATTATATAAATATGTGTTTGTATAAAGTTCTTTCACAAACCTTGTTGTTGTTATTCAGTCATTTCAGTTGTGTCTGACTCTTCATGACCTCTTTCAGAGTTTTCTTATCAAAAATACTGGAGTGGTTTGCCATTTCCTTTTCTAGCTCATTTTACAAAGGAACAAACTGAGGCAAACAGGGTTAAGTAACTTGCCCAAGAACACACAACTAATCAGTGTCTCAAGCTAGATTTGAACTCAGGAAGAGGCCTCCTCCTAATTCCAAGTCCAGTGCTCTATCCACTGTGCCACCTAGCTTCCCCAAAAGTACCATATAGATGTATAAATATTAGTTATCATAATTACTCTTGTGTCTCCCTGCTGTGATTCCATAATTTTGTACTACTCTCTCCCACATACTTCATGTACACTAATGAGAGAGTATGTTCCAGGTTTATTATTGGAATGGTAGATTTAATTAATCTTTCTTTGCTTTCTGTTTAATAAATGCTTCTGACTGAAAATTAATAGTTTCTGGAATTATTTGTTTATTTGGGAGCACACCACTGGGAAGGTCATGAGCTACAGTTGTGAGTAGTAGAAATATAGTTTCCTGAGTTTCCTGAGATCATAAATATTCCCAGGACCCAGAGAATGACCAGTAGCAGCATGGCCACCTCCTCTATGAACTCATGAGTTACTTGCCAGAGTAAGTATAATTTTGGTGAGGGAAACAGCCTAGAGAGAGAAAAGCGAGCAGGAGGTTGGTGACATGCCCATGACATTACACATGTAATAAACTTTTAAAAGTTCTTTGCCCTGCTTGCTTGGTGATTTCAAGGGTATTAAGGATACCTACATGAAAAATATCTATATATAAGCTGAAATAAAAATTGTCCAAGAATTTATTGCTAGGTACTACTACCAATTACAATTATCAACACACAAAGACATTTAATAACCAATTTATTATGTGCTCAGAGCACAATCTATGGTACACAAAAACCAATGGGCCCGGATCAGTTATTTTCAGAAACCCCATTTAGTCCTTAGTTATATCAATGGGATAAGGGCCAAAGGAGAAGGTAAAGATTTACACAACAAAAAAAACAGATGGTAGAAGGTAGAAATATACAGGCAAAATAATAAACTGATCAGCAAACATTAGGAAATCTAACCAGAATTTGTGGACTAACCATTAACACAAGAGCTATAGCTAGTGACAAGAAATGTTCACCATAAATATATTGAGGTAATAACAAAGAGCCAGAAGTTCTTCTATCACTAATCAGTTAATCACTGAAGTAAAGTTTGCTGTCTCAGCTAAATCCTGCAAGCCCTAGCTAGGAAGGTGACTAGCTATCTAAAGGAAATGGACATCATGAAACCAATGCAGAAAAATGCTCTTACAATAAAACCAAATTTAGATGTTTCAAGGGAAAACTGAGGAAGGCATCAGCCAAAGAGATAATTATTGAGAGGCCTCCAATATGACTTTTAGTACATATAAACCCAGAAGGTTTATCTAGGAGATGATTTACACAGTTATGGACTTAAGTAGGAACTTCTCTTTAAGATATCATTCTCTACATTTTCCCCTATTTTAGGTGTAACTATTTTCTCATCTGACTGCTTAGTTTAGGTTTCCCTGTCAGTTTTACCACATATAGTTACTCATTTGACATTTTGACCAGTGAAAGAGGGGAACTCCTAGAAATTTCTTGAAAAGGGTAGCTCTGAGGTCATGCATGGAATGTTTGTGAAGGGCTCTGCTACAGGGAAAATTATAAAGGAAAAAAGTAATCAACATAAACTTCCTCTTCATATGTCTTTTAAATTTTATTATTATTTATTTATTTATTATTAATTTTATTATTTTTCTTGAATTGTTCTTAATTAGAAAATTTTCACAACCCACTTCCCCTCTCTCTCTCTCTTTCTCTATTTCTCTCTCTCCCTATCTCTCTCTCATATACATATATGATATAATATAATATATAACATGATATGATATGATATAATACTTGCATAGCTGCCCAGTAGAGAAATCTGCACAGTTCTATCCCATGCCCACTAATCAGACTGGCTATAAACAGATGGCTTCCAATACCCAGCTAGAGAGTCAGACCCTGAATTAGCTCCTATACTTGGCAACTTTTGTTTTTATTTTTCCTATGGAGCCAAAAACTCTATCAAAATTTAATTATTGCACTTTGAATGTTTAATATAGTATTACTAGTATTTTAGTATTCTACTGGGAGAGCAGCTTACACAATAATAATAATAGTAATGGTAATAATAATAATTTTCACATTTATATAATGCTTTAAGGCTTATAAAAATGTTTTTTATAGAAGCCCCATGAGGCAGGTAGTAAAAGTGCAATTAGCCCGAGTAAACATGCATTTATTAAGAACCTGCTATGATATTTCATTGAATTTATTAAATAAAAGTGGTGACATGATCAGACCTGCACTTTAGCTAAGCAGAGGATGGCCTGGAGTCAGAAGAGACTTGCTGCAGGAAGACAAAGCAGAAGGCTTCTCAGTACTCAATGTAGAAGATGATAAGGGTGGTAGCAGTGTCAAAAGGCAAAATGGAATCTTAATGCCAGGTATTGTTATTACTACTTTTAAGCCTCCCTGTTACATTCCATAGGTTTGTCGCAACTCTCACCCACAGACTCTGCATGCATTGATGGGAGAGTATGTTCCAGATTTATGGTTGAAAGGTTAGGTTTTAATTATTCTTTCTTTGTCTTTTGTTCAGTAAATGCTTCTGATTGAGAGTTAATGGTATCTTGACTGATTTATTTATTTAGAAGCACACCAAAGCAAAGAGAGAACTGATACTTGGCAAAAGACCAAGTAAAGAAGGAGGTGTTAAGAGAGTAGAGTGAGGAGCTGAGGATGACATCTAACTTGAGGATGCATAGTATCTGTAAATATAATAAAGAATGGGATAACTAGGTAGTTCCTATTACAGAAATTAGGAAGAGGCAAGGGCTTGGGAATGGCGGTATGGAGGAGATGACTTCAGTTTTGAACATGTTGAATTTAAAATATCTACAAGACATCCCATTCGAGATATCTAACAGGCAGTTGGAAATGCAAAACTAGAGGCCAGAAAAGAGGTTGAGCTGGATAACTAGACCTTAGAGCAATAGTTCCCAAACTTTTTTGGCCTACTGCCCCCTTTCCAGAAAAAATATTACTTAGCCCCTGGAAGTTAATTTTTTTAATTTTAATAGCAGTTAATAGGAAAGATAAATTCACCTGTGGCCATCACCGTCCCCCTGGCAGCACCAACCAGGGGGCGGTAGCACCCACTTTGGGAATCACTGCCTTAGATTCATTAGCATAGAGATGAAACCATAGGATTTAACAAGATCACCAAGTGAAATAGTATAAAAGGGAGAAGAGAAGAAAGTCCAAGGCAGACCCCTAGAGCATATTTACCCTTAGTGGGCATGATCTGGATTAAGAGCCAGAAAAGGAGACTGAGAAGAAGCAATTAGACAGGTAGGAGGAGTACCAGAAGAGAGTAGTAGTATGCAAAACCTAGAAGGAAGAGGGTATCTAAGAGAAGAGGGTCTATCAATAGTGTCCGAGGCTACAGAGAAGTCAAGAAGGATGAAGCCTGAGAAAAGGTCAATAGATTTAATGATTAAAAGAGAAATGATAACTTTGCTTAAATAATGAGGTCCAAAGCCAGGCTGAAGAGAATTAAAAAGAAAGCAAGGAAAAAAAGAAAATAGAATCATCAATTGTAGATTCAAGGAGTTTAGTCACAAAAGGGAGAAATATGGAACTGTAACTAGTGGAGATGGATGGATCAAGTGAGAAATTTTTGAGAAAGAGGGAGAAATGTATTTCCCTCAACAGGGAAGGCAATAAGGAAGTACCAGTAACCAAGGAAAGGCTGGAGATTAGTGAGAGTAGAAATAAGAGGGTCAAACTGCTAGACAAGTCAGAGGCTAGAATGGGGTTACTTAGTCATAGAGGTATTTGCTTTGACAAACATATGAAATAGAGTAAAGAAATAAATAGTGATGAAAGACAGCATTTTGTAAGATAAGAGGGAGAAAAGAGGAAGCTCTTATGAGT
Organism: Gracilinanus agilis; assembly: GCF_016433145.1. Taxonomy (NCBI): domain Eukaryota; kingdom Metazoa; phylum Chordata; class Mammalia; order Didelphimorphia; family Didelphidae; genus Gracilinanus; species Gracilinanus agilis. Next base: position 355,150,376 of record NC_058130.1, on the reverse strand, counting down.
AGCCTCATTTTTTTTTTTGAAGTATGAGGCAAGATTCTCAGCTAGGGAGGAGGAGCATGGGAAATTTAAGGAGTGATAAAAAGGTGAACCAGTTGGAAAGATATTAAAGGGTTGCCTTGCCACAGTGAGGACCCAGTTGAGAGTATATAACATGAATTTTAATAGACTGGGTCAGTACAATTTCATGATTTTCTCTAGCTTCATACAGCAGCATAGAGTAGAGTAAAGATGGTGGAGTAATCCAAAGCTGTCTTGGCAAGACAAGATCAATGATAAGACTGTGGAGCAAAGTATTTGAAAGAGTGTGTAGAGTTGAAATGAACTATCAAGGGGTCAAGATGGCAAAGGAAGGAGTATAATAAGACCAGTTCAGAGGTAATAGCCTGAGAAAGAACCAAATCCACTTTGGGGGCCTGGAGACCTGGAACTCTCAGCCACCCAAATGGATTGTCATTGGTGAAGGGAACTCCTGGTGAGGGAGCATCCTCTAACAATATAGATCTGCAGCACCTACTAAACTGGAGAGTTGTCTGAGACACAGGGAGGTTATTTTCTCAGTCATAGGCATTTTGTGTCAAAGACCAGACTTCAACCCAGGTCTTCCTGACTCCAAATCTAGCTCTCTATCCTCTTTGCAACTCTGCCTCTCATCTAATAGTCACATGATACAGAAGATTGTACATTTACATTTCCAATTCATAGATAAGGAAACTGAGACTGTGGCATCAAGGCTTCCCCAAGGTTAAGTAGCTAGAAAGTGTCAAAGCCAGGACTGAGTTCCAGTCCAAGTCCTCTCCTGACCACATAACAAAACATTATTTCACTGTCATATTGTCAGTCTGTATATTTCTTATCCATCCAAAAAAAATTGAAAAATCATCTTACTACTTTATGTGATAGAGTTGGAGTTGTTGCATCTTGGCTTTTGAAATCTATTAATCATTGTTATTACTTATTTACAATTCAAACCCAAATTACAACATAGTTCTTATGGAAAAATGCAACCTTCTTGCCAATACACTTTCTTAAGTTTTGGGTTTCTGGGAATTCATCATGGAAAAAACTTAGGCAACTGTAAAAATTAGGAATCCTGTAGTTATCAAGAATAATTAATATAGAAGGCTACCCAACAACTTGTTTTCTTTCTCAGGAGTTGGCCCCTAACAGTGCCACCCTGGTGTCTGGGATCTCCATCTGCTTCCACAGGAGAGTTGTCCATCTCCTATATCTCAACTTAGGGTGTCTCCTGCCATGCACCCCAGACACAGACAGCACAAATGCTGTTTGACCCTAGTGAAAAAAATTCCTAGTCATAGCTCCAAAGAGAATAGGTGGTTTTGGCCAAAGGACGGAGCATGCAGAGAGGGAATACTGTGTGACTCAGAGATAAGACAAGAAAGGTAAGCTGTAACCACATTATGGAGACTTTTGAATGCCAGGCAAAGCAAAATAAAGATTACATCCTGAACTAGTGAATAGGGAGTCATTAAAGGTTCCTTAATTTCTAAGTAACTTAAACAAATCTATGGAGAATTGCTGTCAATCAGAGAATTAGTTGATTTAAAAAAAAAAACATTTTAAAACTTTACCCCCTATCTTAGAATCAATACTAAGTATTAGTTCCAAGGTAGAAGAGTGGTAAGGGCTAGGCAATGCGGTAGTGTGAACCCCATTTTGAACCTAGGACCTCCAAGCCTAGAGACAACAGCCTAGCTGCCCCTCGATAATAATTTATTAAATGGAGGAGGGGGGCAATAGCTAGATGGCTCAGTGAATTGAGAGTCAGTACTAGTGTTGGGAAGTTCTGGGTTCAAATCTGATCTGAGCTCTGTATGACCCTGAACACTAGCCTCAATTGCCTAACACTTAACCATTCTTCTACCTTAGAACCAATTCTCAGTATTGATTCCAAGACTGAAGGTAAAGGTTAAAAAAAAATTTCTTAAGTGAATACAATGTGCCAGGTATTACTAAGTGCAGATTTATATTCTCAGAATAGTAATATCAAGATACAGTCTTTTCTTAAGTCCTTATTCTATTTCCAGGCACTCTGCTAAGCTCTGGAGATAACAAAGATAGAAATGAAAGAGCCCCTCTCCTCAAGGCACTTTCATTCTTCTAGGGATCAGATATAAAATAAGGTCACCTCAGTGGTGATGAAGAAGAGGACTTTGTTCTAGGCAGTCACAGGGATTGAGAATAGAACAGCAAGGTGGTAGTTTGTCATGTCCTTTCCAATAATAATGGTAATATTAATTTGATTCTTTCTCCCTGAAAAAGAGATGAAAAATGGTTCAGGGCGGAGAAGATGGAAAGATTCTCTCATGCTGACTAGAACCTGGAGTCCTCATGAATAGCAGGATAGGATGAAGCATGGCTTAAGCTTAGAATTTTGGCAAAGCCCCAAATAGCTCTAAAAAAAATCCTTGTAGGTTTTCACCTCTATGCAATTCTTGACTTGAGTAATGTCCTTTGGCCAAATCTAAATACACAGCTTATGCCTGATCACTAAATCACCTCAGCCACTTCTAGAATAGACTTTACTCCCAAGCCAGCTTTGCAGATAGTGAGACATCCACAAACTGGGACAGATGGGGCTTGCAGGAGTAGGCTCTAGAATACATTTTTCAGAGGTCAGAGGCTCTTTACTCTTCTGAATAAGCTATATGTAATTGTTATTTTATTATTAATTATTATTATAAGCAAGCTCTTGTAAAAGAATGAGGTAAAAGACAGAATAATTAGAAAAGGACCCTAATAAAAAAAGATAATGACTCAAAAAAAAAAAAGAAGATAGTCACAAGGAAGGAGTAAAGATCCTTCCATTATTATTGGAAAACTAGAGTTCTCTTGTGTTAATATGCAGTAGATATGAAATTAAATGAAGATCATGCTCCATTTGCAGGAAGTCATAGGGAGGAAAATGCCGTTTATTTTTCCTAGTTATTGCCATAGGGAATATTAGACATTAGGTTGAAACTAAACAATGCAACAATGCACAAGATATACCACCCTAAAACTTATATTCTTGAAAAAAATCCATAATAACATCACTTTGAGCTTTTTCATATGTGTGTGTATTCAATTTACCTTATGCTTAATGAAGTAAAGTATAGAATGGGAAACTGTGATTTTCCTAAATTGTTTTCTGGCCATTAAAAAAAAACCTTTATTCTATTTATAAATAATACTGATATTAATGTAGCACTTTCAAGTTTATGAAGCACTTTACAAATATTATCCCATTTGAGCCTCAAAATAAGTCTGTTATAGCTCTTATGGATATTTTTATCCCATGTTACTTTGAGGAAATTGAAGGTTATTAAGCCCAAGTGGCATGCCCACAGTTTAACAACTAGCAAGTTTGAGAGGCAAAATTTAAACTCAGCCTTCCTGATACATCTCTTGATTTTCGAATAGCCTCTAACAAATTATCTTTTTTTTAATTTTAAACATTTATTAATATTTATATTTTAGAAAAGTTAACATGGTTACAAGATTTATGCTCTTACTTTCCCCTTCACCCCCCAACCTCCCCCCTCCCCTGGCCGATATGCATTTCCACTGGTTTTAACATGTGTCATTAATCAAGACCTATTTCCAAATTGTTGATAGTTGCATTGGTGTAGTACTTTCGATCTAACAAATTATCTTTTATCTCAGCATTAGTGAAAAATTGAAAATGTTACAATTCATTTGAATTATAACTTTTTCCTCTTTCATAAGAAAATATCACTAATGAACATTTTCTTTAAAGTCCATTAAAGCTAGGCAGCCCTTTCTTAAATATAGGTGCAAATAGAGCTTCACATAGTATAGACCTTATGTGATTATTAACCTACAGGTTCTTAACCTCAGGTTGATGACCTTGATTTTTATTTTTATTTACTTATTTTTTTAAAACCCTTACCTTCCGACTTAGAATCAATATTGTGTACTGCTTCCAAGACAGAAGAGCAGTAAGTGCTAGATAATAGGGGTTAAGTGACCTGCCCAAGAACGCACAACTAGGAAGTACCTGATGTCATCTTTGAACCCAGGACCTCCTATCTCTAGACCTGACTATCTACTGAGCAACCTCATTCCTCCTCCTCCTCCACTTAATAAATTATCATTGGGGGCAGCTAGATGGTTTTCTCCAGGCCTGGAGGTCCTTGATTTTAAAAAATATTTTGATAACTATTTCAATATAATTTATTTCCTCTTTAATTCTATGTATTTGATCTTATGCACTTAAACATCTTTCTTCCATAGGGGTCCAAACTGCCAAAGGGGTCCATGACACCAAAAAGGTTGTCTTCCCATTCTCTTAGATAGTGCTGGCAATATACTTTCTGTGCTTGTTACAGTGATGGATCTTTGCGTGACTGACTCCTGAATGCCAGATAATCCAGGTTTTGCATAACTTCTCACAAACACATGTATTAAATAAAACTAGGTATACCTGTATTTGCAGATCCAGCTTTGCATTTTAAAATTTTTTCCATTTCATTGATGTGTTCAAGTTTATATTTCATCATCCTTGAAAAGCATCTACTATGCATTTTCTTGTGTATATCATTATGGTAGGTCTTATATAAGACAGACTAAGCACAAATAGTCTCTACCCTCTGGGAACTTACGAGTTAAGGCAAAGGTAGATGTGGAAAGATCAAAGGATATGTGTGTGTGCATGTGTATATGGGTATGTATGAGTATATACACACACATACACAAAGGAGCTAACACTGAGAGTTATAAAGGATTACTATTATCTACAAAAGAACAACCGAATTCTGTGGAATGGTAGAATAATACTGGAAGTTATATAATTCGACAGTAGGATCCAGTTGGCTGATATCACTAACTTTCTCATTTTCCAAAGAAGTCTTCATGGAGACATAGTGAAATTAGGGGTTTCTTCCTTGTGTAAAAGAAAAGAGACATCTGAAAAAAAAAAAACAGACAGAAAGGGCAATCTTACCAAAGAGTACAGTCCCTCACTGAAAATACTCAGAGGCAAGAGTCTAGGAAAAGAGAACCTTAAATAATGTTTGATTTTTCCCAGTTCGTTTCTAACTTCGACTCGACTTTGAGGAGAGAAGAGAGGAAAGGAGAGGAGAGGAGAGGAGAGGAGAGGAGAGGAGAGGAGAGGAGAGGAGAGGAGAGGAGAGATGGGGAGAGATGGGGAGAGGAGAGGAGAGGAGAGATGGGGAGAGGAGAGGAGAGGAGAGATGGGGAGAGGAGAGGAGAGGAGAGGAGAGGAGAAGGGAGATGGATGAATGGGGAGATAGAAATAGGGATAGTGAGAGATAGAGATAAATAAATGTACAGATAGATAGTGAGATGTGGATAGATTCAGAAATAGAAATAAATTTATGTATAGAAATAGGGATTAGATCTATGATTCATTATTAAAGGGTACTCTTGAATGAGGAAAATTCCTCTACCCAAAGCAAGATGGCACCTTCTTTCCAACCTGTAGTTTTAGAGCACTAAGTGGCTTAGTGACTTGTCCAGAGCCACATAGCTGGTATCTGTCAAAGGTTATACTTCAGTTCATGTTTTTCTGGCATTCACAATGACATTCAGCTTCTGCATATGTATATAAGATACATTTTGCTCTGTCATCCAGAAGTAGTAATTGTTTAATTTAGCTACAATTGCATTTTCAAGGAAATTGTTCAATCAATAGACTCGTTTTGAAAAGCTGGTCAATTCTTTAGGCCCCCATGGGAAAAATGTTGAGAGAAGTGTCACCAGAATACCGGAATTCCATTAGGAGATATAGTATATGACCCTACTGAAAATAGAAAGTGACTCACCATAACAAAAAGTTATCATCCTTCCTTTCTTGTAGTTCTGTAGTTCTGTTGTAGACTGTTTCCTTTTTAAGTATTTTCATCCTTATGCAATTATAAAGTTTCATTATTATTGACTAGCTTGATATCTTCTTGTGTGGCTACTAGGCTGTGAATTTTTAAGAGAACATTAATTTTTTACTTTAAGAAAAGTACCTATATTTAATATTCATACATACATAATTTTTTAAAGCATGCTCAATCTCGACTTTGTACTTTTATTTGGATTTTAGAGAATTGATTGGTTGCACAATTTTGGACTTAAACTACTGTTTCTTTTTTGTTTAAAAAAAGAAAACGAAGGATATTATTTCCCTATTATTAACAATGTTTTCTCTCAAACTATATTAAACTAATGATATAGACATCTGGGGAGAATGGATAGATGTATGGGTACCTCAATCGTTAGCTTTTCAAAGCATAACCTTTTGCTCTTGAATCTTAAATCCACCTTAGTGCCATCTTATAGGCCTGAATCCTGAGGGGTAGAGCTAAGGCAGCCACATTGATAGCATGTGGTTTGCTGACTTAAGTCCGCTTTGTGGATTATTCAATGCCTGTACTCATGAGAAGATATTTGGAAGCTGGATTATCTAGAATCCAGAAGTCAGTCATTCTCAAATATCCAGTTCACTATAGAGCCTACAGCTGTTTTCTTCTTGGCTATAGTCCTTCCCTCTTGGTCCAACAAGTCTGCAGGGCAGCACATGATATTTCCAACACTCCGCAGATAATTCCTGGTATTTACAGGAGGATAAAGCAACTGTCCTCCTTGTTCATTACAGCTTTGTCCTTCATTCTAAGCCACCAGAGTTTCTTTTAAGCTATCCTCTTATACTGAAATTTTAATAACTTCTGAATATACAGCCTATAGTCAAAGAATTGAATAAGCAGAAAATTCTTTGTGTTTCTACCTAGAAAGACATAATTTTCTCCTTTGGAAATTATTCCAATTTTTAAAAAAATTTCAACCTAGTGATCTTCTTTGACTCTTTACTCTCTTTTAGCATCATAATCACTGCCATATTGAATTAGTTGCCAAGTCTTCTTATTTATACCTTCATAATATCATATATATATATACACACACACACACCTAGGTGCTGGCCCTCATCTTCCACAACTTTTTGATTCTCTTTTTCCTTTAGGTACATTTTTCCTTTCAAGTAATTCTTCTCTTCTTCTAATTTTTTGCTCCATTTTCCAGCAAGTCAATTCTGGCTTTGATTGCCTGTGCCTCTGTTTCCAAATGAACTGTTTTGCTTTTCAGGCTACTATTTTATTTTTGTCATTTTTCTTCAACCGGCCTTGTTTGATTTTTAAATTCTTTTTTGAGCTCCTCCAAAACCTGCATTCAATTCCCTGGGTTTTTTGAGGCTTTGCTTGATGTTTCTTGGATCTTGTCCTTATCCATTGGTTCTGTTCTTTGGTTCTTATCCTCAAAGAAGTTTTTAATTGTAGCTTTTCTTTTCTCTTGTTTACTCATTTTCTTTACTAACCACCACCCCACCACCCTGCCACCCCAGCCCTATGGACTATATAGACTTATCTCTCTGTTGATTTACTGAACCAGAATCTTCTCTTTTCTCAATCCTCTGCTGATATAATGGATTCAGCCAGTTGAGCTAACCTGTTGAGCTAGCCTCCTCTGGGGCAAATTTGTAGGCTAGCTCAACGGGTTAGCTCAACTGGCTGAATCCATTATATCAGCAGAGGATTGAGAAAAGAGAAGATTCCTCCCTGCCAGTCCTTGTTAGAGCCCTGGACCATATGTGATGGGTAGGAAGATGAACCCTTGCCACTACAATCTCTAGGTCTTATACAGACTGCCTGGTCTTACTGCAGGTCTCAGCACTGGGTTGAGGAGGGTGTCTCCCTTTTCCTGTGAAAAGACACACTGTGCCAACCTTTCAAGTTGTTTTCAGTAGGAGAATCTCATGACTTCTTCTTGTTAGGTTTGGATTTCTCTTTCCTTTGAAGTGAAATATAAATATTGCTTTGGAAGGATTACAGGAGAGGGCATTGAGATTTCTCCACTGAAATCCACAATTCTGTGTCCTTTTTCTCTGGTTAGGAGAACCAATGGAGAAAAGGGGACAGATAAATACAATGCAGACACAACAATTGATTAAATGTAGGANGGAGAGGAGAGGAGAGGAGAGGAGAGGAGAGGAGAGGAGAGGAGAGATGGGGAGAGATGGGGAGAGGAGAGGAGAGGAGAGATGGGGAGAGGAGAGGAGAGGAGAGATGGGGAGAGGAGAGGAGAGGAGAGGAGAGGAGAAGGGAGATGGATGAATGGGGAGATAGAAATAGGGATAGTGAGAGATAGAGATAAATAAATGTACAGATAGATAGTGAGATGTGGATAGATTCAGAAATAGAAATAAATTTATGTATAGAAATAGGGATTAGATCTATGATTCATTATTAAAGGGTACTCTTGAATGAGGAAAATTCCTCTACCCAAAGCAAGATGGCACCTTCTTTCCAACCTGTAGTTTTAGAGCACTAAGTGGCTTAGTGACTTGTCCAGAGCCACATAGCTGGTATCTGTCAAAGGTTATACTTCAGTTCATGTTTTTCTGGCATTCACAATGACATTCAGCTTCTGCATATGTATATAAGATACATTTTGCTCTGTCATCCAGAAGTAGTAATTGTTTAATTTAGCTACAATTGCATTTTCAAGGAAATTGTTCAATCAATAGACTCGTTTTGAAAAGCTGGTCAATTCTTTAGGCCCCCATGGGAAAAATGTTGAGAGAAGTGTCACCAGAATACCGGAATTCCATTAGGAGATATAGTATATGACCCTACTGAAAATAGAAAGTGACTCACCATAACAAAAAGTTATCATCCTTCCTTTCTTGTAGTTCTGTAGTTCTGTTGTAGACTGTTTCCTTTTTAAGTATTTTCATCCTTATGCAATTATAAAGTTTCATTATTATTGACTAGCTTGATATCTTCTTGTGTGGCTACTAGGCTGTGAATTTTTAAGAGAACATTAATTTTTTACTTTAAGAAAAGTACCTATATTTAATATTCATACATACATAATTTTTTAAAGCATGCTCAATCTCGACTTTGTACTTTTATTTGGATTTTAGAGAATTGATTGGTTGCACAATTTTGGACTTAAACTACTGTTTCTTTTTTGTTTAAAAAAAGAAAACGAAGGATATTATTTCCCTATTATTAACAATGTTTTCTCTCAAACTATATTAAACTAATGATATAGACATCTGGGGAAAATGGATAGATGTATGGGTACCTCAATCGTTAGCTTTTCAAAGCATAACCTTTTGCTCTTGAATCTTAAATCCACCTTAGTGCCATCTTATAGGCCTGAATCCTGAGGGGTAGAGCTAAGGCAGCCACATTGATAGCATGTGGTTTGCTGACTTAAGTCCGCTTTGTGGATTATTCAATGCCTGTACTCATGAGAAGATATTTGGAAGCTGGATTATCTAGAATCCAGAAGTCAGTCATTCTCAAATATCCAGTTCACTATAGAGCCTACAGCTGTTTTCTTCTTGGCTATAGTCCTTCCCTCTTGGTCCAACAAGTCTGCAGGGCAGCACATGATATTTCCAACACTCCGCAGATAATTCCTGGTATTTACAGGAGGATAAAGCAACTGTCCTCCTTGTTCATTACAGCTTTGTCCTTCATTCTAAGCCACCAGAGTTTCTTTTAAGCTATCCTCTTATACTGAAATTTTAATAACTTCTGAATATACAGCCTATAGTCAAAGAATTGAATAAGCAGAAAATTCTTTGTGTTTCTACCTAGAAAGACATAATTTTCTCCTTTGGAAATTATTCCAATTTTTAAAAAAATTACAACCTAGTGATCTTCTTTGACTCTTTACTCTCTTTTAGCATCATAATCACTGCCATATTGAATTAGTTGCCAAGTCTTCTTATTTATACCTTCATAATATCATATATATATATACACACACACACACCTAGGTGCTGGCCCTCATCTTCCACAACTTTTTGATTCTCTTTTTCCTTTAGGTACATTTTTCCTTTCAAGTAATTCTTCTCTTCTTCTAATTTTTTGCTCCATTTTCCAGCAAGTCAATTCTGGCTTTGATTGCCTGTGCCTCTGTTTCCAAATGAACTGTTTTGCTTTTCAGGCTACTATTTTATTTTTGTCATTTTTCTTCAACCTGCCTTGTTTGATTTTTAAATTCTTTTTTGAGCTCCTCCAAAACCTGCATTCAATTCCCTGGGTTTTTTGAGGCTTTGCTTGATGTTTCTTGGATCTTGTCCTTATCCATTGGTTCTGTTCTTTGGTTCTTATCCTCAAAGAAGTTTTTAATTGTAGCTTTTCTTTTCTCTTGTTTACTCATTTTCTTTACTAACCACCACCCCACCACCCTGCCACCCCAGCCCTATGGACTATATAGACTTATCTCTCTGTTGATTTACTGAACCAGAATCTTCTCTTTTCTCAATCCTCTGCTGATATAATGGATTCAGCCAGTTGAGCTAACCTGTTGAGCTAGCCTCCTCTGGGGCAAATTTGTAGGCTAGCTCAACGGGTTAGCTCAACTGGCTGAATCCATTATATCAGCAGAGGATTGAGAAAAGAGAAGATTCCTCCCTGCCAGTCCTTGTTAGAGCCCTGGACCATATGTGATGGGTAGGAAGATGAACCCTTGCCACTACAATCTCTAGGTCTTATACAGACTGCCTGGTCTTACTGCAGGTCTCAGCACTGGGTTGAGGAGGGTGTCTCCCTTTTCCTGTGAAAAGACACACTGTGCCAACCTTTCAAGTTGTTTTCAGTAGGAGAATCTCATGACTTCTTCTTGTTAGGTTTGGATTTCTCTTTCCTTTGAAGTGAAATATAAATATTGCTTTGGAAGGATTACAGGAGAGGGCATTGAGATTTCTCCACTGAAATCCACAATTCTGTGTCCTTTTTCTCTGGTTAGGAGAACCAATGGAGAAAAGGGGACAGATAAATACAATGCAGACACAACAATTGATTAAATGTAGGAAATGGAGTTGAGAAAGGAAAGAGCCAAAGGTAACTCCAGGGCTTTAGTTGTAGGTAGTAGTCCCATCAACACTAGAAAACTTTGAAGAAGGAGAAGGAAAATAATGGATTAAATTTGAAACATTATTTGATGGGCTGGATGGATGCAGGTACAAATTCAATTTAATAAGCATTTATTAAGTTTCTGCTATATTTTGGGCTCTATGGTTGGCACTGGGGCTATAAAGACCAAAATAAAAATAGTTCTTGGACTTATGAAACTTATATCTTACTGGGGTAGGAGTGGGGGGAAAGAAAACATGTACACAGAAAAGTAAATATGAAATAAATAGAAAGAAAATATAATGTAATTCTTAAACCCTTACCTTCCATCTTAGAATCAACAATGTGTATTTATTCCAAGGCAAAAAAGTGGTAAGGCCTAGGCAGTGAGAGTTAAGTGACTTGCCCAAGGTCATATAGCTAGGAAGTGTCTGAGGCTAGATTTGAACCCAGTTCCTCTAGGCTGTCCCCAAATATAATGTAATTTTGTTGGGGAAGAAACACTAACAATCTATAAGGTCAGAAAACATGTCATTTAGAAAATGGTATTTGAGTTGGGCCTTGAAAGAATTTTTGCATTCTAAGAGATAGAGGTGGGAAGGGAATTCAATTTAGGCATCAGGTACAGCTTGTGCATATGCACAGAGGCTGGCAATGGAAGGTTACTATAGCAAGTAGGTCAATTTGATGAAAACAGCCAAGCCTGTGAAACCAATTAATGTGAAATTGGAGAAGAAAAGAGAAGTTGGGGCCAAAATGACAAAATGAAGGGTTTATATTTGATCCTAGAGACAGTAGTCCAGAAGGTAGGTGATAAACAACAGAAATAGTCTGGTAGTCCCTGTGAATCTAGTCACATGGATAGAAGGAGATAGATGTGAGCTATGGTGTGGAAGTGAAATTATCAAGGCAACAATTGATTAGATATGTCAGTGAGGATACCTTCAAGGCAGTGAAGATACCTTCAAGACTTTGAACACGAATGAATGAAAAGATGGTAGTAACTCTGATATAAGAAAAGAAGCTCAGAAGAATGGATTTAAGAGGAAATAAAATAAGTTCTGATTTGGAAATGTTAAGTTTGAAGTGCCCATGGGACAGACATTCAGGTGAAAATGTCTATCAAGTAGGTAAAAAAAAATGTTTGTCGAACGAACGAATAAAATGGATGAATTCAGGGGAAAGATTGGGCTATATTGAATTATATTCAACACATATTTTCTCTTCACAGCAGTCTGGTATTTGTGAATCCAGGGGCACAACTACATCTTACTAGGATGTGAAGAAAATGTATTTGTGTATGTGGAAAGGAGAAGGAGGGGGGAGTGTTATAAACTATATATAGCTGAGACCAATCATAAGCACAACCCATGTTATTTACTTCTCCTAGAATAGGTTTAAAACACTAATTATCCCTTCCAGCTATTATCACTCCCTCTTCCTTTCAGCTCCAAACCTACATTCTAGTCCATGCAGCTTTCACCCTCTGGTCAAAGATTAATTCACCCTTTTTGGCACTGGAGAATTGGTAGAACTTTATATGCTGGATGGAACATTAGAAATAACCCTATTCCAACCCTCCACATTTTCTATGTAAAGGAATTGAGGCCTTCGGAGTTTAAGTGACATGTTCAGCTGGTTTTCAGTCATTTCAGTCATGTCCAACTCTTCCTGACCCCTGAGCCAAAGATCACTTCTTGCCAAAGATACTGGTGTGGTTTGCTATTTCCTTTTTCAGTTCATCTTACAAATGAGGAAACAAAGGCAAACAAGGTTAAGTGATTTGTCATGGGTCACATAGCCAGTAAGTATCTGAGGCCAGATTTGAAAGATGAGTATTCCTGATTCCAAACCCAGTGCTCTATTTATCCACAGCACTATCTAGTTGCCCTGATGTGTCCAGTATTTAGTGCCTATTTTTTATATACTAGACCCTGTGGGAGGCACAGGCAATTCAAAGACAAAAAGAAAGTAGACTTTGCTTTCAAACAATTTATGTTCTATCAGAAAAAAAACAAAAACATGTAAATATATAAATATGTAATTACTAATAAGAGGCACCACCAAGGTCATAAAAGCTTTATTTATTTGAACTAAGCTTTCAAGAAAGCTAGGCTTTTCTGAGAGGTGACGGTGAGGAGGCAGTGCATTCCAGACATAGGAGACAATCTGGGCAGGGGCATAAAGATAGGAGATATCAGTCAATCAACATTTATTAAGCACCTGGAATGTATCAGGTACAATGGTAAGTGCTAAGGATTGTAAAAAATAAAATTAATATATAATGATAACTTTTAAAATATTATGGTTTTTGTAAGATTTATTAGTAATCACTAGAAAATAATACATGTGCCATGCTAGCTTAGGTTGTTCAAACAGCCCACTCCACCATGCCCATACTGCCATAGGAAGGAAAGAGAACAAAGAACACTAGCCCCTCAATTTTATCCTCCTGTCTACTTCAGTGCATAATGACAGGAAGCCAGTGGGCGCATGGGGGATTTAGTTCAAAAACCCCAAAGTTTCCCATAATATATTCCCCCCCTGAGATCCATGGAAGATGAATCTCTCCAATGGATCTTGTAAACATAACCAACTTTTAAATTACAGTAATTTGGGTATAAAAAGAAAAAAGGACAAAACCAATGATCCAATGATGGCTAGGCGCATTGACAAAAAGCCAGTTAGGGGGGCAGTCCCCTTTGGCATAAGAGTGTACATTCAAAACAAATGTATTCAACCCCCCACAGTTCAATCAACTGCACCCCAAAGTCCATTGTGGATCTTCTTGATGCAGTGTAGGGGGGTCTACAGGTATCTTCATGGTATCTTCTTCCAAACAGTTCACATTCTGGATTTGGGGAGGTAGCAAATTTCTTATCCAAAATTACTCTCAAAAGAATTTATTATAGGATAATAACATTCCCCCCTGAGGAGGATAACAAATCATGTCCAACTCTTCCTGACCACTGACCCAAAGATCACTTCTTGGCAAAGATACTGGAGTGTTTTGCTGAGGAGGATGGTGACAAACACCCAGATCAGCTAAGGATACATGACTGAGTTATGGGGCTGTAGGAATCAATTGGTCAAGGGGGTGTATGGATCGATTGGCAAAAGAAATCCAAAAACATCAAAAAATCCAAATAAGAGAGAAAAAATAACTTGTGGATGAAATATAAAATGTCAAAGACTTATGTGTAAAAATGTAGGTAAAGGAAAAATAAACTTATAACAGGTCCTTGAATCAAGACCCAATTAAAGTGATTTCTATCCCACAAGTCTGTAGGACAAAATACAGTAATATTGCACTTACCCATTGGCAGCCAAGACTACATGAAGTTGCCATACTATGAAAGATAGAAAAGGGACCAGATTTTTGTGTGAAAGAGAAGTGTCATTCCCTGGTCAGATTTTACCTTCACTCTCAGGGATAGAGGAAACCAGGATGATAGCCAACCTTCAGTACTTGACTAGGATGTAAGGCTGGCCTCTAACATATGTCAGAACAGTTGCAACCTCAAACCCCAAACACTAGGTTCAAGTCCTTTAGTATTGGCATAGAAGTTCATCAATCCTACCAGGATTGGTTTGGTACTTTTTTGACCTTGTGCACTAGGCACTGTGCAGATTCTCATCAATCCCAATGGGACTGGTTGATCTCCTTGACCTTGTGCTTCTTTGCACCGTACAGTGGCTCTTTTTTTCCCTTCTCCTGGAATCAGGCACAATCATTTATCACAATCCCATAACATTTATCAATAAATGGCAGGTTTCCATAGTCTAAAGCTTTTGGGTATGCATTAATATTATAGCAAATATATACATATACACATAGGTACATATACATATTAAACTTATATTACTGCAAATTCAAAAAAGATATTGATAATGTGTTCAAGTACAAAAATGAGAGAAAAAAGAAACTCAAAACTTTATGCACATTACAAGGGAAAAGAATAATGAAAAGGGTGTTTTAAAAACCAAAAATATATTGCTTAGTATCAGTGACATACTGTGTCAGCCAAGGAGAGGTAGAACACAAAGGCTTCTCACCCAAAATGAGATCCATTTCTTTTAAACTCGCCCATGAACTACTGTGAGTGCAAATGATTTTTCACAAAGAGTTTTATAAAACAGGAGCATAACAAACAGATGCCAAAGTACCAAAATTCCCCAAAATTATAACAACACATTTAATGACAATAGCAAACAAACCCATTATTATATAGGATTCGCATGAGTTTCTATATAGCCATTTGCTGTGTGATATTTTAAATATCTATGAACTGAGCAAATCTTTTAACATTGGCTGAAATATTTTTAACAAAATGTATTACTGCCATCATCCAAATGTGGAAGGGGAGCCCAGAAAAAACACAAAGCTGATGAAAACCTTTTTGGTCTAAAAATGTCACCAAAAATTTAGATCATTCTGGTAGAAAGGTAGAGTAAGCTGAAGAATTACAAATATAAAAAAAAATTTCAAAGCTACTAGCCTTCACAGAGAAAATCCTTCACAACTCCCAGATGAGATTATAACCCATCACAGGGTAACTAAGCCTCTTGGGCACCTTGCTCCCTCTCTTATGGGACTGTAACAGTTTATAGACCTGTCTCCAATATGTCCCACCCATTTCACATGGAGCCAAGGACTAAATAGTGAAAATCACTTCATATTTCTCATCCATTACATTTTTAACAAATGCAGAAGTGGGGAAATAAAATAGTGTCATTGCACATCTCTTCAACTACAAATGGACCCTTATCTCTTGTTACAAACAACTCAGAGGCAGGAAAATGATACTCAATATCTAAAAATCACTTCTGAAGACTCCTTAAAATTGCTTTAAATTCTTAAGTCATTAAATTCTCCAAAGGTTGTATACAGTTGTCAAAACAAAATAAAAAGCTATTAAGGCAAGATGTGATCTCATGAAAGGGTTCATATAAGTTGACTATGAACTTTCACAATAATATTTGCTCTAGTACAGTCATGGGAAGGTAAGAGAACTTGGAACACCAGCCCCTCAATTTTATCCTCCTGTTTACATCAGTGTGTAATGACAGGAAGCCAGTGGGCTCATGGGAGGTATAGTTCAAAGACCCTAAAATTTCCCATAACACAGGATACAAATAAGAAAAAGACAGTCCTTGCCTTGAGTTGCTTATAACATATTGGGGGTGGGGGTGGGGGTGGGGAAATAACAAACAAAAGGAACTGAAAAGAGGGATGAGGTGGAGGGCGTAGAGAATACTAGACTCAGGGGCATGATGGAGAAGTCAAAAGTCCCAAAATAATGCTGTCAGGTAAGATATAGAATGTTATGAAGCTAGGCTCCCTCCTTAAATGGAAGCATTAGAGTTCATAGCCTCAGCCTCCAATCAGAGGGACAGAGAGTAGTGATAAAGTGGAATTCCAAGCTGATGGGATCTTGCAGGATGATTTCTCCAATAAAAAACTTCCTGGGATATTTTGGAGACTTCTCAGAAGGTGGATGGACACATTAATGGCATGAGGAAAAGCCCAGATACCCATTTGTAATGTAGCTTCTATTAGGATGGAGGAAGGGGGGGTGAGGAAAGCCACTTGTCTGTGAGAGGTTATCAATAGTCCTTTGTGACTCTAAGGTCTAATGGAAGTAATTAACTCTCCACAAAATCTTTTCCAATTTTTCTCTTCCCTCTTTTAAGTTTTCCATACCTTCACATTAATGCTCTCTCTGAAATGGGAACCTCACCTCTTACTTTACTGAGAAATTTAAGGCTTTTCAACATGATTTCCCACTTCTTCCATTATCTTTATCTCAAAACTCCTTGCCATCATCCTGCCCTGACATCCTATACTTGCTTCTCTTAGAGACTAGAAATAATCTATTACAATGAGATCCCCTGTCCTTCGCCAAGACCTGTCTACATGTCCCCTTGATCCCATTCCCTCCAGGGTCTTCCAGCAGATTTCAATTTCAATTACACTCATACCCCTTCAAACTCTCCCTAGCCACTGATTCCTTCCCTACTCATTCCAAACAATCCCAAGTCTCCACAAGCTCTTCATTAGACCCTACCATCCCATCAAACTATCATCCAATATCTCTCCTCCCTTTTTCAGTCAAACTGAGAAAAAAGAATCTATCTGTATTTACTGACTCCCCTTCCTCACCTCTATCATTTATTCCTCAACCTTTTTCCATCTGACTTTTGGCCCTGCTTCTGAACTAAAATTATTCTCTCCAAGGTTACCAATGATCTCTTAATTATAACATCTAATGGCTTTTTTTTTCAATATTCACCCTTCTCAATCTACCTGCTTCATTTGACACTGTTGGCTAGCCCCTCCTATCTAGGCTTTCATGACATTATTTTCCCCTGGTTCACCTCCTACTTGCCTAACTGTTCTCTCTCAGTCTCAATTTGTTGATTCATCATCCTGATTAGATCTTCTAAATGTGGGTGGTCTCTAAAGGTCTGCTCTACA
Source organism: Gracilinanus agilis (assembly GCF_016433145.1). Taxonomy (NCBI): domain Eukaryota; kingdom Metazoa; phylum Chordata; class Mammalia; order Didelphimorphia; family Didelphidae; genus Gracilinanus; species Gracilinanus agilis. The sequence continues at coordinate 355,133,003 of NC_058130.1, read as the reverse complement.
CCTCTTACTCCTCTCTCTCATATTCTCATTAGTTCCCATGGGTTTAATTATCATCTGGAGGCAAATGTCAGAGATTTTTTTCAGTCCCTTCAATCTCACACTATCAATTGTTTATTTAGACATATCAAACTTGATATCCTAGAAACATCTCAAATTCAAAGCATGCAAAATTGTACTCATTACCTTTCCCCAAAAACCATATTCAATTATCTGGGACGAGATGGATGCCACCTTGACTGACAGGGATGGCAGTTGAGAGACTCAGATGTTCCTAGGTGCCTTGAGCCAGGGGCAAATGTTGGTTGGCCTCACCTTATAAATAAATAGCCCTCACAACCACTTTGAGGGAGGTCTCTGGACCGAAGTCTCTGGTCTCTGAAGTCTCTGGACTCAGAGGCTGAGAACTGGAGATCAGAGATCTCTGCCAACCTCTGTGGTTCAATCTGAGCAGTGGGTGCCTGGAAGGGTGATTTGAAGGGTGGTTGAAGGGTTGCTGGGTGGTTTAAGAAGAAGAGGGCAGGAATAAACCTGAATCTATTTTCTTTTTTTTTTTTAATAAACCCTTAATTTCAGTGTATTGTCTCATAGGTGGAAGAGTGGTAAGGGTGGGCGATGGGGGTCAAGTGACTTGCCCAGGGTCACACAGCTGGGAAGTGGCTGAGGCCAGGTTTGAACCTAGGACCTCCTGTCTCTAGGCCTGACTCTCACTCCACTGAGCTACCCAGCTGCCCCCCTGAATTTATTTTCTGATAGACTGTGAGAGCTAGTGAATCACCAACACTGGTGATAAGAGAGCTGAGATAATAAATACCATCAATACATCTGCAGCAATAGCCTCCCTATTCTCTGGCTTGGCTGTGGCCAGGTCTGGGGGGAGGTAGGGAAGAGGTGAAATCTCCAGCCTCCACCTGATCAATAGCCTCCAGTACTGATTGTTAATTAGCCTATAGATAATAGATCAATAGTGTTTCCAATCCCCAATTCTTGATCTTGTTATCCTTTCCCTATTTATAGATAAAAGAGTGTTCAACAACAAGTACCTTCCTGAGTGGTCTTTCTATCACTGCCCTTGGGAAGGGAGTCAAACGCAGTCAGTTATCCAAGTTATCCAAGGCAGATCAATAGCCCAATCCTAATTTATCCAACCCCAGGTTGGACCTGAAAGGTTACCCATCTATATAACCTCTTGAGGGTCCTTACTTGGGCAGCTGTTAGAAGAAGGGGATAACTTGTAGCAGCAGTCAGGGTAATAGGAGTAGGTGTTCCTCTAACCAATTGCAGCTGAGGAAATCATAGATAGATACACATCATCACCATCACTATATCTCTATATCTCCCTTGTACCCTATATATTCCTATAACAATGTGTCAGATATTTTTTCAGTCCCTTCAATCTCACACTATCAATTGTTTATTTAGACTTATAAAACTTGATATCCCAGAAACATCTCAAATTCAAAACATGCAAAATTGTACTCATTACTTTTTCCCAAAAATCACCCCTTTGTTAGTTTTGTGAAAGGTGCCACTGCCCTTCTAGGTTGGTAATTTTGTAACTATTCTGGATTCTACCATTCTCTCCTGACACATATCGAATCAGTTGCAAAATCTTATCATTTCTACCTTCAGAATATCTCTCCCATTTGACCTTTTCTCTCTCACACACCATTCTTCTAACAGCCTCTTGTTTGATCTCCTTGTACCTCCCCACTTTGTTCTGTGCTATATTTTGCTGCCAATGTGATTTTCCTTAAATATAGATCTGACCATGTCACTCTGCTATTCAATAAATGCCAGTGGCTTCCTAATGCTTCTAGAATCAAAAATAAACTCTTCTATTTGGTTTTTAAAGCATTTTCCAACCTGGCTCCATGCTACTTTCCTGGCTTATTAGACATTACTCTCCTTCCTGTACTCTGCAATCTAGCCAAAGCTAGCCTTCTCTCTGTTTCTCATAGTGTTCTGTCTCTCCCAGCTTCCACCTCATAGAATCCCCCTCTTCTAATCAGGCACAGCTCCAGCACTGCCTGCTACAAGAAACCTTTCCTGGTCCCGTCAGTCCTTATGCCTTCTGTTTCAAACTATCTTGTGTTTAGCTACTTTGTACTTAAATGGGTAGAGTCTTGGACCTGGAGTTAGGAAGATTTGAGTTCAGATCCAGCCTCAAACATTTACTAACTGCGTGACCCTGGGGAAGTCACTTAACCTCTGTTTGGCTTAGTTTCCTTATCTGTAAAAGGGGGATAATATTAGCACCTGCCTCCCAGAGTTGTTATGAGGATCAAATGAAATAATAATTGTAAAGCTTTTAGTTAGCACAGTGCCTAGTACTTAGTAAAAGCTAAATAAATGCTGGCTCTGTCTTTTGTCTAGTTTTTTTTTAATGTAAGCACTTTGTGAATAGTGGTCGTTTTATTTATTGTTTTTATATAACCAGAGCTGAGCACTGAACATTGTTGTTGTAGTTCAGTCATGTCAGCTTTTCAAGATCCCAGAAACCATAGAACCCCAATACTGCCTATGAAGTTTTGTTGGCAACAATACTGGACTTGTTTACCATTTATCCTTCTTCAGTGGATAATAAAGTTTGAAAGGTTGGATTTGAACTCAGGTCTTTCTGGCTTCAGATCCAATGCTCTATCTACTGGGCCACCCAGCTATCTCCTTGTGGCACATTAAAAGGTATTTACTAAATACTTGTTGATTGACATTCCCAAGTGTCCCTCTCTCCAATTTAATGCTTCTTTTTGTCTATTGTCTTCCCCTTCAGATTATAAACTCATTGAGGGCAAGGACTGTCTTTATTTTTACTAATTAGCTCCAGGGCATAGCAAGGTGCCTGGCACATAGTAGGCACTTGTTAAATGTTTATTGGATTGGATCAATTTGATTATCAAAGAGGAAACAAAGTAGATGAAGGTGATCTTGTTTCTTTCAGACTCTAAAATGTATTATAAATATATTATATATAAATTATAAAATCAAAACTATTTGATTTGGAATCAAAAATATATATAGAATATAGGCTCAAATGAACAGATTATTATATATTATATATAACATATATATAACAGTCTATTATATCAGATATCTAACCAAAAAGGTGAGCATCTGATAGACTTGTAGAAAATAAAGAAGATCTAATATTTTTTAAATGTACTTGTAAAATTGGCTAGCACTGGGGCCATAAACAGATTTAGGTTCACATCTCATGCCATATACCTCAGTAGATTACAACTGGATCATAGACTTAAACATAGTTTTTTACTACAAAAACTAGAATAAATAAAATATAATATCTCAAACATGGAGAGAAAGTTACTGGGGCAAGATGGAGATATTTGATGACAGTAAAATAAATATATATGATAAAAACAATATAATTAAAAGAATTATCTCAAGATTCATCCATATGAGGCAAATCTGATGTTCAATATATATATAAAGAACCTTTAAACATTTACAAAATCAGTTCCCATTCTCCAAAGAATAAATGGTCAAAGGCTATATGAAACAATTTTCAAATTTTCAAAAAGTTTTATTGATATTAAATATATCCACTCTCAGTTTGCCCCTACCAACCCATAGAACCTTTTTTTATCACCAAAAAAAACCCTGTTAGTCAAAACAAACAACACAGTGATAACCTCAGATAGCTTGTGAAACATTAGGCAATCAGCCCATTCCAATTCTCTACCTAGAAGATGAAGATGGAAACTGAAATTGTTAATAATAAGCTTTTTTTTAATGTTCCAACTCGCTAAAATCAAAGAGATACAAATCAAAACTGCTTTGAAGTGTTCTCTCACATCCATCGAATTGGTAAAATATAATTGAAAGCAATAAAACTCAATATTGGCAAGGTTATAAAGAAATGGACCTATAAAGTAGCAGAACAATTTGGAAAGCATCCTGTCAGTATGCAGCAGGAGTCACAAAAACAGTTATACCCTTTAAAAGAAGAAAGAAGAGTTATCCAATTCATCTTTTTTTTTTTACTTTTTTTTAATTTTTAATTTTTAGAAAAATTTTCCATGGTTACATAATTCATGTTTTTACTTTACCCTTCACCCCTTCAATCCCCCCTCCCCCGAAGCCAACTCACATTTCCACTGGTTTTAACATGTGTGGTCAGTCAAGACTTATTTACATATTATTAATAGTTACATTGGTGTGGTCTTTTCAGGTCTACATCCCCAATCATGTCCTCATCAACCCAAGTGTTCAAGCAGTCATTTTTCTTATGCTTTTCCACTCCTGTAGTTCTTCCTCTGAATGTGGGTTGCGTTCTTTTCCATAAATCCCTCAGAATTGTCTTGGGTCATTGCATTTCTGCTAGTGCAGATGTCCATTACATTCGATTTTACCACAGTGTATCAGTCTCTGTGTACAATGTTCTCCTGGTTCTACTTCTTTCACTCTGCATCAGTTCCTGGAGGTCATTGCAGTTCACATGGAATTCCTCCAGTTTATTATTCCTTTGAGCACAATAGTATTCCATCACCAACATATACCACAATTTGTTCAGCCATTCCCCAAAGAGATCATAGATAAACAGACTTGCACAAAAATATTTATAGCTGCGCTCTTTGTGGTGGCAAAAAACTGGAAATTCACCTTGACATTAAATAAATGCTAACATATTGTATCACAGTTACCCAATGCCTTTTATGTGGCAAATATTGTGTTGATTTTTAAACCTGTCAAAGATAATTATCAGGGATGTAGAGATGCAAGAAAGTTATAAAACAAAAGAGCCATTAAAAGATATTAATGATGGCATTAATCATAATTGAAAAGTGAAAACAAAAAACAAAATTAGAAGCAACTTAAAAATCTAGTAACAGTGGCTAAAAAAACTAGTGGCACCCAAGAGAATGGGAATAGACCTATATCGCAGCTAACTGGGGGGCTGAGGCTAGCAGATCTCTTAAACTGGAGAGTTCTGAGGTATAGCTGGCTAAACTAAGTGGTATCCTCACTATGTTCAGAATTAATATGGTGAGCCCTCAGTAGTGGGAAGCCACTAGCTTACCTAAGGAGGACAAAGCAGCCCAGGTCAGAAACAGAGCAGGCCAGTTTCCATGCCCTTCACTAGCAGAATCAGGCTGGTGGGAGGATGCTGTACTTCCTCGGTTTAGTGGATTGAGAGCCATGCCTAGAGAGGGGAGGTCCTAGGTTCAAATTTGACCTCAGACACTTCCCAGCTATGTGACCCTGGGCAAGTCACTTGACCCCCATTGCCTAGCCTTACCACTCTTCTGCCTTAGAGCCAATACACAGTATTGACTCCAAGATGGGAAATAAGGTTAAAAAAAAAAAAAAGAAAAGAGATTAGTTTTCAAAATAATAATAATAATTTAAATTGTAGCACATTGATATTATAGAATATAATACTATAGGGGGCAACTGGGTAGCTCAGTGGATTGAGAGCCAGGCCTGGAGACGGGAGGTCCTAGGTTCAAATCCGGCCTCAGACACTTCCCAGCTATGTGACCCTGGGCAAGTCACTTGACCCCCATTGCCCACCCTTACCAATCTTCCACCTATAAGTCAATACACAGAAGTTAAAGGGTTTAAAAATTAAAAAAAAAAGAATATAATACTATAATTAAGGTTGGCAAGCATAAAGAGCATACAGAAGCCTGGAGTGACCTTTATAAAAGTTTACAAACCAAGATAAAATGCAGAACCAGAAAAACAGAGTGCACACTGACTGAAACCAAAGAAGAGGAAATGAAAATGAAGAGACAAAGAAACTTGAAAGTGACATAGAGGGAGTGATGGATAAATTGTTATGACATTTTACATGATGAAATTAATTTATTTAAATGTTACTGGTTGATGAAGTAATTTTAATTGGTTGCACTAATGTTTAAAGTGAAACTGATAATGAATCTTTTTTTAATTAACAAAACAGCAGCATAAGACAGTATAAAATAAGGATCAAATGTGTGGTAAAAACAACCATCACTACAGGAAATCCAGAAGAACCACCCCTGATAGGCAAGTTTAGTGCACAGAATCACTACATCTGGAGGATCCTATATAAGGATTAAAAAAAATAATAATAAATGCTAACTGAAGAATAGCCATCTCTGGGTTATTCATCTGTAAATTTTTTGCAATAAATTCTTATTCTTCCCTCTGCATCCCTGCCCAGCCATCTCACCCCACCCTGACTTCCTTGTATCCATTTGTTCAGCTAATCTATGCTTGGACAACATTCTTATTTTAATATGCCCCAGAGCAAAACAAACTCCTCTAGTGGGGGTGCAGGTAGGGCTGGGGTAGAGAGCAAATAATTCAAGCAAAGGTAGCTATAATAGATTTTGGATTAGCTGCTGTGTGGGATTTCCAAGCCACTAATTAGTTCCATTTGCATGGATAGTTGAAAATTGATTATAATCTTAATTTGAAAACTAATGAAGCATTTTTGCTGACACCAGTGTGGTGACTAATAAGTTACTAAAAACAAAAGCAAACAAAAAAAAAACAAGCAGTGAAAGGTAGTAACCTCTGTTTTCTTCTACTTCTCAAAATAATTAATTAATAAATAAACATTTTAAACTTCTTTAGGGCTCTGTCCTAGCTAGACCAAACTGCATTGTCACTCCACTCCTAGAACAGCCACTAATTAACGCGTTGTTAGCACAAAACACTTTTAGGGAGTCACTAATGAATCATAGCACTTGAATTGAGCTGGCTGTACTTCAGCCCCAAACTATTTCTTGAATTTTTTCTTCTCCTTTTTCTTCTTTTTTTAAACCCTTAGCTTCCATCTTCGAATCAATATTGGTTATTGGTTCTAAGGCAGGAGAATGGTAAGGGCTAGGCAATGGGGGTTAAGTGACTTGCTCAGGGTCACACAGCTAGGAAGTGTCTAAGGTCACATTTGAACCCAGGACCTCCCATCTCTGGGCCTGACTCTCAATCCTTGAGTCTTTCATTCTTAAAAGCACCAAAGAATGTGAGTTATTAAATGGTAAAGCTCTCATTCATTCTTTCTCTCTGAGTCTTATTTCCATCCTCTATAAAATGAGATAACATATTTGTACTATGTAGTACCTGGGTTATAGGATTGTTAAACAAGGCACTTTTTAAAGCTTAAAATGATTTTAAATTATATAATATTTCCTCACAACAATCTCCTAGAATCAGTATTGTAAAAATCATCTCCATTTTATAGATTAAGAAAATGAAGCTTGGGGTGATTTTCTCAATATAGCACCCTCTCTTGAATTACTTTCCATACTTATACTCGCACTTGTGAGTTACATTCCCTAGCAAGTTCCTGACTTTTTTCAGGGTTCTAAGGGTAACTTTTGGGAACTATGTTCCTAATACTAGAGATCCTGAGTTCTCATTGGGTGGTTTCCTATTAACAATTATCCAGAATACTTAGTTAGCTTTTAGCAAAGTTATTTATAAGATGCTTTGATGGGTAGTACAAAATTTTCTCTCAAAAAGCCTGGGACTCTCCCAAAATATGCACAGGTCCATAGGAAGAGTTGGCTCAAACAATGATAGTAAGGCACACATGTAGGAAACACATAGGACAAAGAGGTAACTCACAACTCTTAATACTGGGAATCCTTTTTCCTCTCATTGAATCCTCTAGCAGTTCCCTTTGGATAGTGATCTTTGCTGAATAGTTCAGCAGCTGCTCCTTTCTTGAGTTGTGTAAAAATAATTATAGGCAAGCTACAAAAACAAAGGACAAAAACTAGGGATATAAAGGTTCAAAATTGTTTCTGATACTTTTGAAAGATGTAATCAAAAGTATCTTCAGTGATAAAGTGAGGTGAAGCTCATAGATGAACTTCCCTTCAGGGCCAGGCACAAGTAACTCTAAAGAGACTCTTGTTATAGAAAAATAAACTATTTATTTAAAATATATAAGGATAAAAAGGATTTCTAATTTAAGGGATTCTAACTTCAACCAAATAAAACTCCCTGGTTCCCCAAGGAACCGCTTCTCCTGTGTTTCACAGGCTACACTAATCCTCCCTGATCTGACTAACCCAAATTTATACTATTCTAAATAAAACTACCACTATTACCCTTAGAATTCTTAACTTCACCTTTAAGTTATACAAATAACAAAGGTTAGCTGGTTGAGACTCAACAAGAATCAAGTTAGGATTCTGAGCCTTAACAGACCAGGGTTTCTGTGGTCTTCTCAGAGTTAAATCAATCTATAAACAGTAACAAATAATCAATAGTGTTTTCCAAGTTGGAAAAGAAAACACTAAGCTCCTTCAAGTCTTCCACTCAAACAGAGAGAGAGAGAGAGAGAGAGAGAGAGAGAGAGAGAGAGAGAGAGAAAGGCAAATATGTTACCTTTTCTAGCCCTGAGAGAGAAAGTTCCTGTGTGTGACACTACCAACTGTCAGAGATCAACTGTCAAACTGCCACACTCAGAGAGTAACTGTCATAGAAAATGGGTTACAACTGCCAACATTTGAAATTAATACTCTCTCGGCTCTGTTTGAAACTCCAATTCTTCCTCAAGCCAGTTTCTCTACTTCTTATCTCTAAACTAATAAAACAATATTTATTTTCTAATATTGTTCTTGTAGTTGATAGTTTACACTTCTCTCCCTCAAGAAGGGTCATGCTTCCTGAAGTGCCTCTTTCTTTGGGTGATGGTTGCTCCATAGCCATGTTTGATCTCAGTGCTTTTCTTCTATTGCCACTCTGGGGACACTGTCTGCCACTGCCACCATTTAGAGCTGACTACCAATGAGACATACTAATGGGGCTTCCAGACCTTCCAAACTCACAAGGTACCATCCCTCTTACATTAGTTTACCTAATATTGGGGGGGGGGAGCAGTCATGAGCTCATAACCACATGGAGACCAGATAGAAGATAGGGAAGCCACCTTCTTAACAAGAAAGAAAACACTAAGAACTCAATAGCTTGCTTGTGTATAGTCCTTCATTGACCACCTTTTCTGACTGAACAGTCAATTAGATAACTCTTCATCATCTTACAACATATGCCTTTTTGTCACAAGTGGAACAGAAGTACGTTCCCCCAAGGTATCTGTGCATGATCTAAGGAATAGCTCCAGATGCCAGTTTACCCATATTTCACCAGAATTACAAAGCCTGTAAAGGTTTAGAGTCAAGATTCAAATTTGGGTCTTTAAGATATCTCCCGTCTCTCTTCAATTAGATTTGACCAAGCACAAAAACAATGGGAATTGGTAAAAAGATCTTAGCTGAGAAAGTTAGGAAGAGTCTTGCAAAAAGAGAGGGGAAATGAGACATATAAAATAGGAACAGCAAACCACAAAACATAACAGTGGAAGGAGATGATAGAGGGTAAGGGTAAAAAGTAGAGGAAGTGACAGGAGCGATAAATAAGGCAAGTTGGTGCAAAAAATTGGTGGAGACAACAAGCAAAATAATATAGAAAAGCTCTTTGCAAATGCCAACTCATTGAGGTCTGAGGGAAACAACAGGAGTAGATCAGTGGGACCAAACCTGTGGTTTCACTGGGGCAGAAAACTCCTCATGAGTGAGATCCCTTTACCAGTGCAGATTACCAGCTGCCACAACTTTTAGCCTTTAAGAGTTGACTGGGCCAGTGAGAGGTTAAGTGATTTTCAGAGAGACACACAGTCAATATGTCAGAGGCAGGATCAGAACCCAATTTCCCCCATTCTTGGACTAGATTCCAGACACTGGGCAATACTGCTTCAGTGTTAGCAAAAGCATAGTGCAGGTAGGAAGAAGAAGAAAGTTCCTGTGCTCTTAATAGCAAAGAAATTTGAAGTGGTCTAAGAGAAGGATTCCATTTTATACAAGATTTCTTATTCTATACTTTCAAGTATGCACTTACCATATCACTAAGAAAGATGTCCTACTGCTCTGTCAATGACTAGGCTAAATTTCTCTTTTTCCCATAGGCATGCTACACGGGAGGAGAATACTGGAAATTTCCTGATAACAATATTCCTGCTTTTACACTCTATCAGTCCTCAGTATATTGTTTAAAATGCCCTTCAGGTAAAAAAAAAAAATACTTAAGTCTGTGATTTCACCTACAGTACTTTACACACACACGTGCAATTGGTGAAATCTAATTTTTCAAAGTCAGCAGAATGTTACTTAAAAATATTGATAATATTGACAAAACAATCAGTTTTGAAGAAGACTGAAATAATGTCAGCCACTGGGTCAAAAAAAATCTTCAAAGGGGTCTCCTCCTTCAATTTGCTTTTGCTTCTTCAAGATATTGGCTTTAAATAGCAGAATGTCCACAAAAATCTTTTTTTAAATGCTCTAACTACATCGAAGAAGAAAAAATTGAACATTTTGATAAAATATCTACCCCAATGAGAGACAGCATAATGTAGTAGGTAGAGGTATGCCTTTGGGGTCTGGAAGACCTGGGTTTAAATTCTGCTTCTGATACCTATGCATTAAGTGACTATGAATAAGTCATTTAAGCTTTTAATGCCCCAGATAACTTTTTTAACTTCAAATTACCAATAAGTTGACAGTCTACATGGGTGAAGAGAATTTCCAACAGATACTTCCTGCATTGATGAAATCTTAGATCCTGATCAAATAAAGCTATTATAGCAATGAAAGGAAGTGTGATACAATGGATAGAGATGACTTCATAACCAAGAAGACCTGGGTACAAATTTTTCCTCAGACACACACTACTGGCATTTCATCCCTAGACAAGTTATTTCACATCTCATTGCCCCAGGCAATCTCTTAGACCAGTGATGGGCAAACTGCTGCCAGTGGGCCAGATGGGGGGGAGTGTAATGGGGCGGGAGGGGTGGGGGGGCTGAAATGTTTTATCTGGCCACTGACATTATTCCTAATCTGACAAATACAATGAGTAGGATGCAATACAATGAAATTTCCAAAGAGTTGCCTTAGAAACAGACTGACAGATGAGCATTTCCTTTCCTTTGGCCCCCTCTTTAAAAAGTTCGTCCATCACTTAGACCATTAATTGCAAAGATAGGAGGCTTAAAAAGAACAATTTAAAAATCCCCATCTACACACCAAATGGGAAATCCTAAAAATTAAAGGTGAGATCAACAAAATTGAACATAAGAAAAAATTGTTTTAATTTCTTTTCTATTAATTTTTTTAGGTTTTAAATTTTTTTCCATCATTCCATGATTCATGATTTCTTCTTCCCCTCTTTCAGAGTTGACAAGCAATTCCACTGGGCTTTACATATATATATTATCACTAGAATTCATTTCTATAATATTAATTTTTGTAAAAGAGTAATCCTTTAAAAACCAAAACCCTAAATCACATACCCATATAAGCAAGTGATAAATCATATAGTTTCTTCTAGATTCATAAGAAAAAATTAATAAATAAATCTAGGAGTTGGTTTTATGAAAAATCAACAAAATAGGTAAACCAGTGGTTAATATGATTTTTTTTAAAGAAAGAAAACCAAATCACTAGCATTAAAGATGGAAAGGGTAAATATGCCACCAAGAAAAGATGAAATTAAAGCAATTATTAGAAGCTATTTTGCTCAATTATATGCAAACAAATTTAACACTTTAAGTGAAATGGAAAAATACCTACAAAAAAATAAACTGCCTAAACTATCAGAGGAGGAAATAGAATATCTAAATAAACCTATTTTAGAAAAAGAAATTAAACAGGCCATAAATAAATTTCCTAAAAACCCATCATGACCAGATGGATTTACATGTGAATTTTCTACCAAACAAAGATCAACTAATTCCAATATTAAATAAATTATTTGAAATAATAGGTAAAGAAGGAGTTTTGCCAATCAAACTACTTTTTTGAAATAAATATGGAGTTGATACCAAAACCAGGAAGACCAAAAAAAACAGAGAAAGAAAATTCTATATCAATTTCATCAATGAATATGGACACAAAAATCCTAAATAAAATATTAGCTAAGAGACTACAACTGTATAGCATAAAGATTATCATTGTGACCAAAATGAATTTATACCAGGAAGGCAAGGATGGTTTAATATAAGGAAAACTATCAGCACAATTGATTATGTTAATAACAAAACTAATAAAAACCATATGATTATATCAATAGATACAGAGCTTTTAATAAGCCTTTTTCAAAATACAACACTCATTACTAATAAAAACAGGGGAAAGCATAGATATAAGGGGATTTTTTCTTAAAATGATATTAAGCATCTACATAAAACCATCAGTAAGTATTATTTGTAATGGGGATAATCTAGAAGCCCTCCCAATAAAATCAGGAGTAAAACAAAAATATACATTAAAGCTAATATCATTTAACATAGTGTTAGAAATGCTAGCGATCACAAGAAGAGAAGAAAAAATTGAAGGAATCAGAATGAGCAAAAAGGTAATAAAAGTACGTCTTTTTGCAGACAATAAGATGTTATTTGTGGAAAATCCTAAAGATTGCACTTTGAATTGAAATTGAATTGAATTGAAATTGACATTGAATTGAAACTATCAAAGCCATAAAAAGTATATGAAAAAATGCTTGAGATCACTACTGATTAGAGAAATGCACACCAAAACAATTCTAAAATATCATCTTACACCCATCAAATTGGCTAAAATGACAAAAGATCAAAATGACAAATGTTGGAGGGGATGTGGAAAAATGGAGACATTAATACACTATTTGTGGAACTATGAACTGATCCGGAGCAATTTGGTATTACACCTAGAGAGTTATAAAACTGTGTATACCCCTACACTCATCAAGGCCATTGCTGGGTCTATTTCCCAAGGAGTTCAGGGGAAAAGGAAAAGAACCTCTATGTTCCAAAATATTTATAGAGTTCTCTTTGTGGAAATTGGGGTAAGTCCATCAATTGAGGAATGGCTAAGCAAATTGTGGTCTATGGTTGTGACAGAATGCTACCTACAACTTAAGAAAGAATGAGCAGGCTAATTTAAAAAACTACATGATCAGCGAAATGAGTAGAACCAATAGAACATTATATACAGCTACAGATTAAATGATGTGAATGTTCACCTTCAGAGAATGAGCTAAAAAATGGAACACAAAAAGTACAATCTATTTATACATATCTGTTTGCCAGATGATGCTTTTTTATGATGTGGGGAGGGGAGGGATGACCTGAGATAGTTGGAAATAAATTCTATTAATAAAAAATAATAAGAAATGACAAGAAATGAGGAAGATAGGAGACTTGTTTTGAAAGGAGTTCCTCACTGGGAACTCCTGCATTAATGCAAATAACCAGCCCCAATGCCTACACCTATTATATGATAGTTACAACTCTGAAAAGTAATTATATCTTCTCACAACTGTATGTTTCCCATGCACAGGAAAGTATGACCAGAAAACGTTAGTGACTGGCTTACAAATAATGTTAATTCCCTCTTAGTCAATTAGAATAAAGGATCACTGGATTTCCTTTGTTGTTATTGTTCAGTCATTTCCAACTCTTCATGACCCCATTTAGGGTTTTCTTGTTAAAGGTATAGTAATAGTTTACGATTTCCTTCTCCAACTCACTTACAGATTAGTAACTGAGGCAAACAGGGTCAAGTGACTTGCCCAGGATTACACAGTATTTGAGGACAGATTTAAACTCTTAACTGTTTAGAGGCCCAGCATTCTATCCACTTGGCCACTTAGCTCCCCGTTTTCTTTATCTCTATAGTTCATTGTTCAATAACGAATAGACAAAAACAAAATTAGAACATTTTAGTGGCATGTGGCTTGAAATATAAGTCTATAATAAATAATCTGCATTCTGGAGTACTAATAAGGAAATATACCTCATTCCTCTCACTGAAGAGATATAAACCATAGAACAAGAATATGATGTTAACTATCTTATATTATCAGATGTGGCCTCTGTGTCAGTTCTGTTTGAATTTGTTGTTTGTTTATTTTTTTATTTTTTCCAATTATAAGTAAAAAATTTTCATTCTTTTTAAAAATTTTGTTGTTTCAAAAAATTAGGTGGAGCCTGGAGAGTTAGGAGGAATGACTGGTATAAAACCCAAAGTCAACAATAAACTTTCCTTAAAAAAGGAAATACAACTAAGTACATAGCTAGATCAGTAAATAGTTAACAAACAAATTTTCTGAGTCCTTTCACCAACCCCAGCATTGTATACTTAACTAGCTTTTATGACACTAGTTGTGTGACCTTTGGGAAGTCACTTAACCTTAATCTGTAAAATGAGCTGGAGAAGGAAATGATAAACCACTGCAAGAAAGCTCCAAATGGGGTCACAAAGAATTGGGCATAACTTAAAACCTACTCAAATATGTCGTCACTGACAAATCAATTTAGCTCTCTGGATTTCAGTTTCCTCCTCTCTAAAAGAAAAAAAAAGTTGAATCAGAAGATCTTTAAAGTTCCTTCTGGCTTTAAATGTTACTGTTTTCTAAGATAAACTTCACTGTAATTTTAAGCAAAGCGACTTTGAGACTTATGACTGGCCCATGGAGAGACTAATATCCACCTGACGTTAAGCCTCAGGCTAAATTAGAACTAAGTGATAATGCTCTTAGAATCATGGTGTGGGTGTAAGAGCAGGAATTGCCATTAGTATTGAAGTCTTATTTGCTATTGAGGTTAGGCAGGGGAGATGCCAAATGAAAATGCAGCTCCAGAAGAAAAAAAAAAGCAAAACTGTCACTGAAAATTGCAAATCAGTGGAGCAGTTTCAGGGACATAAATCGAAATTTAATTTCCACTTATCATTTCCCGAATAGAAATAGATGGAGAATCCTTTTAGCTCTCAGTAAATACTTAAAGTAGGGAAACGAGGAAACCTGGGTTGATGTGAAGCAATCAGATTAGCATATAAATGATGCCCAACCCGTTCCCAAGCTTTCCCTCTAATTTTCCTAATACAGGGCTTTTTAACCATGGATACTTGACTAGATTTTAGAGGGTCCATGAATCTGGATGGGGGGAAATTTTTACAACTTTATTTTCATTTAACTCTAACTGAAATTTATCATTTCCTTCAATTAAGCATTCTATAAATGGATTCATATACTTCATCAGACTGTCAAAAGGGTCCATGACCAAAAAATGGGTTAAGAATACCTGCTTTAAATATTTAACCAAATCAATAACAATTAACAGCCATTTATGAAGTGCTTACTATGTGCCAGCCAACACCACTAGGTGGCTAACCCTGGAATCAAGAAGACCTGAATTCAAATCTGCTCTCAGAAATGTATTAGCTATATCCTGGGCAAGTCATTTAACCCCATTTGCCTCCATTTCTTCATCTATAAAATGATCTGGAGAAGGAAATGGCCAACTACTCTAGTGTCTCTGCTAAGAAAATCCCAAGTGGGGTCACAAAGAGTTGGACACAACTGAACCAACCAAACAACAATAGTGTCAGGTACTGTGCTAAAAATGCTGGGGCCACCTAGAAAAAGTGAAAACTATCCTTATCTTTGAATGGCTTACATTCTAATGGGGGAGCCAATATATATGGAGAGATATATATAAGATGCTACAGGGTAGATAGAAGTCTTTGAAGGAAGGCTCTAGCAGTTGGGAGAGACCAGCACAGT
This sequence comes from Gracilinanus agilis, assembly GCF_016433145.1. NCBI lineage: Eukaryota > Metazoa > Chordata > Mammalia > Didelphimorphia > Didelphidae > Gracilinanus > Gracilinanus agilis. Next base: position 355,117,445 of record NC_058130.1, on the reverse strand, counting down.
CCTCCTGTTCAAGGGAAGTCATGTTTGATCTCAGTCTTGAAGGTGAAGATGAAGATGAGAGTATTCCTTCCAGGTATCAGAGGCAGCTATACAAAGGCATGGATGTGGGAGATGGAGTGCAAGGAGTAGAGCATCATAAGTAGGTCAGGATGGCTAGACTGGGAAGGGGATGGCTGAGGTAGGGAGGGGCCAGGTTGTAAGGAGCTTTAAATGACAAACAGAAGAGTCTGAGAAATTCCCTAGGTGCCAACTTCAGATGGGCTCCTAGATAAGACACCTTTAATATTCCATACATTTAATGAAGGCTGCCAGCAGCTGTCTGATCACTGGCTCTGATCTCACTTTGTAATAAAAACAAAAAGACATCTGTGACTTACCTTAAAATTAGTGCCAGAGTCTGGCTTCCTTCATTTATTGTGTAACCATCCCTGCCCTACTATTTGCATAACTCAAATGCAGTTTCTTGAAGTTTTTGCTGGGTTTGAAAAGGAAGACAATCAATACTTTAGAAAGGCTCAAACACTCTTTCAGTTACAGAGTTACTATAGAGCTGGAGGGGATCTAAACCAACTCCCTCATTTTACTGATGGAAAAGCTGAGACCCAACTTATTTCTACTTTTCTTTCCTTATGTATATAGCCTCCTTCCTCCCAGAAAGTGGGGTGGGGATAGGATTGAAGGCTACAATAGTATTTTAACAACAAAACATATGTTGTTGGATTTAAAAATCAGTCTGGCAGTCTACTGAACTATTTCTGGCCTGGACAAGCTACCCCCAGCCCCCAAGGTTTCCCAGCACAGTCTTCCTTATCTCCCCCTATCATAAACCTAAAACTGAAGCTATCTTATCTGATGGATATTAACCTTCTTGAGGAATGTTTGTCTATGTTTGCCTGCTTTACAATATTTGCCTATTTAATGTATGTTTGCCAAATGCTTCCAGACCCCTGTCCCTGAAACCCCACCTCCCCAGATGCTTCCTGACCACCTGTCCCTGACACTACCTTGATAATTATGTATGTACCAACCCCCTTCCCCAAATATTTCTATATAAACTCTTGGCTGAGAATTCCAAGGGGTCGTTCAGGCATGCCTCTCTGCCTAGCGACCCTAGCTATTATTGCTAGTAAAGAATGAGCCTCTCCTTGCATATTGCATTGTAGTGTGATTCTTCCTTCGGCCATGAACCTGGGTTAGGTATTAAAATTTGGGTACAACAATGTAATTCAAAATTCTTTCTCCTTCATGCTCAGAATTATTTGTATATATTTTTGTTATTGTTGTTCAGTTCTTTTAATTATATTTAACTCTTGGTGACCCTATTTGGCGTTTTCTTGGCAAAGACACTGGAATGGTGTGCTATTTCCTGCTCCAGCTCATTTTACGAATGAGAAGCTGAGAACAGGGTTAAATGACTTGCCCAGTAGCCCATAGCTAGAAAGTATCTGGAGCCAGATTTGAACTCAGGGAGATGATCTGACTCCAGGCTCAGCACTCTACCCACTGATCCTTGTGGCTACTCTTTTCATACTCAGAACCACTCATTTGTTACATATGTACTGAGAACTTCAAAGGATCCCTTCCCCTAGTTTCAGACCAGCTTCTTGGGCAGAGGCTGTTGTTGGGGGAAAAACCTCTTTCTGCTTCTTTGCTTCCAATGGCCTCAGGAATTTTTTGAGTAGTAGTTCCTGGAAGACAAGATAGGGGATAGGGCATCCAACAGGCAAAAAAAAAAAAAGGCTAGCATCAGAGGAAGAAATACCTAGTGTAATGAAGCAAATTAACTTTCTGTGTCGTTTTCTAAGTAAATAAAAACCAAAGCTGTATTTGAAGTCATGTGTGCCTGAGTACTTGGAAGAAGAAACAACTGGAATGGTGCTATCTCTGGAGAAGTGACAGATACTGAAATTTCCAGGTGATACGTAAGTAGGGACAGTTGGCCAAATAAGTTAGCAGTGTCTTGACCTTTAGTGGAAGAAGAAAAACTCTAAAATAGGGATTAGATATATACATAGTTAGTCTTTAATTCAGTTAGAGAATGTTTCTAAATGCCACCTAAGCTATGGACTGAATGAGATGCAAAGATGAATACTGTCAGGCCCTTGTTCTCAGAGAACCTACAATCTAGTAGAGGAGATAAGATATAACCACAAACCTAAGTAGTATTAGATAAACAAAAAAGGGTATAAGGCCTTGATGTTCTAATTCTCTAGCCATAGAATAACATTTAAGCATTATCTGAGGCTGTTGTAGCATGTTTTTTTGTTTGTTTTTAACTAGTAAGTTATTAGGTAGTAAAAGAATTCAGCCCAAACAACATCTAGAATTAAACTCAGCCATAGTTGGTATTCCAAGACCTGATTTCTCTAAACTAATATATTCCCAAACTTTTGTACTTTAAAGGCAAGGCAATAGCTAGTCAGATGATATCTAGTTCCTCTGGAGTATCTGGCATTCCCCAGACTCTTAGGTCCAAGTTAAGCACTTCATTTTTCTACCTTTTAAAAACACCAGGCCTAGAGTCAGAAAAAGCTGAGTTCAAATCCAGCTTTAGATATTTAATAGCTTTGTGTCCCTGGGAAAGTCATTTAATGGTTCTCTGCCTCAGTTTCCTCCAATATAAAATGGGAATAATAATGGCACCTGCTTGCCAGGTTGTTGTGAGGATCAAATGCAAAAATATTTCTAAATAGAACTTAGCACAGTACCTGGTACATAGTAGGTTTTATATAAATACTTATTCCCTTTCCTTTCTCTCATCTTTTCACCTAGGGATCATATCTCAGGAGAGGAACTATGATTGAGCAGAACTTTTCACTCAAAAAAATAAGGCAAAAGTAAACAGAAGAAAACAAAAGTGTAAATATGCAGCTTAGGTTACAAAAGTACGAACATAGGCAGTGATTTTTCACTTTAAATTCAATTTGATCTCTACCATGTTTGTCTTTTTCTTTTACCTCAGGTTTTTTAAAATTGCCATTGGGTGCCTCCTTCCTCCCTCAATTCCCAAAGGAAAAAGTTGGCTCTGAGTTGGCCCACTTCTCAGTCTCAGTAACACAATGGTTCATTATTTGCTAAGTGTGCTCATCTTCATCTGCAAATGATACCTTTAATCCAAATCCTTTAGTTCAATCCACTAGGGAGAGGGCAGAACCTGGCACCCACACTGGTCAGAATTCATTGCCTTTGATAGTTTAGTCATACAAATGGAATAGATGACTCAATTTTCTTTCTAACCCTGTAATTCACCTGTAGAAGTTTCTTCACCACTGTTGTAAACCTGGCCATGAAATAATAGGCTATGGTGTCATCCACCTTCTATTCTGCATCCACGTGTTCTATTATCATTTCCTCCCACTAAGAAGCAAGTTCATTGCTCAATATTTTCAAAAAGGTTTTCAAGGAAATAAAAGGAGAGTTTTTCTGGTATTATTTGCCAATTCTAAAAACAGACTAATAAGGAAAGTTACAGAATCTTCTTCCTCCTAGATATTTTTATGGATAGCAAATATCTTGATAAGATATGGCTCTACAAAGTGGCAAAGAACCAGAAATGGTGAGGTATCTTCTACTTTTCTGGTTCTCTTATCAACGAGATAAAATACACATAAGGGAGACTGAAAAATTGAAGAGAGAAGAATGGGAGGAAGGCAGAAGAGGACACAACAGTTAAAGCTCTTAATAGGCCTGAAGTTCTTCTTTAGGGGGGAAGTTGGTCCCTCTGAGAAAGAAGTAGCTTCTTGTATTCCAAAGAATGATGCTCTGGATTCCCAAGTGCTACTAGGAGAAAGTCTGCCCATTAATGATCATAGAAAGAAGACAGGATTAGTTGGTGATTCTTTGTTGAGAAGTATCAAGATAGCCAGGTGTCATATCTGACTTAACAATAGAGAGCTAAGATATCTTCCCAGGGTATGTATCCAATACATTGACAGTCTCCAAAGACTTGTCAAAACTTCAAACCATTACCCACTCCTGGTGACTCATGTAGGGATAAGTGGTACTGCCAAAATGAACCCAGGAAACATTGCTAGGGCTTATGCATCCTATTGCAATTCTAAACAAGAAACTGAAAACCTTATTAAAGGCAGGGATTTCAGATGAGAAAGGCAGATTTGGGAAGGACCAGAAAAGAGAGATAAAGACAAAAGAGGGGCATGATGCTACAAAACAAATGTCAAAAGTGCTATAAATCAAATGATGCAAATTATAATGCTAAGGACAACAAAAAGGGACCTTTTTATTTTTGAAGCTATGTTAGTGTAACTAATCATAGAAGACAGACATCTTAATTAGATAAGACAATTAAAAATAAACTAGGTGAGAGAGCAGCTAGATAGCTCAGTCAATTGAAAGCCAGGCCTACATATAGGGGTCCTGGGTTCAAATTTGGCCTCAGACACTTCCTAGCTCTGTGACCCTGGACAAATCACTTAACCCAAACTGTCTAGCCCTTACAGCTCTTCTGCCTTGGAACTAATACACAGTATTGATTCTAAGTTAAAAGGTAAGGGTTTTTAAAAAATAAAAATAAACTAGCTATAAATAAATCCTTCATGATAGAGGCATTGGGTTACTTGTTAAAAGCAGATGACATCACACAGGAAATACCTTGTAACTGGTTGAAGAAAATTGTTCAAGCCCCACAGAAATAATATATAAAAACAGAAAGTCAGTTCAAGCCAGTTAGTTGGGCAGTGGTTGAATCCAGTTGTAAAGACTCCTAAAAGGAACTATCTTTGTGGGAAGGGAAAGAAAAAATGTTCTCTTTCACACTAGCCTCTCCTGCCAGGCTTGTGAGAGTCTGGTGAGAGCAGAATAATAAAGGTCTATGTTAGACTGTGAAAATAAGAATAGAAATGAAGATACAGATATGAAAGAAATTTGTTAAAGTATAGACTTGGTAACCCATTGGGTTATAAGAGGTAAGAAAGAGTAAAGATTCAAAGAACTCCAGGGTTTCAATAGAGGAGACAGGGTGAATGGTAATACCCAGACAGAAATAATGAAATCAGAAAGAGGAGCAAATTAAGAGGGAAAGATGATCATGACAATTTAGAATCAGATGTCCAAAGAATATTCAAGGGGATAGAAGTCATATAGGAAGTTGAAGAAAGACGGTTATAGATCAAAAAAGAAGTCATTGCTAGAAAGACAGATGGGTGGAAGTTACTCACATAGAAGCAATAGCTGAAGTTATGGGAATGGATGAGATTAACAGAGGAAAGCATATTGAAAGAGAAGAATCACAGACTACAAAAGCTGGAAAGAGATTTATAGACAGAAATGTGCTAGAGCCAGCTCAAAGCAGCAAGTCTGTTGTTAAATATATCAGTGTGAGCATGCATAACTTGAAAAGTTCAAATACTACTGTAATGCTTAAATTAACATCCAATAACTCCAAATATCATAAGATTTATTAATAATCACTTGAAGTAGAAGAAATAAAAGGACAAAAGTAAAAGCCTTAGTAAAGAAAAATTTTCCCAGCCACATTCATGGGGAAAAAAGAGAGAGGTGGGGCTACACAAAACTTATATCCTCCCTATGTTAGCACGTTACGTGAAAAGGAACATGGAAAGCTGGGATTTAGAGTAATGGGGAGAAAAATCTAATTATTACAATCCACCCTGTGATTCCATTGGAAAACAAGCATGTAGAAATCTCCTAGATTTACATACCTTGTTTCCCCAATGAATCAGTACACATAATCAACTTATATCTAAAAATTTTTAACTAATAATACATACACTATTGCAGTTTCTAAGGGGAAATTACAATAATTTGGGGATAAGAGGGAAATAAAAGAGAAAGAGAACAAAACCAATGTTAACTAGGCACATTGATAAAAACCCAATTAGGGGACAGTTCCCTTTGGCATAAGAGTGTACATTCAAAATAAATGCATTAAACCTCCCACAGTTCAATTTCACTACATCCCAAAATTCATTCTGGATCTTTTGGTACAGTATGTGGCTTCTGCAGGCTTCTTTATGGCACCTTCTCCAAACAGTTCACTTTCTTGATTCAGGGAGGTAGCAAGTTTCTTATCCAAAAATTACTCTTAAACAAGAAAAATTTTTATAAATCTAGAATTTTATGACAATAATACAATACCCCCTGAGGATGATGTTGACCAACACAGGGATCACCCCGGGATACATGGCTGAGTTATGAGGTATATGAATCAATTGTCAAAAGAAAACCAAAGACACAAAATAACCCAAATAAAAGAGGAAAAAAACACAAAACTTCTGGATGAAATATAAAATATCAAAGTCTCATGTGTAAAAATTCTAAGTAAGGAAAAATAAACCTATAACAGGTTCTAGAACCAAGGCCCAATTAAAATGATTTATGTCCCACAAGCCTGTAGTAGCAATTATATACTTACCCAATCAGCAGCCAGGACTACAGAAAATTGTCACACTACGAAAGACAGGAAAGGGACTAGATTTTTGAAGCAGAAAGGGAAATATCATTCCCTGGTCTGATTTTACCTTTGTTCTCAGGGATAGGGAAACCAAAATGACAGCCAAACTGAGGTACTTGGTAGAAGTCTGGATCTGGCACAAGGGAATCCTGAGTCTGACTTTGTAAACAACTGCTTCCTCAAACCCCAAAATAAGTTCAAGTCCCTTGTCTTGGTGCAGACTCTCATCAATCCCACAGGGATTGTTTGGTCTCTTTGACCTTGTGCTCGTAGGCACTGTGCAGGTTAACTTTGTGCTCCTTGGTACTGTGCAGTGACTTTTGTGATCTCTTCTCCTGGAACCAGATACAATTATTAATCAAAGTCCCATAATATTCCAAAATTTGGCAGGAGAGCTGAGAAAAACTTCTGTACTGCTGATGAAAACCTTTTGGGTCTAAAATGTCACCAAGAATCTAGATCATGCTGGTGGAAGGGTAAAGTAAGCTGAAGAGTTACGAATATAAAAACTGTTATGAGTAAGATTAGATTAGCTAGTTATTAGGTATTGATTATATATTGATTAGGAAGTACCTAGCAGGAAGGAGCTGGAGCTGGGAATTCTAGGTTGGAATGAAGGAGGAGGAAGTCTATGTGTGTGCTGTGTGTGGACTCCATTAGTGGTAGGCAAAAATTGTTGCCAGCCTGAGAGACCTCAGAGCAAAGGACACCTTGCATCCTGTTTTCCCCTGGGATCCTGTGTGGTGTGGCATTTAAGGAAAGAACAAGATCTACAAAGCCAAGAGAAGAGGTGAAATTGGAGTTCTGGAGGACAGTGCTCCAAGCAAAGCCCTTTCTTCTTGGTTCCTGAGACAACTGTAGCTCCTGGCATCCAGACATCATCAGTGGATTGCAGTGAGAAATCCCAAAGCCACAAAAGCCCCAACTGTACTCAAGCCTGGCAGGTTCTAGGTTTGAGGCAGAAACCCAGAGACTCCAGTATAGCTCCTTGGGCCCTGTTAGTTAGATACCTTAAATTAGTGTAGTTGAATAAGTCCTTCCCTGTCCCTTTGGGTTTTGTTATTAGGTGTTAAGATTTTAGATTAGTCATTCCTATCCCTCCTTTTAGTTGTTTCTAATTAAAACCCAATTTCACCTTGTTACCTTGTCAGTTAATTCAAGGCCTCTGGCCAGAGTGACAGTTGGCTGTTATTTTTTCAGTTGGGAGTGGTGTAGCTGTACAAGACTTCAGTGTTCAGTTATAGTCTCTCTTACATCCCAGAGAGTGTTCCCACAAACCCCATAGTTGATTTTAATATCCCTGGTGACCCCATTACTTATATTTTCCTACAAAACCATGCAGGAGCCACTAGACTCCATGGGAAATGCTCCCTCTTAGGAACCATCCAGGGGTTACCATGCCCCCTGGGAAAACCTTCCCACCTCCTGTATGAGACTGTAATAGCTGTAAAAGGAATGTCTTTATATGTCCCATCCATTACATTTTTATAATGAGGAGGTAGGGAATAAAACAGTGCTACAGCACTTCACTTCAACTACTAAATGAATCCTTACCACTTATTACAAACAATTCAAAGGTAGGCAAAGGATCAGTCAGAAGTAGTGGTGCTACTAGATATCTGAAAATCACTTCTGAAGAAGACCTGTTAAAATCAATTGAGATTTTTAGTTCATTAAATTCTCCAAAGGTTGTATAAGGGTTGTAACCAGTTTAATGGAGTCCAATTATCATCATCTATGTGACAATTAACAAAGGCAAAAAGGAGCAAAAGGCTGTTAAGGCAACATGTTGCCTTGATGGATCTGGTGACAAACCCAGCATCCATAAGGATCTATGGTTTTGCCACAGAAAAAGGTATGTCCAAGTTGTTTATAGATTTTTATAATGGTATTTTCTCCAGTCCAGTCATAGGGGGAGGTACAAACAAAGACAATGTAACAGGACATATAGCTAATGGCCAAAACACAGTAGATGAAAATGACATAGTGAGGCTCCCTTGATTGGGAGAAGCCATAGTGGCTAATCCCCTTGTTAATTGACTTTTAGATTCTCCAGTTGGGCCTCTGGAGCCCAGCCGGAGTAAAGCCCAGACTTGAATACAAGTCTAGTTCATTAAGTTAGATCTCTTACTATACCCTCTTCTCATCTCTCTACTTCCACTCTCTCCTATATTTTGTAAATAAATTACAAAATCATTTTAGGAATTGGTATTTATTCAGTTCCTTGGTGACCATACCTTTAAATATTAATATATCCAATCAAAAAACCTCTTTTCCCTCTTACAGGGTAAAACCAGTGGCCTGTGACACCTTAATCCCCACCCCCACAGCCAGGACTGTGGAAGCCTCCCCCTGGATTAACCAGGCTGGGATTGGGCTGTATAGTGTGCATTGGCTGCTCCATGCTGTGTTCCTCTATTGAAAAGTGGCTAATGCAGGCTTGAGACCCATGTAGCCCAACGGGATTTGGATCTCACCCTTCCGGCAGGAAAAAGAAGGTGCTTCCAAACAGCTCTCAGACCTTTGGGCAAACAGCAGTGGTGGGGAAGCCATGGCTGAAGCAAGGGGAATGAAGGCATGAATCACAGACAGCAGAAACAGCAGGAGGCTTCTAAAGCTTATCTGTCCTTAAAAACTGCTCTACAACTTAGAGCAGAGCTAGGGTCCTATAACTCCAGACTTCTGGTAGTCATCAGTGTAAGTTTAAATTAATATCCAATAACTCCAAGTATTATATTTTACAAGATTTGTTAATAATCACTTGAAGTAGAAGAAATAAAAGGACAAAAATAAAAGCCTGAGTGAAGAAAAGTTTTCCCAGCCATGTTCGTGGGGAAAAAAGAGAGAAGTGAGGCTACACAAAACTTATATCCTCCCTACATTTGCACGTAACATGAGAAGGAACATGGGAAGCTTGGATTTAGAGTCCTTGGGAGAAAAATCTAATTATACACTACAAATCAGGGCTTGATTTATGGTTTTGTTGATTTTCCAGACTTAAAAAAAGTGATGATATAATGTTAATATGGATTGAACTTAAAAGTGCATCAACCAAACAGTTTTTTCAAAAGCTGGTTGCTAAACATTTACCAATACAATCCTACTTATAGATCATCCAATTCCCTCATGCTACAGATGAGGAAATTGAAGCCCAAACAGGTGTAATTACTTGTTCAAAGTGACCCAGCAAATCCATGGTACAGCAAAGATTAGAACATGTTCTCCTGAGTTCAATCCAGTATTCTTTTAATTGTTTAAAAATATTTTATTTTCCCAATTACACAAAGTAACTATTTTCAACATATGTTTTCTGAAATTATAAGATCTAAAATTGTCTCCTTCCCTTGCTTCCCTTCCCTCCCTGCTCCCATAGATGGTAAGCAATTTGATCTGTATTACATGTATTATCATGCAAAATATATTTCCATATCAGTCATTATAAGAGAATTCTAATATAAAATCAAAATACCAAAATAAAAGCACATAGTAAAAAATAATATGCATTGATCTTCATTCTGATTCCAACAGTTCTTTCTCTGGAGTTGTTTAGCATTCTTTGTCATAGGTCCTTTGGAATTGTCCTGGATTATTATACTGCAGATCATTTTACTGCTGAGAATAGCTAAGACTTTCACAGTTGATAATATTATAATACCGATTTTACTATGTACAATGTACAATGTTCTCTTGAATCTGCTTATTTCACTCTGTATCCATTCATGTTGGTCTTTTCAGCTTTTTTCTGAAATCATGCTATTGATCATTCCTTATAGCACACTAATATTCTATCACCAATATATACCACAATTTGTTCAGCCATTCCCCAACTGATGGATAATCCTCTCAATTTCCAATTCTTTGCCACCACAAAAAGTTTGTACAAGTAGGTCCTTTCACCTTTTTAAAAAAATCTCTTTGGGAAACAAACCTAGTAGTGGTGTTAGTGTATACAAAGGGTATACATCAATGATGGACAAACTACGGCCTGCGGGCCAGATAATGTCCCCTGAAATGTTCTATCCAAACACGTGACATTATTCCTAATCTGACAAATACAATGAGTAGGATACAATATGATGAAACTTTGAAAGAGTTGCTTTAGAAACAGACTGACAGATGAGCATTTCCTTTCCTTTGGCCCCTTCTTTAAAAAGTTTGCCCAACACTGGTATACACAGTTTTATAGCTCTTTAAGTATAGTTCCAAATTGCCCTCCAGAACAGTTATATTGGTTCACAACTCACCAACAATGCATTAGGGTCCCAATTTTGCCACATCCCCTCAAACATTTATCACTTTCTTTTACTGTTATATTAGCTAATCTGATAGATAAGATGGAATCTCAGAATGTTTTCATTTTCATTTCTTTAGTCAAGGGTGATTTGAATATTTTTTCTTGAGATTATTGATAGTTTTGGTTTCTTCATCTGAAAATTGCTTGTTCATATCCTTTGACCATTTGTCAGTTGGGAAATTACCTGTGTTATTATAAAATTGACTCAGTTCTCTATATATTTGAGAAATAAGGCCTTACTTAATAAGGGAAATTTGCTATAAATTCCACCTCCCTCTCCCCCAGTTTGTTGTTTCCCTTCTATTCTTGGTTACATCGGTTTTGTTTGTACAAAACTTTAAAAATCTAATACAATCAAAATTATTCATTTTACCTATTATAATGTTCTTTATCTCTTGTTTGGTCACAAATTCTTCCCTTCTCCAAACATCTGCCAGGTAAACTATTCTATGTTCTCCTAATTTGCATATTATGGTACCACCCTTTATGTCTAAGTCATATACCCATTTTGGTTATATAATGCAAGATACTGATCTATCTAGTTTCTGTCATACTGTTTTACAGTTTTCCCAGCAGTTTTTGTCAAACAGTGAGTTCTTATCCCAAAAGCTGTAGTCTGAGTTTATCAAACACTTAGTTGCTAAGGTCATTTACCCCTGTATATTGTGTATCCAATCTATTCCTTTGGTCCACTATTCTATTTTTCAGTCAGTACCAGATTGTTTTTATGATTATTGCTTTATAGTAGTATAGTTTGAAATCTGGTAATACCAGGCCACCTTCCTTCACATTTTTTCATTAATTCCCTTGATATTCTTGACTTTTGTTCTTCCAGATGAATTTTTTCCTAAATTCTATAAAATAATTTTTAATCAGTATGGCACTGAATAAGTAAACACTCCATTATTTTTTCATTATAACAATTCTGCTACAAAAGAAGGCAGCTCAGGAGAAGATATTAAGGAATACCTACAATAAATAGATAAAAAGAAAAGCAATCCCAAAAAGACAGCAGAGATGTGGTTAGAAAGATAGAAAGAGAAACAAGACATTATAGTGTCTTTGAAGTCAATAGGAAGGCTTAGATATGAGTATTAAATACTGTTGAGATCAAAGAGTATGAGGACTTAAAAAAACAACATTGGATTTAATGTTTAGGAGGTTATTGGTGATATTTGATAGAACAATTCTACAATATCGGTATTTGTAGAAACCAAATCAGCAGGTGTTGATGGGAAAGTAGAAAGTAAAGAAGTGGAATGTAAACTTGGTGAGGACAGGGACTAAGTTTTATTTTGTCTTTGGACAAAGGCTGTTTATTGAACTGAATTGCAGTGAAGTTGTGGTATTGTATGTAGTTTTCAGAATTTTAGTAGTGAATATGGTTAATATGGAAATATGTTTTTTGCATGACTCCATATATATAAATGGTATTATATTGCTTGTCTTCTCGATAAAGGAGGGGCCAAAGAGAGAGAATTTGGAAGTCAACATTAAGAGATGAGTGTCAAAAAAGAAATTTTAAAATAATTTAAAAATAATTACAGCAGTGAAATCGAAGATAATGATCTAATGGAATTTAAGAGTGAAAGAAAAACATTTTTTAGGATTGAGGAAAGCATGTAGGTAGATGGGAAATAGAAGATGCATAAGAGAAAATGACTGCTGAAACAAGGTTCTGGAGGAAGTGGTCCAGCATGGCATCAAGGATATAGGGAGAGAAATTATTCATAGGAGAAAAGTTGGAGTACTTCTTCTATATTAAGAAAGAAGGAAGAAATAATTAATTTTGGTGCGGAGAAATTTCAGAAATTCAAGAGGGCTGGAAAACTTCATTTCAAATAGCTGTAGTCTCCTGAGCAAAGGAAAAAACTAAGTCATCCGTTATAAGACTGAGAGCTTGAGATGTGGAAAGATTAAAGGGAAAGAAGAAAAATTTTGGTATAGTCAGTCAGTTGACAAGCATTCAGTTAAGCACCAGATTAATAAATGTAATTGAGGATAGAAGAGAAGGACTGTCAATCATTACTGAAAACAACTGAAGTTAAATACCATAAAAGATAATGTGGAGATTGTATTGACAGGACTTGGCAAATGATTTTATCTGGAAAGGGAAGTAGAGGGAAGGGTCCAGAACAGTTGAAATCTCAAGCTTGGATGCCTAGAATGAAGGTGGTACCTGCTACCAGCAGCAAGCCTGTTTATAGATGATAATTGCTTCTTGATCTGTTCCCTCACACCCCAACCTGATACCTTGTAAGCAATAGATTTAACCATGAGAAATCTGAAGGTGCATCCAGAGTTAACTGCTACCAGTCAGCCTCTTCTGCAATTTTTGTTTTTTCTGGACTTTAAGGCATGTATTACTGAAGGTTATTTTAGTGCCTAAGATAATGCATGTTGAAAACTTTTAGCAAAGAGTATGACCCAGATTCAAAGTTTCTCAGTCTTTAAAATGAATGCTTTTTTCATATTGGATCTGGAATGCAAATTTAAAAGAAAATAATGTATGTAGACATTCAAGATAGACATGCTCATTAATCTCTCAAATACAAGAGACTATGAAACTGCACCAGAAATTTTGACATTAAATTTTTTAAACATTTATTAATATTCATTTTAACATGGTTACATGCTTCATGCCCCTACTTTCCCCTTCACCCCCC